>NW_016107555.1:3387029-3432279 GCF_001604975.1 Cebus imitator
AGTCTTGGTCACAAAAGTATATTCCAGGTCTTAAAATAAAGACAAAAAAACACCAAAAGCATTGACAACAAAAGCCAAAATAGACAAATGGGACCTAATCAAACTCCACAGCTTCTGCACAGCAAAAGAAACAGTCATTAGAGTGAATCGGCAACCAACTGAAAGGGAAAAAAATTTTTGCAATCTATATATCTGACAAAGGGCTGATAGCCAGAATCTACAAAGAACTAAAACAGGTTTACAAAAACAAAACAAAAAAAAACAAATAAGCCCATTCAAAAGTGGGCAAAGGACATGAACAGACACTTTACAAAAGAAGACATACATGAGGCCAACAAACATATGAAAAAATGCTCATCATCGCTGGTCATCAGAGAAATGCAAATAAAAACTGCATTGAGATACCACCTCACACCAGTTAGAATGGCGATCATTAAAAAATCTAGAGACAACAGATGCTGGAGACGATGTGGAGAAATAGGAACACTTTTACGCTGTTGGTGGTAGTGTAAATTAGTTCAACCATTGTGGAAGACGGTGTGGCGATTCTTCAAGGACCTAGACATAGAAATTCCATTTGACCCAGCAATCCCATTACTGGGTATATATCCAAAGGATTATAAATTGTTCTACTATAAGGACACATGCACATGAATGTTCATTGCAGCACTGTTTACAATAGCAAAGACCTGGAACCAACCCAAATGCCCATCGATTATAGACTGGACAGGGAAAATGTGGCACATATACACCATGGAATACTATGCAGCCATCAAAAACGATGAGTGCGTGTCCTTTGTAGGGACATGGACGAACCTGGAAACCATCATCCTCAGCAAACTGCCACAAGAACAGAAAATCAAACACCGCATGTTCTCACTCATAGGTGGGTGTTGAACAATGAGAACACATGGACAATCAGAACTCCCCTCCCCTGTGGAGGGGAGCATCACACACTGGGGTCTGTAGGGAGGAAATAGGGGAGGGACAGCCGGGGGTGGGTATTTGGGGAGAGGTAGCATGGGGAGAAATGCCAGATATAGGTGATCGGGAGGAAGGCAGCACATCACACTGCCATATGTGTACCTATGCAACAATCTTGCATGTTCTTCACATGTACCCTAAAACCTAAAATGCAATTAAAAAAAAAAAGATCTAGCCAGATATAATGTCAAGATCCTTATCTGGGATATGTATTAAATACAATGGAGAAAGCAAACTTACATGTTGAGCAGACACAATTATGAATAGAAGTGTTCTCTGCAACCTTAAAAGCTAGTCCCTTTGGAGAACATTTAATATTGTGGTTCCTTTAGTGTTTTAGTCATGAAGTCCTTGTCCATGCCTATGTCCTGAATGGTATTGCCTAGGTTTTCTTCTAGGGTTTTTATGGTGTTAGGTCTTATGTTTAAATCTTTAATCCATCTGGAGTTAATTTTTGTATAAGGTGTAAGGAAGGGATCCAGTTTCATCTTTCTGCATATGGCTAGCCAGTTTTCCCAACACCATGTATTAAATAAGGTTTGTTCTCACTTATAAATTGGTGTTGAACAATGAGAACACATGGACACAGGGAGGGGAACATCACACACTGAGCCCTGTCAGGGGGTTGGGAGACTGGAGAAGGGATAGCATGGGGTGGGGAGATAGGGGAGGGATAGCATTAGGAGATATACCTAATGTAGATGATGGGGTGATGGATGCAACAAACCACCATGGCATGTGTATACCTATGTAACAAACCTGCATGTTCTGCACATGTACCCCAGAACAATAAAAATTTTAATAATATAATTAAAAAATATTATATAATAATACAATAAAAAATTTTAAAAACTTTAAAAATTAAAGAAACAAAAACCAAACAAAAAAAAAGTATTAGAGTTCCATTTGCAAAGTAAATCTCTTCCTATTAAATTTGCAGGAGTGGTATCACAGGATAGAAAGGAATGTTTTTGCAGTTAAAGCCCAATAGTTACAGTTAAGGGCTGAGATACAGGGAAAATCTGTGGGGTATTGGAAATACTGCCTGTGTAATATGCTTACTCCACAGAAAAGGTTGAGCAAAGATGGCAGGGTTTAATGTAGAAAGAGTAGAAACCTTATTTACCAGGAATTGATGAAGTTGACCATCTATATTTGTATCGTATTCACTGATTGTTTAGTATCAGGCAGAATATTGGATGCTTTTTCCTTTTCTGGTTTTTGTGAGAACATCGATTGATCTGAATTAGGAATTTTTCTGTCTTTTTTTGTCTCTTGTAAGATGGGACAATCTTCTTTCCTGTGTCCTGTTAACAATATCCAAACATGACCTTGTCAATAAGTCACTTGTTATAAAATGGGTAACCTAGCTGTTGGATTAGTAGTGCTACAAGTTTATTTTAGAACCTGTTTCATTTTTATTCTAAAGCCCTTTCAAAATGCTGTACTAGGTATTGTACTGCAGATAAGGGGGTTATTTCCATTCTAATTAGTTTTTAAATTGGATCTTCAATTTCAGGCTTAACTCCATTGGCAAAATGAGACGAAAGAGTAGCTATTACATCAACATCTTCTTTAGCTTCCAAATGTTGGAAGGTATTTTCTCGTCTATTCTGAAAATCTCCTTTAGTTTCATCAGTTTGCATGACTGAATTATGGTCCAATTAATTTTTGTTGGAAATGTTTCAGGTCTGGCTTTTAGGAGACTTCAACCTACTCTTATAGCCTTTAAAAAATTTTTTTCTTTTTGACCCTCAGATTTATTGCGGGAAGAAGGATTCTATAGCTCCCTTTCCAGGAAAACATAACCAGCTTTTGTCATCCAGGATTTAGCATTTCGGATTTTAACCAACATGACTGCAAGTTGTTATAGGTCACACATAGGTCAGTGTGTTACACTGCTAGTGAGACAGAGACTGCTAATGGGAGGGGTTCCCTGGAGAAACTCCAATCAGCCTGCCCACAGAGGTGGAGCCTGGGGAAATTCAGGACCTTTGCCATAGGGAGGAGCCTGAGCCTGTCCCCTTCTCTTCCTGGATGGAAACTGAGATTCAAACTGCCTGGCAGGAAGCGCTCTAGCAGATCCCCCCTTTTTTCCCTTTCACCCAATAAAACCCGGCTTTATTCACCCTTCGAACCATTTGCAAGCCTAAATTTTCATGGCCATGGGACAGATAAGAACCCTGTCTTTAGCTGAACTAAGGAAACGTCCCGCAACACTAGGACTGTCATAAAAAAATGCCACGTACTGGGTGGTTTAAGCAACAGAAATTTATTTTCTCACAGTTCTAGAGGGTGGGAAGTGTTCTTTCCTTGGGTTGCAGGTGGCTGCCTACTTACTGTGTCCTCACCTGGCCTTTCCTCTTTGCTTTTTCACAGACAAGAAGAGAAAGATTTCTTCTTCTTCTAATAAGGTCATTAATTCCATCAGGAGGTCCTCGCCCTCATAAGTTAATTTAACCCTAATTACATCCCAAAGAGCCCATCTCCAAATACTGTCACACTGGAAGTTAGGGCTTCGAAAGTTGAGTTCGAGGAAAAAAAAACATTCCATCTACAGCAATCAGGAAACCCTGGGTCATGTTCATCCAAAAGAATTATAAATTCTTCTATGAATATTTGCCAATCTTATTTGAGTTTAGGGAAATCTTTTATTTAGAGTTCTTAATTCAGCTTAATTCAGTTACAAGATTTAAACTTTGTAATTCCCTTCATACCTGGATCATGAGAAGAAAGAATTTTTAGAAGTACCCAGCAAAATAAGGCTGAGACAAATAATTAGATAACAATTTCTTGGAAAGACAAATTGAGGATAAATCCTGGAAGACAAATTAACAATCCAGAGTGTTTCAGTCTGTTACAAGTTGGAAAGTTGGGAGTGTTCCAGAGTCTGTTACAAGTTGAAAGACTTTTATAGGAAAGTTTAGAAGAAGGAAAGAGGACTCCTCATGCAAGTTATCCTTTCTCATTGGAGGGTACAATACAAAGATTACAATCATTGGATACAGATTGCAACATGCTGACTAAAATGTTTACATGCCAGACAATCATGAATCTTCATGATTCAGAAATAAATAAGTGTTCTTTTCAATAAAGTAGGTCATACATTAATCAGTAAACAATTTTGAAAATTCACATTAATATTTTTTACTCAGGGACTGGATGTTGCCGTGAATTACAAGACCTCCCCAACATGAGTACATTTGGAAGCCTGCTTACTTTTAAAGTAAACTGTCAAGTGTGACCTGTCTCAGAGGTCCCTGGAATTTTGGGGTTTCAGGAGCGTTGCTGGGAAAAGCTAGAGGTCTGAGTAAGAGGAAGAAGAAGTATGTGAAGGTATTGAAGCACAGAAATCAGAAATATGAGGGGGAATAGAGAGAGCTGAATATAGAGAGGTAGCTACAGCCAAGTAAATCCTTCGATTTACTTGCATTTGGAGAATTGCATTTGGAGACCTCTGCATATCAGCCAAAACAAGTGCTACCCATTGGGCCAGAGAAATTTTATCCCCTTTCTTTTTGAAAATGTCTCTTAAATGAAGTTTTATTGAAGACAAATGTTCATCAGAGTGGCTTCTGAAGGATCGAGTCATCTTTAGTGATGTCATTATCATTTAGAAAGATAGTCGAAAGAATTAAAATTGTAATATGAGTACATATAAGAAACCACAGCTTTCCTGCAACTGGAAAGGATTTATACTCCAATTGAGACAGTATAGGGAAGCGTCTCAGTCCCAGCAGACAAGAGACATAATAACCAAGACTCCATGGGTCTCACACGTCCAGGCATATTCCCTCCCCTACCTCCTTGCCTCTCTTAGCAAGCTGACCCAAGTCACATAGCAGAAATCTGCCCTGCTCCTAACTCAGCTGAACAAGCTGAATCCCTATCCATATAAGAAAGAACCTTGCCATTTATGTTGTTGAATTACAGTACTTCTCCTAATTTTGTTAAAGAGGGACTCTGGCATTCCTCATAAGAACCTGACCAGATCCAGCTGGCTAAAGACAAGATGGACTCCAGCACTAATCTTTCACTGAGATTTTCCTCATTATAATCTCCTCTAATACTAAAAATCACATCCAAAGGTGGAGATTTAAAATGCCAATGAGACATACGATGCATGAAGAAGCATGTTCTCAAATTTCACAAGTGCTAAAAATTCCCCACCTCTG
The DNA here is from genome assembly GCF_001604975.1 of Cebus imitator. NCBI lineage: Eukaryota > Metazoa > Chordata > Mammalia > Primates > Cebidae > Cebus > Cebus imitator. The sequence continues at coordinate 3,392,189 of NW_016107555.1, forward strand.
CATGCCTACATGCTTGTGCAGGGCAACTCCTGTTTTTAAAACCATCAGATCTCTGGCAGGGCAAGGTGGCTCATGACTGTAATCTCAACACTTTGGGAGGTCAAGGTGGGTGGATCACCTGAGGTCGGGAATTCAAGACCAGGCTGACCAACATGGTGAAACTCTGTCTCCACTAAAAATACAAAATTAGCCAAGTGTGGTGGCACATGCCTGTTATCCCAGCTGCTTGGGAGGCTGAGGCAGGAGAATCACTTGAACCTGGGAGGCAGATGTTGCAGTGAGCTGAGATCGCGCCATTGCATTCCAGTCTGGGCAACAAGAAGGATACTCCATCTCAAAAAAAAAAAAAAAAAAAAAAAGACACCATTGGATCTCATGAAATCCATTTACTGTCTACTGTCACAAGAACAGCATGGGAAAGGCCTGTCCTCACAATTCAGTAATCTCCCACCAGGTCCCTACCACAACACATGGGAATTATGAGAGCTACAAGATGAGATTTGGGTGGGGACATGGAGCCAAACCATCATATAATGTATTAGAAAAAATTATAGTAACAGATAATACAATAAAACATAAATTATAATCATTTTAAAGTATGGCACTGAGTATAATAAAAATCAGCAGACAATGGGACTAAATGTATGGTCTAGAAAACATTTCAATACAAATAAGAACTGTCTAGCCATTACAAAAAAAAATCTATTATACATATCTGACATTAAAATAAGTTCTTTAAATTTTTTAATTGAAAAAATTTGATCTTATCGTAAATCGAAAAAATATAATTGTATATATTTATAAAATGCTGAGTAATGTTATCTTTATGAATACAATAGAGTAATTAAATTAATTGACATATCCATCACCTCAAATATTTGTCATTTTTGTGGTGAGAACTGAAATTTACTCAACTAGCAAGTTTGAAATATGCAATATACCATTATTGACTACACTCACCATGCCATGCAACGAATTTAAAAAAAATACACACACTCAAAACCTAATTTCTCCTGTCTAACTTAGACTTTGTATCCTTTCATCACCATCTCTCCATTTCTCCCACCCTCACACTCTGGTAACCACCCTTCTACCCTCTGCTTCTATTAATTCAATTGTTTTAAAGTCCACATATAGGTGAGAACATGTGATATTTGTCATTCTTTGCTTGGCTTATTTCACCAATTCCATCCACATTGTCTCAATGGCAGAAATGTCTTCTTTTTAAGGCTAGATAATATTCCATGTGTATATATACCACATTTTCTTTATCCATCTATCTGTTGATAGCCACTTAGGTAGATTGCACAACTTGGCTAATGTGAATAAATGCTGCAATGAACATGGAAGTGCAGACATCTCTTCAATGTTCTGATTTCAATTTTTTAAGAAATAGACTCCAAAGTGGAATTACTGCACTATATGGTAATTCTATTTTTAGATTTTTTTAGAAACATCCATATTGTTTTTCATAATGGCTGTACTAATTTACATTCCCACCAACAGTGTATCAGAGTTCTCTTTTCTCCATATCATCACCAACACTTGTTTTCTTTCATCTTTTTTTGGTAATAGCCATTCTGACAGGTGTGAGATGATATCTTATTGTGGTTTTGATTTGCATTTTTTCTGATGATCAGTGATGGTGAGCATTATGTCATGTATCTATTGGCCATATGGTATGTCTTCTTTTGAGAAATATCTAATTAGGTCCCTTGCCCAATTTCAAAATTGGGTTATTTGTTTTCTTGCTATTGAGTTGTTTAACTGTCTCCTGTGTTTTGGGTGCTAAGCTGTTATCAGATATATGCATTCCAAATATTTTCTCCCAATCCATATGTGTCTGTTTACCCTGTTAATTGCTTCACTTTATGTATAGAAGATTTAGTTTGATGTTGTCTTATTTGTGTATTTTTGTTTTTGTTGCCTGAATTTTGTGAGTCAAATTAAAAAAAATCATTGTTCTAATCAACATCATATCATTTGCCTCATATGTTTTCTTCTAGTCACTTTTCAATTTCAGATTTTATATTTAAGTCTTTACCCTTTTTTAAGTTCATTGTTATGTGGTGTGAGATAAGGGTCCAATTTCGTTTCTCTGCATGTGGATATTCAGCTTTCCCAACACTCTTTATGCTCTTTATTGAAGAGACTGTTCTTTTTCAACTGAGTATTCTTATCACCTTTGTTGAAAATCAATTGACTGTATATGGGTGGGTTCATTTCTGGATTCTCTATTCTGTTCCATTCAGCAAAGCGTCCATATTTATTTCAGTACCATATTGTGTTAATAAAAATTTCTCTGTAGTATAGCTTGAAATCAGGTAATGTGATGCCTCCAGCTTTGTTCCTTATGATCATGATTTCCTTGGCTATTTGGGGTTTTCTGGTAACTCCATGTAAATTTTAGGATTTTTTTCTATTTTTGTAAAATAAGACATTAGATTTTTTTTTTTTTAATTGTACTTTAGGTTCCGGGGCACATGTGCAGATCACGCAGGGCTATTGCATAGGTACACACATGGCAATGTGGTTTGCTTCCTCCATCCCCCTGTCACCTACATCTGGCATTTCTCCCCATGTTATCCCTCCCCAACCTTGCCCCCCCCAATGCTGTCCCTCCCTTGCCCCTACCAACAGATCCCAGTGTGTGATGCGCCCCTCCATGTGTCCATGTGTTCTCATTGCTCAACACCCATTTATCAGTGAGAACATATGGTGTTTGATTTTCTGTTCTTGTGTCAGTTTGCTGAGAATTATGGTTTCCAGATTCATCCATGTCCCTACAAAGGACACAAGCTCATCATTTTTTATAGCTGCATAGTATTCTGTGGTGTATATGTGCCACATTTTCCTTGTCCAGTCTATTGTCGATGGACATTTTGGTTGGTTCCAGGTCTTATTGTCAGGTTCATCAAAGATCAGATGGTTGTAGATGTGTGATGTTGCTTCTGGGACCTCTGTTCTGTTCCGTTGGTCTATGTCTCTGTTTTGGTACCAGCACTATGCTGTTTTAACTACTGTAGCCTTGTAGTATAGTTTGAAGTCTGGCAGTGTGATGCCTCTGGCTTTGTTCTTTTTGCTTAGGATTGTCTTGGCTATGCAGGCTCTCTTGTGACTCCACATTAAGTTTAAAGTGGTTTTTTCCAGTTCTGTGAAGAAGGTCATTGGTAGCTTGATGGGGATAGTGTTGAATTTATAGATTATTTTGGGCAGTATGCCCATTTTCATGATATTAATTCTTCCTAACCATGAGCATGGAATGTTTTTCCATCTGTTTGTGTCCTCTCTTATTTCATTGAGCAGTGTTTTGTAGTTCTCCTGGAAGAGGTCCTTTATATCCTTTGTTAGTTGTTTTCCTAGGTATTTTATTCTGTTTGTAGTAAGTGTGAATGGGAGTTTGCTCTTGATTTGGCTCTCTGTTTGTCTGTTATTGGTATATAGGAATGCTTGTGATTTCTGCACATTGATTTTATATCCTGAGACTTTGCTGAAGTTGCTTATCAGTTTGAGATTTTGGGCTGAGATGATGGGGTCATCTAGCTATACAATCATGTCATCTGCAAATAGAGACCATTTGACTTCCTCCTTTCCTTATTGAATAGCCTCTATTTCCTTTTCTTGCCTGATTGCTCTGGCTAGAACTTCCAATACTATATTGAATAGTATAGGTGAGAGAGGGCATCCTTGTCTAGTGCCTGATTTCAAAGGGAATTCTTCCAGCTTTTGCCTGTTCAGTATGATATTGGCTGTAGGTTTGTCATATATAGCTTTTATCATTTTATGATACTTTCCATTGATACCTAATTTATTGAGAGTTTTTAGCATGAATGGCTGTTGAATTTTGTCAAAGGCCTTCTCTGCATCTACTGAGATAATCATGTGGTTTTTGTCTTTGGTTCCGTTTATGTGATGGATTATGTTTATGGATTTGCTTATGTTGAAGCAGCCTTGCATTCCCAGGATGAAGCCTACTTTATCATCCTGGATAAGCTTCTTGATGTGCTGTTGCAATTTGTTTGCCAACATTTGATTGAAGATTTTTGTGTTGATGTTCATCATGGATATTGGCCTGAAGTTTTCTTTTTTAGTTGAGTCTCTGCCTGGTTTTGGTATCAGGATGATGTTGGTCTCATAACATGAGTTGGGGAGGATTCCCTCCTTTTGTATTGTTTGGAATAGTTTCAGAAGGAATGGAACCAGCTCCTCTTTGTATGTCTGGTAGAATTTGGCTGTGAACCCGTCTGGACCTGGACTTTTTTTGGTTGGTAGGCTATTGATTGCTGCCTCTACTTCAGCCCTTGTTATTGGTCTATTCAGGGTTTCAACTTCCTCCTGGTTTAGTCTTCGTAGAGTACAGGTGTCTAGGAATTTAACCATTTCTTCCTGGTTTACTGGTTTATATGCATAGAGCTGTTTGTAGTAATCTCTGATGGTAGTTTTTATTTCTGTGGGATCAGTGGTGATATCCCCTTTATCATTTTTTATTGCATCTATTTGATTCTTCTCACTTTTCTTTTTTATTAATCTGGCTAGTGGTCTGTCTATTTTGTTGATCTTTAAAAAAAAACAGCTCCTGGATTTAATGATTTTTTGAAGGGTTTTTTGTGTCTCTATCTTCTTCGGTTCTGCCCTGATCTTAGTTATTTCTTGTCTTCTGCTAGCTTTTGAGGTTTTTTGATCTTCCTCCTCCAGCTCTTTCCATTTTGATGATAGGGTGTCAATTTTAGATCTTTCCTTGTTTCTCGTGTGGGCATTTATTGTATAAATTTCCCTCTCAACACTGCTTTAAAGGAGTCCAAGAGATTCCGGTAAATTTTGTCTTCATTCTGATTGGTTTCAAAGAACATCTTTATGTCTGTCTTCATTTCATTGTTTATCCAGTCAACACTCAGAAGCAAATTGTTCAGTTTCCAAGTGGTTGTGCGGGTTTGAGTGTGTTTCTTAATCCTGAGTTCTAGTCTGATTGTGCTGTGGTCTGATAGACTGTTTGGTATGATTTCCGTTCCTTTGCATTTGCTGAGGAGTGATTTGCTTCCCAATGATGTGGTCAGTTTTAGAGTAAGTGCAGTGTGGTGCTGAGAAAAATGTATATTCTGTGGATTTGGGGTGGAGTGTTCTGTATATGTCTATTAGGTCCACTTGGTCAAGCACTGCACTCAAATCCTGGATATCCTTGTTAATTTTCTGTCTCATTGATCTGTCTAATATTGACAGTGGAGAGCTGAAGTCTCCAGCTATTATTCTATGGGAGTCTAAATCTCCTTTTAGAATGTTAAGAACTTGCTTTATGTATCTGGGTGCTCCTGTGTTGGATGCATATATATTTAGGATAGTTAGCTCTTCTTGTTGGATTGGTCCTTTTTCCATTATGTAGAGTGTCCTTCTTTGCCTCTTTTGATCTTTGTTGATGTGAAGTCCATTTTATCAGAGATTAGGATTGCAGCCCCTGCTTTTTTTTGTTCTCCATTTGCTTGGTAAATCTTCTTCCATCCCTTTATTTTGAGCCTATGTGTGTCTTTGTATATGAGATGGGTTTCCTGAATACAGCACACAAATGGGTCTTGACTTCTTATCCCATTTGCCAGTCTGTGTCTTTTGATTGGCGTGTTTAGGCCATTTACATTCAATGTTAATATTGTTGTGTGTGAATCTGATCCTGCCATTTTGTTACTGACTGGTTTTCTTTCCCATTAGTTGACTCATTTTCTTCATTGCGTTTTTGGACTTTGCAAACTGGTTTGCTTTTACATTGACTGGTACTTTTTCCTTTCTGTGCTTAGTGTTTCTTTCAGGAGCTCTTGTAGGGCAGGTCCAGTGGTGATGAAATGTCTCAGTAATTGTTTGTCCATAAAGGATTTAATTTCTCCTTCACTTACAAAGCTTAGTTTGGCTGGATATGAGATTCTGGGTTGAAAGTTCTTTTGTTTAAGGATGTTGAACATTGGCCCCCACTCTATTCTGGCTTGTAGGGTTTCTGCCAAGAGATCTGCTGTGAATCTAATTGGCTTCCCTCTGTGGGTGACCTGACCTTTCTCTCTGGCTGCCCTTAGCATTTTTTCCCTCATTTCAACCCTGGTGAATCTGATGGTCATTTGCCTTGGGTTGCTCTTCTTGAGGAATATCTTTGTGGAGTTCTCTATATTTCTTTAATTTGAATGTTGGACTGCCTTGCTAGGCTGAGGAAGTTCTCCTGGATAATATCCTGCAGCATGTTTTCCATCTTGGATTCATTCTCCCCATCATATTCAGGTATGCCAATCAGGCATAGATTATGACTTTTCACATAATCCCATATTCCTTGGAGGCTTTGTTCATTTCTTTTCACTCTTTTTTCTCTTATCTTGCCTTCTCTTTTTATTTCATTGAGTTGATCTTCAATCTCTGATATCCTTTCTTCTGTTTGATCGATTTGGCTATTAAAACTTGTGTATGCTTCACATAGCTCTCGTGCTGTGTTTTTCAACTCCATCAAGTCGTTTATATTCTTCTCTAAGCTAGTTATTCTAGTTAGCATTTCGTCTAACCTTCTTTCAAGGTTTTTGGTTTTGTTGAGCAGTGTTTTGTAGTTCTCTTTGAAGAGGTCCTTTACATCCTACATTAGTTGTAATCCTAGGTATTTTATTCTCTTTGTAGCAATTGTGAATGGCAGTTCATTCTTGATTTTGCTCTCTGTTTGTCTGTTACTGGTGTATAGAAATGCTTGTGATTTCTTCACATTGATTTTGTATCCTGAGACTTTGCTGAAGTTGCTTATCAGTTTCAGGAGATTTTGGGCTGAGACGATAGGGTCTTCTAAATATACAATCATGTCATCTGCAAATAGAGACAAATTGACTTTCTCTTTTCCTAATTGAATATGATTTATTTTTTTTTCTTGCCTAATTGCTCTGGCTAGAACTTCCAATACTATATTGAATAGGAGTGGTGAGAGAAGGGCATCCTTGTCTAGTGCCCGATTTCAAAGGTAATGCTTCCAGATTTTACCCATTCAGTATGATATTGGCTCTAGGTTTGTCGTAAATAGCTTTTATTGTTTTGAGATATGCTGCTTCAATACCTAGTTTATTGAGAATTTTTAGCACGAAGGGCTGTTGAATTTTACCGAAGGCCTCTTTTGCAACTATTGAGACAATCATGTGGTTTTTGTCATTGGTTCTGTTTAAGTGATGGATTATGTTTATGAATTTGCATATGTTGGACCAGCCTTGCATCCCACAGATGAAGCCAACTTAATCATTTTGGATCAGCTTTTTGATGTGCTGCTGGATTTGGTTTGTCAGTATCTTATTGAAGATTTTCACATCTATGTTCATCAGGGATGTTGGCCTGAATTTTTCATTTTTTTGTTGTGACTCTGCCAAGTTTTGAAATCAGAATGATGCTGGCTCCATAAAATAAGTTAGGGAGGTGTCCCTCTTATTCTATTATTTGGAATAGTTTCAGAAGGAATGGAATCAACTCCTCTTTGTACCTCTGGTAGAATTCCACTGTGAATCTGTCTGGTTCTTGCCTTTTTTTGGTTGGTACGCTGTGAATCACTACCTGAATTTTGGAACTCATTATTGGTCTTGTCAAGGGTTTGACTTCCTGTTTTAGTCTTGGGAGGGTGTATGTGTCCAGGAATTTATCAGTTTCTTCCAGACTTTCTAGTTTATTTGTGTAAAGGTATTAATAGTGTCCTCTGATGGCAGTTTGTATTTCTGTGGGTTCAGTGGTAATATTCCCTTTATCATTTTTATTGTTTCTATTTGATTCTTCTCTCTTTTCTTTTTTATTAGTTTCACTAGTGGTCTATCTATTTTATTAACTTAAAGAAAAAACAGCTCCTGGATTCATTGATTTTTTGAAGGGTTTTCTGACTCTCTATTTCCTTCAGTTCTGCTCTGATCTTAGCTATTTCTTGTCTTCTACTAGCTTTTGAATTTCTTTGCCCTTGTGTCTCTAGTTCCTTTAATTGTGATGTTAGGGTGTTGATTTTAGATCTTTCTCACTTTCTAATGTGGGCATTTCGTGCTGTAAATTTCTCTCTTAAAACTACTTTTGCTGTGACCCAGAAATTCTGGTATGTTATTTCTTCATTCTCACTGGTTTCAAAAAGCTTCTTTATTTTGGCCTTAATTTCATTATTTACCCAGTAGTAATTAAGGAGCCGTTGTTAATTTTTCCTGTAGTTGTACAGTTTTGAGTGAGTTTCTTAATCCTGAGTTCTAATTTAATTGCACTGTGGATGACAGACTGTTAAGATTTCCATTCTTTTGCAATTGCTGAGGAGTATTTTACTTCCAATTATGTGGTCGATTTTAGAATAAGTACTATGTGGTGCTGAGAAGAATGTATATTCTGTTAATTTGGAATGGAGAGTTCTGTAAATATCTATTGGGTCTGCTTGGTCCACAGCTGATTTCAAGTCCTGAATATCCTTGTTAATTTTCTTTCTTAGAATGGCACACAAGTACAGAATTTGACAAACCTGACAGACAAGCAATTGGGAAAGGATTCCATATTTAATAAATGATGTTGGAAAAACCGGCTAGCCATATGCAAAAAGCTGAAACTGGACCCCTTCCTTATACCTTATACAAAAATTAACTCTAGGTATATTAAAGATTTAAACATGAAACCTAACACCATAAGAAATCTAGAAGAAAACCTAAGCAAAACCATTCAGGACATAGGCATGGGCAAGGACTTCATGACTAAAACACCAAAAGCAATGGCAACAAAAGCCAAAATAGGCAAATGGAATCTAATTAAACTTAAGAGCTTCTGCACAGCAAAAGAAACTATCAAGGGAGTGAACCGGCAACCAATAGAATGGGAAAAAATTTTGCAATCTATTCACCTGACAAAGGGCTAATATCCAGAATCTACAGAGAACTTCAACAAATTTAAAAGAAAAAAAAAATCAAAAAGTGGGCAAACGTGGTTTTTTCCAGTTCTGTAAGGAAGGTCAATGGTAGCTTTATGAAAATAGCATTGAATCTATAATTCACTTTGGACAGTATGGCCATTTTCCTGATATTGATTCTTCCTAACCATGAGCATGGAATGTTTTTCCATCTGTTTGTGTCCTCTCTTATTTCCTTGAGCAGTGGTCTGTAGTTCTCCTTGAAGAGGTCCCTCACCTCCCTTGTTAGTTGTATTCCTAGGTATTTTGTTCTCTTTGTAGCAATTGTACAGAAGACAGCATGACGATTCCCCAAGGATCTAGAAAAAGAAATACCATTTGACCCAACAATCCCATTACTAGGTATATACCCAAAGGATTATAAATTGTTCATATACACATGTATGTTCGTTGTGGCACTGTTTACAATAGCAAAGACTTGGAACCAAACTAAATGCCCATCAATAATAGACTGGATAAAGAAAATGTGGCACATATAAACCATGGAATACTATGCAGCTATAAAAAGTGATGAGTTCATGTCCTTTGCAGGGACATGGATGAAGCTCAGCAAACTGACACAAGAACAGAAGATCAAACACCGCATGTTCTTCACTCGTAAGTGGGTGTTGAACAATGAGAACACATGGACACAGGGAGGGAAACATGACACACCGGGGCCTGTTGCAGGGTGGGGGGGACAGAGGAGGGAAAACAGGGAGTAGGGGGATTGGGGAGGGATAACAGAAGAAATATCTGATGTAGATGATGGAGGGATGAATGCAGCAAACCACCATGGCATGTATACACCTATGTAACAATCCTGCATGATCTGCATATGTACCCCAGAACTTAAAGTATAATAATAATAAAAGTAATAATAATAAATTTTTTGAAAATGGGCAAAGGCCGAGGCGGGTGGATCACGAGGTCAAGAGATCAAGACCATCCTGGTCAACATGGTGAAACCCCGTCTCTACTAAAAATACAAAACATTAGCTGGGCATGGTAGCGTGTGCCTGTAATCCCAGCTACTCAGGAGGCTGAGGCAGGAGAATCGCCTGAACCCACGAGGCGGAGGTTGCCGTGAGCCGAGATAGCGCCATTGCACTCCAGCCTGGGTAACAAGAGTGAAACTCCGTCTCGGAAAAAAAAAAAAAAAAAAGTGGGCAAAGGGTATAAACAGACACTTTTCAAAAGAAGACATTTATGCAGCCAACAAACATATGAAAAAAAAGCTCATCATCACTGGTCATTACAAAATGCAAATTAAAACCACATTGAGATACCACCTCACATCAATTAGAATGGCCATCACTAAAAAATCAGGAGACAACAGATGCTGAAGAGGATGTAGAGAAATAGGAAGGCGTTTACACTGTTGGTGGGAGTGTAAATTAATTTAACCATTTTGAAAGACAGTGTGGAGATTCCTCAAGGATCTAGAACCAGAAATACTGTTTGATCCAGCTGTATATATCCAATAATGGGTATATACCCAAAGGATTATAAGTCATTCTACAATAAAGACGCATGCACACATATGTTTATGGCATCACTGTTTATGATAGCAAAGACTTGGAACCAACCCAAATGCCCAACCATGATAGACTGGATAAAGAAAATGTGGCACTTATATACCATGGAATACTCTGCAGCCATAAAAATGGATGACTTTATGTCCTTTGCAGCGACATGGATGAAACTGGAAACGATCATTCTCAGCAAACTGACACAGAAACAGATAACCAAACACCATATGTTCTCACTCCTAAGTGGGTGTTAAACAATGAGAACACATGGACACAGAGAGGGGAACGTCACCCATCGGGGCCTGGGGGTTGGGGAGGAATAGCAGGGGGTGGGGAGATTGGGGAGGGATAACATTAGCAGAAATACTTAATGTAGATGACGGGGCAAGGGATGTAGCAAACCACCCCCATGGCACATGTATACCTATGTAACAAACCTGCACGATCTGCACATGGACCCCAGAACTTAAAGTATAATAAATAAATTTTTTTAAAAAAGAAAAAAAAATCAGTTTACATGAGAAAAAAATGTTTTCTTTCTTGTTGATTTGTCTAATATTGACAGTGGGTTGTTAAAGTCTCCCAATATTAATGTGTGGGAGTCTAAGTCTCTTTGTAGGTCTCTAAGAACTCGTTTTATGAATCTGGGTGCTCCTGTATTGGGTGCATATCTATTTAGGATAGTTAGCTCTTCTCATTGCATTGATCCCTTTACCATTATATAATGACCTTCTTTGTCTTTTCTGATCTTTGTTGGTTTTATGTTTGTTTTATCAGAGACTAGGATTGCAATCCCTGCTTCTTCTTTGGCTTTCCATTTGCTTGGTAACTATTCCTGCATCCCTTTATTTTGAGCCTATGTGTGTCTTTGCATGTGAGATGGGTCTCCTGAATACAGCACACCAACGGGTCTTGACTCTTATCCAGTTTGCCAGTCTATATTTTTTAGTTGGGGCATTACCCCATTTACTTTTAAGGTTAATATTGTTACGTGTGAATTTGATCCTCTCATTATGATGCTAGCTGGTTATTTTGCACATTTGATGCTTTGAATGCAAATCAGTTTTACAATAAAGTAAGTCCAGTTTAGAGCAGTGGCTGTGTCTAATTAATCTTCATACACTTATCAGCACCTAGTACAGCACAGTGCATACAGTATATTTGCTCTCTATACACACACGTACATATGGTTGTTTTTCTAACTTGCAAGTCTTGCTTCCATTTGGTATGAGACTCAGTGACCCCAGCTGAATCACTGAATCCTTCTTGCTATGCATACTCTACAGCAGGCCCCATAAAGCTCTTTATGTGAAAATAAACTTATTATCAAAACATTCCAAACCTGAAATTCAATCTGTTCATTGGATGCTAATATTAAGACAATCTTTGAAACCACTAGGCATATATACATTGATTATTGTATCATGTAATAATACTAAATTGTGAATTAATTTGATCTGTGACTACTAGAAGGATTCCACAGACTGCAAACCAAGTGAACTGAAAAATGAGGAAATGATGCTTCCTCACCCCCCCCATCTAAATGAAAAATTCTTTAGAAAAATTTTCCAGCAGTCTGACATAAAAGGCACAGAGACTGTTCCCAACGCGTTGCACTAAACAGAAAGGAACTGATTTTTTAACATCTAGTCTATTTCCCAGAAATGAAGAGCTTGTCCTTGCTTTCACTTTCAATTTGATTGTGTCCAAAATAAAAATGGTTTCAAGTTGTCCTGAATTGACCTCAGAAATCCTACGCTCAAAACAAAAAATGGAGGGCCTGGGACTTTTCATTTATGAGAGAGCTGATTACACTTATAAGTTAGGGAAAGTAACAGGAGAGACATACAGCACCAGAATGTTTCCATCTGCTTCGGCAGAATAAAGAGCCATAGACAAACTCAATTTGATATTCTTTTAACATGATGCTTAATCATTTGAGGAAACCTCAAATCAACCAACTGTCAGGATCCTGTGGCCTGATAAACTGTTTTTAAAAAGCAATTAAACATCTTTATATTTACTGCTCTGTGAAATGAAGAAAATAATACTTGCATCATAATATATGCTGAAGAATAAATTCAATAACATCTGTAAAGAATCCAGCACCATGCCTGCCAGCCTGTCATATAGAAGACACGAAAAACATTTTACTTCTTTAAAGACGTTTTTCTTTTTCTTAAAGATGGTATCTCACTCTGCTGCCCAGGCTGAAGTGCAGCGGCATGATCAGAGCTCACTGCAGCCTTGAACTCCTGAGCTCAAGCAATCTTTTCACCTAGCCTCCCAAGTAAGTAGGACTTTTTATAGAGATGAGGTCTTGCTGTGTTTCCCAGGCTACATTTTACTTCTTATAACAACATTAACTCAGGCTTCATCACCTCAAAGAAGCCCATATAGTACAAGATGAAAATGTGGTGAAAATAGTTATATAAATATATATTCCTTTTAAATAAAAATCAAAAATTCACATTTAATTTTATTTTATTTTAGACAGAGTCTCACTCTGTATCCCAGGCTGGAGAGCAGTGGTGCGATCTCAGCTCACTGTGACCTCTGCCTCCCCAGTTCAAGGGATTCTCCTGCCTCAGCCCCCTGAGTAGCTGGGACTACAGGCATATGCCACTACACCTGACTAATTTTTGTATTTTTAGTAGAGACGGGGTTTCGCCATGTTAACCAGGTTGGTCTCAAACTCCTGACCTCAGGCGATCTGCCTGCCTCAACCTCCCAAGGTGCTAGGCTACAGGCGTGAGCCTCTGCACCTGGCCAAAAATTGCCTATTTTAAAAAATGTCTTTTTCCACCTGTCAGTTGACCAATGATTAAAACGTCTGATTCTACCAGTTGGGGATGATGTGAAAGGCAGAATAAGCACTTTGAAGTATAGAAGGAACAGCAAATACTTCCAGGGACGAATTTTAAAACATGCCTCAAAGGTCTTGAAAAAGAGCATAACCTTTAATCAACATGTTTACTTCCAGTTTTATTCATTAACTCAACAAATACTTACTGAAGGCTTGTTATGTGTCAGGTACTGATTTGAGGTTCTAGAGATCGGACAGTTAGGGAGAGACAAAAATATCTGTATTTAGGGACATTACATTTTAGCAAGAAATAACAAAAATATAAAACACACAGAGTGTCCAATGACCACAATTTTTATGCAGAAAAGTGAAGCAGGAATAAGGGAGGGAGAGAACAAGCTGGCAATTTAGAGTATAGCGATTTGCCACATGGAATCAGAATTAGCATCAATGAAGTGATGTTTCAGGGAACACCTAAAGCAGTAAGGAGAAAGTCACCTGGATATCTGGGGAAACATAGTTGCAAATGGCATGCACCACTACATCTGATTAATTTTTGTATTTTTAGTAGAGACTAAAAGCCAATCATATACATTTGAGTTATTACTCAAATCAGCCTCCCTGAAAATTTCGGTATGAGGGTTTCTGAGGATAATTTGGTGGGAAGGGAGTTTGAAAGTGGGGAGCGCTGATTGAGTCAGTTATTGCATGAGTCAGTTTATGGGTAAGAACCACAAGACCAGTTTTATATAACTGTCTTTTAAAAATTAGTTTAAAAGATAAATAAGAAGAAATATGCATTTATATTGTCTTTTGCAACTATATAATTATCTTACGGTGCTCTTTGTCCGTATGGATGTGTATTACCATCAGAGGCCACCTGCTTTCTGCTTGAAAGCCTTCTTTTATTAATAGTATTTCTGGTAAAGTCAAGAATCTAGCAGTAAATTTTCTTCAGGTTTTAGGCTTTAATTTCCCCTCCCCCTGCCCCCCTAACCCCATCAGCCACACTCTGTTTCAAATAAAGTCAGTTTCTGTGGGAAAAGCTTTGGAGCTCTGATTTTATGGACTCTCTCTCTGGAAAGTATCTCTGAGCCATGACTCCTTCAACTGAGCAGAGGTGGTAGCTTCTGCTCCTTTCCATTTGCCCCTCCCAACTTGGAAAAACTACACTGCAAATGAACCTGAGTGAGGGTGACAGCCCAGGTTTTCTCATTCTGCCATTCCTGAACCAGAGCTGAAATCTTGAAAAATTATAACTGAGAATATTATTATGTGAAAGAGATCTGACCTAACTGACTCTATCGTACTTCTAACCTCCAAGCTGTCCTTGTTCATCCCTGAGCATAGGCCAAACTGACATTGGAAGGAATTTAGTCAGCCCTGTCCCAAAATAAAAACCCCTTCTTCCCTGAGGACTAGACTGCCTTTGCAAGACTAACAAATTAGTCATGAGATTAGAAATTATGGTCTGGGAGTCACACAGCTAGAGGCCACAAGATTCCAGACCTCTCCAATTGCCACTCGGGTCAGTAAACTAGTTCATCTGGTCTTGTGGCCTTTATCCAGGAACTGACTCACACAAGAGGACAGCTTCCACACCCTGTGATTTCATACAAGCCAGCCAATCAGCACTCCCCACTTCCCAACCCCCTTCCCACCAAATTATCCTCACAAACCACTATACCCAAATTTTCAGGGGGACAAATTTGAATAATAGCAAAACTCCAGACTCCCATACAGCCAGCTCTGCATGAATTAAACCCTTTCTTTCTCTACCGCAATTCCCCTGTCATGATAAATCAGCTCTGTCTAGGCAACGGGTGAGGAGAATCTGTTGGGCAATTACAGAGCCTCTGCTCTATGAGTGGAGCTGGGAGAGGTTGGGAGCCCTTGACTTCTGGTTACACTCAACAGAAATTTAGTCTTTACAATTCAGCATTGGGGTGGATGAAAAATTCTGGTGGACTGGCACTTCTGATGGGATATGTTATCCCTTCTTAGAATGTGAGAGAAGAGGCAGCACCATCCCCTTTCCATAACCCCCAGTAGTGGACCTTTGTCAACCTGAACTGAAAATGAGGATGAAGAGGGCCGTGGCTCAAGTGCCATAGCCTCTTGTTATTCTTACCAGAGTTGTTGGAGCTCTCCTTGAGTAGAAGTTTCATTGCAATGTATGCTTATGCTTTCAGGACAATTTGCAGAGATTTTTAAATGGTTCTAATAATTTTGACAGATGTAAGGATGTTACAGATGTAAGTATTAAACTCACATATATTATTATTAATTCTAAATTTGAATCGACTAAATCCTCCAATCCAAAGACACAGACAGGCAAAAAAGGCCAAATCCCATCAGTATGCTGCATCCAGACCCATCTCACATGCAAGGATACACAAAGACTCAAAACAAAAGAAGGGAGAAAGATTTACCAACCAAATGGAGAGCAAAAATAAATAAATAAATAGAAAGCAGGAGTTGCTTTAAAGCAACAAAGATCAAAAGAAGCAAAGAAGGATATTACATAATGATAAAAGGATCAATGCAACAAGAAGAGCTAAAGATCCTAAATATATATGCACCCAATACAGGAATACCCAGATATATAAGACTTATAAAGAGACTTAGACTCCCACACAATAATAGTGGGAGACTTCAACATCAATACTAGACAGATCAATGAGACAGAAAATTAACAACGATATCCAGGATTTGAACTCAGATCGAGAACAAGTAAACTTAATTAACATTTATAGAACTCTCCACTTTAAATACACAAAATATACACCCTTATCAGTACCACATCTATTTACAGGTTTCAATGAAATATTGGTTGGCTGCTTGTTTGTTATTTTCTTCCCTCATTTTTTTTTCATGTCTCTATTATTAAGCACAATTATAGGCATATCCATTTTTAGACTGCATTCTAGCCGGGGCAATAAAGCAACACCCCCGTTCTCTCTCCCTCTCCCTCTTTCTCTTTCTTCCTCTCCTTCATTCTTTTTTTTTTATTTCTTTCTTCTTTTTTTTTTTTTTAGAAAAAAAATGGTTCTAATAATTTTGACAGATGTAAGGATGTTACGCTCGGAAAAGTAAAAGACTTTAGTTTTAATAATAAAGGAGCTACAATGTTAAGGAAGGATAGAGTTTAGATAAAATTATTTTATAAAATATAAATGAGAAAATACACTATATCTGCATTTTTATATACATCTAATGTATAATTTTAATGTGTAAGTAAGAAATGCTCACACAAGTTTGGGGCTGGTGGCTCACGCCTATAATCCCAGCAGTTTGGGAGGCCGAGGCAGTAGGATCATTTGAAGCAAGGAGTTCAAGACCAACCCGTGCAACAAGGTGAAACCATGTCACTATAAATATATATATATATATATATTTAAATGAAATGTTCAGTCAGACTTTTTACTATTTTGTTTTTGCTGTAAAATAGAAATAATAGCACTTATTCTGTATGTTAGAAGTTGTTACAAAACACACACAGTTCTTAGAAAACAATCTATAAAAATAAAATCACACTATAATAAATTTAAAAATAAAAAACCTATAAGTAAAATATTTCCACAATTTTTCACTTAGCAAATAAGCTGCATAGTGAAGTGGTTCCAGAAGAGGATATGGGATGGAGAATGCTTGGGTTCAGATTGGTTACAGTGCTATGATTTTAGACAACAGATAAAGTCTTTCTGTGCTCGGTTTCTATAAAACCATGAGGAAGTATTTGTTTTGAATTTTCATTTGTGTGATTCACGTAAAGCTGTCAGTACTGAGCCTGGATCATGAGTACAACACATGGCGCCCCCTACTGACTGTGCTGGGCATTACGTGCCAGGGGCTAAGTGTTTATGAGTGTGTAAAACATGCCCTGTCCTTACTTGCTTCACCTGTTAAAAGAAATAGGCAGCTCCACTGTAGCATGTCTATTATTTTAGGAAATTGTATCTGAAAATTAACATGATGCCTCCTCATTCTAGGATTCTCAAACTGACTCAATCCATGAGACACGTTCCATTGTATTCAAAACCTAATGGACATTTTGTTAAGTAACACATGGCCTCTAAGATTTCTAACAAAAAAAAAAAAAAAACTTTGAAGCTTCTGATTGAGCAATCATAAACCCTCCCACTGGGACATTCCGGTAATTGCATTCTGGTCATGGAGTCGTGACTTGAACAAAGTACTTTCAGTTTCATGTTACTCTAAATCCATTACAAAGCTGCTTAACTTCTAAATCTTTCATTCCTGAAGAAATCCCCGCCTTACAACGTTGGAACAGTGAAATACTAGTCCAAGGATCCAGTGACAGACACAGAAGTGCTAGAAGCCACTCCTCGTGAACTAGGAAGAAAAAGAACAGGTAAAAACTTTTACTATTTTTCATCAAGCAGCTTCTCTCTAGCTCAGGGATATGGAGCCTAAAATGTTGTGGCAGGGATGAGAAGAAATTTGTAAAGGTCAGTTTGTTTTCTTTTTTTTTAAATTGTATTTCTTTTTTAATTAATTTTTTTTATTATACTTTAAGTTCTGGGGTACATGTGCAGTTTGTTTTCTTGAACATCACCAGAACAAATCAGGCAGATGAGCCTGACGTGGGACACAGCTCAGATGAAATCCTGGTGTTATCAGGAGCAGCATGGCTCTGAGTGCCACTACAGTGCTTGTGTTTAATTAGGCACCACTAAACGGGATAAACTGAGAGTTTGAAATGCACTAGAATAATCTTTCTCTTTGTTAACATTGTCTGTGTTGACTAGGGACAGGATTACATTTCCACTGTCAGTGATGGAGCTTGCTGAATCCTGCTCCTATGCAGCTAAGAAATGGAAAGAGCAACAAATGGGTTCTTTTCGTGAGAAGGAAAGAACGGTTAATGAGAAGCAGAGTAAGCAGCCCACTGCCACTGTTAAAGACAAAGAAAAAACTGAAACCCAGCAGGAAAGAGAAAGATTCATGAAAACAGTATACTTTTTATTACACTTTTGAACTTGGTTTCAGAATGGATTACTTTCTTTAGAAATGTTCGAGACTCACTAATTTCCTAGTGCTCACTGATTCCCTGTCCCTTAGAAGTGAAATACAATCCCACTACTTCACTAAAGCGCTTCCAATTTTGTTTTCTTTTAGTAGAGAGTGGGGCCTAAAGTGTTTCCTCTTTAATTCTCCTGTAATGCATCTCTAGAGAAAATATCTTTGCTTACTATAACGTCTCCATGCACTCAGACTACTTTGATCCTGCCTTCTGGAAAGTCTTCCCCTGAATTCCTTGTTAACACACTAGCCTCATTCATCACCTTCTGGTCTGACAGCTCTCTCTGTAACCTTCCTAGCCGCTTATCCTCCTCTTCTCCACTCCTTCTATTCCTCCCCTTTCTTTTATTTATTTATTTTTTATTGTACTTTAGATTCTGGGGTACATGTGCAGATCTTGCAGGGTTGTTGCATAGATACATACATGACAAGGTGGTTTGCTGCCTCCATTCCTCCATCATATCTATTTGGCGTTTCTCCCCATGTTATCCCTCCCCATACTCCCCACCCCATGCTGTCCCTCCCCTAGCCCCCCCAACTGACCCCAGTATGTGATGCCCCCCTCTCTGTGTTCACATGTTCTCATTGTTCAACACCCACCTATCAATGAGAACATGTGGTGTTTGATTTCCTGTTCTGTGTCAGTTTGCTGAGAATCATGGTTTCCATATTCATCCATGTCCCTACAAAGGACACAAAATCATCGTTTTTTATGGCTGCATAGTATTCCATGGTATATATGTGCCACATTTTTTTTGTCCAGTCTATCATTGATGGGCATTTGGGTTGATTCCAGGTCTTTGCTACTGTAAACAGTGCCACAATGAACATACATGTGCATGTGTCTTTATAGTAGAATGATTTATAATCCTTTGGATATATACCCAGTAATGGGATTGCTGGGTCAAATGGAATTTCTATTTCTAGATCCTTGAGGAATCACCACACTGTCTTCCACAATGGTTGAACTAATTTTACAACAGTGTAAAAGTGTTCCTATTTCTCCACATCCTCTCCAGTATCTGTTGTCTCCAGATTTTTTAATGATCACCATTCTAACTGGCGTGACATGGTATCTCAGTGTGGTTTTCATTTGCATTTCTCTAATGACCAGTGATGATGAGCATTTTTTCATATGTTTCTTGGTCTCGTATATGTTTTCTTTTGAGAAATGCCTGTTCATATCCTTCACCCAATTTTGAATGCCTGTCTATTTTGTTGACCTTTTCAAAAAAACAGCTCCTGGATTTAATGATTTTTTGAAGGGTTTTTTGTGTCTCTATCTCCTTCAGTTCTGCTCTGATCTTAGTTATTTCTTGTCTTATGCTAGCTTTTGAGGTTTTTTTTTTATCTTGCTCCTCTAGCTCTTTCAATTTTGATGATAGGGTGTCAATTTTTTATCTTTCCTTGTTTCTCATGTGGGTATTTATGGCTATAAATTTTCCTCTAGACACTGCTTTAAATGTGTCCCAGAGATTCTGGTACATTGTGTCTTCATTCTGATTGGTTTCAAAGAATATCTTTATTTCTGCCTTCATTTAATTGTTTATCCTGTCGACACTCAGAAGCAATTTGTTCAGTTTACATGTAGTTGTGAGGTTTTTAGTGAGTTTCTTGATTCTGAGTTCTAATTTGATTGCGCTATCGTCTGATGGACTGTTCGCTATCATTTCCATTCTTTCACATCTGCTGAGAAGTGATTTACTTCCAATTATGTGGTCAATTTTAAAGTAAGTGTGATGTGGTGCTGAGAAGAATGTATTCTGTGGATTTGGGGTGGAGTGTTTGTAGATGTCTATTAGGTCCGCTTGGTCCAGATTGCATTCAGGTCCTGGATGTCCTTGTTAATTTTCTGTCTTGTTGATCTGTCTAATATTGACAGTGAAGTGTTGAAGTCTCCCACTATTATTGTGTGGGAGTCTAAGTCTCTTTGTAGGTCGTTAAGAACTTGCTTTATGTATCTGGGTGTTCCTGTGTTGAGTGCATATATATTTAGGATAGTTAGCTCTTCTTGTTGGATTGTTCCTTTTACCATTATGTAATGCTCTTCTTTGTCTCTTTTGATCTTTGTTGCTTTGAAGTCCATTTTATCAGAGACTAGGATTGCAACCCCTGCTTTTTTTTGCTCTCCATTTGCTTGGTAAATCTTCTTCCATCCCTTTATTTTGAGTCTATGCTGTCTTTGCACATGAGATGGGTTTCCTGAATACAGCACATCGATGGGTCTTGACTTTTTATCCAGTTTGCCAGTCTGTGTCTTTTGACTGGGGTATTTAGGCCGTTTACATTCAACATTAATATTGTGATGTGTGAATTTTATCCTGTCGTTTTGTTACTGGCTTGCTTTTTTTGCCCATTAGTTGACTCGGTTTCTTCATTGCATTATTGGTCTTTGCCAATTGGTACATTTTTGCAGTGGCTGGTACTTGTTGTTCCTTTCTGTGTTTCGCATTTCTTTCAGGAGCTCTTGTAAGGCCATTCTGATGGTAATGACATCTTTCAGTAATTGCTTGTCCATAAAGGATTTTATTTCTCCTTCCCTTATTAAGCTTAGTTTTTCTGGATATGAGATTCTGGATTGAAAGTTCTTTGTTTAAGGATGTTGAATATTGGCCCCGACTCTCTTCTGGCTTATAGGGTTTCTGCCAAGAGATCTGCTGTGAGCCTGATGGGCTTTCCTTTGTGGGTGACCTGACCTTTCTCTCTGGCTGCCCTTAACATTTTCCTTCACTTCAACCCTGGTGAATCTGATGATTATGTGCCTTGGGGTTGCTCTTTTTGAGGAATATCTTTATGGAGTTCTCTGTATTTCTTGGATTTGAATGTTGGCCTGCCTTGCTAGGCTGGGTAAGTTCTCCTGGGTGATATCCTGAAGAATGTTTTCCAGCTTGGATTTATTTTCCCTGTCACATTCAAGTACACTGATAAAGCGTAGATTAGGTCTTTTCACATAATACCATATTTCCTGGAGGCTTTGTTCATTTCTTTTCACTCTTTTTTCTCTAGTCTTTCCATCTCATTTCATTTCATTGAGTTGACCTTCAATGTCTGATATCCTTTCTTCTGCATGATCGATTCAGCTATTGAAACTTGTGTTTGCTTCACATAGTTCTCGTGCTGTGTTTTTCAGCTCCATCAAGTCATTTATGTTCTTCTCTAAGCTGGTTATTCTGGTTAGCATTTTGTCAAACCTTTTATCAAGGTTTTTAGTTTCTTTGCATTGGGTTAGAATGTGTTCCTTTAGCTCAGAGAAGTTTGTTATTACCCACCTTCCGATCCTGTTTCTGTCAGTTCATCAAACTCATTCTCTGTCATGTTTTGTTCCCTTGTTGGTGAGGAGTTGTGATCCCTTGAAGAAGAAGACACATTCTGGTCTTTGCTGGTTTCATCCTTTTTGCTCTGGTTTCTTCCCATCTTTATGGGTTTATCTAGCTTTGATCTCAGGGAGCTGCTTGATGAGGTCACTTGTCTGCCTGACCAGGCACTATTGGGTTTCCAGGGACTCCATCCAGTTGCTAGGTATGCTTCCTGTGTCTTTTGTTTACACTGGGAGGTTAGGCCCACCTCTTTAATGCCAGGTGCCCCTCCTTCCACTGACCTGGAGGCCTGCTGGGTTGTCAAGGGCTCTGTCCAGTTGCTACATAGGCTTCCTGTGTTTTTTGTTTGTACATGAAGGCTAGGCCTGCCTCTTTAATGGAGGGTGCCGTTTCCTACACAAAGCTGGATCATTCAGGGTTCAGCTCAGACTGAGGCACTGGCTGTAAAACCCGAAGATCTTAGTGCTTCAGCATGCTGGGGTTAGTGGAGGAGGGACCTGCCCAGCTGCACCATCTGTCTCCCCACTTTCAGCTCCCTCTCTCTCCAGGCTGGGGGAAGGGGTGGTATCTCAGTCCGCAGGCTCTACCGGCCAGCTTATGGGCTTATGCATTTGCCGACAATCCACAACACCGCTGGGGTTACTATTCAACTCTGTGCACTCTGTGTTTGTAATTTCCAGCACTTGACCTGCAAAGACCCCCTATTCTGTGGACTATTGAGACTTCAAGGGAAGCATCATATCTGGATCGGGGTGCCAGGGGAGAATCCCCAATTTTTCAGACAGATGCACTTTCTGGGTGAAGCGGCACCCCTCTCCACCTTGGTCTGCTCTGCCTGGGCTTTGCTCACTATCCAACCAGACCTGTTGAAATAAACCTGGTACCTCGGTTGGAGCTAGGAGATCTCTCACTTTCTGTGTCTCTCTTGAAGGGTGTTGAGCACCAGAGCTGTCTCTATTTGGCCATCTTGAATCCTCCCACCTATTCCTTCCCTTTCTATTGCTCTTTCTCCTGCTCTTTCTACCAAATGGAAAACAGAACAAAACAAATCCTAAAGCTGTATCGCTGGAAATATATTCTATTTGAACAACTTTCTAGGTAGATCTCTTTATCTGCCTCTTGATCTTTTAATCCTTATTTTGTAAATTGGGGGGAAACATTCAGTGTTTGCAATTTTGCATTCATACCCTCACTGAGTTAGAGGCTACCTTATCGTGACTCCCTAGCCATGTGGTTCACATGGTTTTACAGTTTTATAAAATTTGAAAAAGTATGTTACATTGTTTCCACTTTCAGAATGGCACTGTGAGAAGTTTTGTGGATCCTCATTGCAGTGAAATAAGCATAACCAGTTGAAGATGGAGGAAGAACATATTTTAAAAATCTTTGAAAATTGTTCTAAGGATAAACATCAAACTATGAACACTGATTCACTGTGTTGGATATTTATTCACTGTAAGAATTAATAAGTAAATCATATTGAATTTCTTATGTATAGCCAGGATGCAAAATAAATCCTCTAAATCCTATTCTATCTTCCATTGACTAGTGTAAATATTTAATAAGGATCCAAAAAGAAAGTTTCCCGCAATAAATTAAATAAAATATTTGGGTTATGAGAGTAGCTGAGTGTTGATAAGTCAATATCATGCTAACATTTTTTATAATGAGCTACTTTGATAATACTTCCATAACTTCCTCAAATGATACAGATTTTGCCTCATCTCTCTTACTGTCACACACAAAACTTTTGGCCATACTGGGGAATTTTATGTTTCTCCCTTATAATTGCAAAACACTAAAAATTCTCATTTATTTCACTTTTTTTCTTGCAGACAAGGGAATACCCCGGCCATGGAGTCAGAGACTCATATGACAGGTCCAATGTGCCTCATTGAGAACACTAATGGGCGACTGATGACGAATCCAGAAGCTCTGAAGATCCTGTCTGCAATTAAGCAGCCTGTGGTGGTGGTGGCAATTGTGGGCCTCTATCGCACAGGCAAATCCTACCTGATGAACAAGCTGGCTGGGAAGAAAAAGGGTGAGTGACACCAGCAAAGCTCTGCCAAGTCCCTTCTGTCCCCTGCACAGTCAGCATCCATTACAAGGATGTGAGGAAAGTCAGAGATGAGGATGAATACTGAAAGCTAACTTTCCATTCAGAGTCAGGCTCCTTATCTTTGTGCTGTCCTAGGGGATAAGATTCAATTCATTAATTATTCCCACGATAGCTTAGTTTCCCTTTCAGAAGCACAAATTATGCCTTTCCTAAAAAGAATAAGACAATAATAAAAATAATTTATGTGCATAATAACTATAATAAACTGTACAATGTTTATTATAATTTTTATGCAATAACAACAAGTTTACACTGATCTTTATAAGGCTTAAAAATGTCTCGGTCTGTATTGGATATTCTTTTTTTATTGTTGTAAAAAAAACATAAAATTTACCCTAATAACCATTTTTAAGTATACAGCTCTGTGGTATTAATTAAATTCACATTAATTCACATTGTTATGCAACTGTCACCTCTATCCATATCCAGAACTTTTTCATCTTGCTTAACAGAAACTCTGTACTAATTAAACAAAAGCTCCATATCAACTCGTCACCTGCCATCATTCTACATTCTATCTCTATGAATTTGACTACTACAAAAGCCCCACATAAGTGGAATCATTCAGTATTTGTTCTTTATGAGTGGATTATTTCAATTCATATGTCTTCAATGTTCATCAGTGTGGTAGCATGTGTCAAAACTTCCTTTTTAAGGCTGAGTAATTTGTATGTGTATAATAATTTGTTTATCTGCTCATCTGTCAATGGACACTTGGATTGCTTCCACCTTTTATCTATTATAAATAATACTAATAGGAACATGGGTGTCTGAATATCTGTTCAAGTCCCTGCTTTCCCTTCTTTTGGGAAGATACCCAGAAGGGGAATTGCTGGCTCATGCAGTCATTCCATGTTCACTTTTTTTGAGGTATCACTATACCATTTTCCACAGTGACTGCACCATTTTACATTCCCAACAGAAATGCACAAGGGTTCTAATTTCTCTACATCCTCACCAACATTTTTTTATTTTCAGTTTTGGTTTTTTGATAGTAGACATACAAATGGATGTTAAATAGTATCTCATTGTGGTTTGGGTTTTCATTTCCCTAATGACTAGTGATACTAAGCATCTTTTCATGTGCTTGTTGACCACTTATATATCTTCTTTGGGAAAATGTCTATTCAAGTCCTTTTTCATTTATTAATCTGACTGTTTATTTGTGTTGCTTTGTAATTTTTTTCTATATTTTCTAGATATCACTCCCTTATCATATACATGTTTAGCAAATATTTTCTTACATTCTATGTGTTGCCTTTTTTAACTCTGTTGCTAGTGTCTGTTAATACACAAAAGTGTTTAATCTTTATGAAGCCCAATTAATCTATTTTTACTTTTGTTGTCTATACTTTTGGATTCTTATTGAAAAAAATCATTGCCAAATCCAATATTATTAAACTTTTACCCTTGTTTTTCTTCTACAGCTTTTTTTCTTTTTTTTTTTTGGGACGGAGTTTCGCTCTTGTTACCCAGGCTGGAGTGCAATGGCGTGATCTTGGCTCACCGCAACCTCCGCCTCCTGGGTTCAGGCAATTCTCCTGCCTCAGCCTCCTGAGTAGCTGGGATTACAGGCACACGCCACCATGCCTGGCTAATTTTTTGTATTTTTAGTAGAGACGGGGTTTCACCGTGTTGACCGGGATGGTCTCGATCTCTTGACCTCGTGATCCACCCACCTCGGCCTCCCAAAGTGCTGGGATTACAGGCTTGAGCCACCGCGCCCGGCCAACTTTTATAGCTTTCACTCTAATATTCAGTTCTTTGATCCATTTTGAGTCCATATTTCTAAGTTATAAGGTAACAGCCCAACTTTTTTTAAGGAGATAATGTCATTTGTTAAAGAGATTCTCCTTTCTTCATTAAATGATCTTGACACCTGTATTGGAAATCATTTGACCATATATGTCAGAGTTTATTTATGGGCTCTCTATTCTATTCCATTGGTTTATATGTCAGTCTTCATACCAGTACCACACATGGTATTGTAATAGGCTTCAGAACTCAGAAACTGATAGATTCCAACTTTGCCCTTCCTTTTTCACATTGTTTTCATAATTATGGGATCTCTGGAAATCTCATATGAAAGTTTGGTGGATTTTTCTATTTACACAAAGTAATTGGAAAATGGTAAGAATTACATCAAACTTGTACATCAGTTTGGGTAGTAGTGACATCTTAAGAATATTAAGTTTTCCAAGCCATAAACAAAGGATGTCTTTCTAATAATTTATGTCATCTATAATTTCTTTAAAGGGTGTTTGAAGTTTTCACTCTACAAGTTTTTCACCTGCCTGGTTAAGTTTATTCTTAGGTAGTTTATTCTTTCGGTGCTGTTAAATGGGATTGTTTTTGAAATTTCCTTTTGTTTTATTTCAGAAAGGAAATTAGAGTTTCTGTTCTAATGCTATTTTTATACATTAGCAACTGATTTCTCAATATTGACTTTGCATGCTGCAACTTTAAGGAATTCTTTTAGTAGTTCTAATAGTTTTTTGCGGAATATTTAATGTTTTCTACAAATTAGATTTAGATAGTATCATCAGCAGAGATAATTTTACTTTTTCATTACCAATTAGGATGCCTCCTTTATGCTTTTCCTGTCTAATTACTCAGATAGGACTTGTAGTAGTCTCTGGAACACAATTGGCAAAACTAGGTATCCTTTTCTTGTTCCTGATATGATAGGAAAATCCATGATGCTTCATCACTAATTGGAAATGAGCAGTGGATTTTTAATATATGGCCTTTATTATGTCAAGGTACTGTCTTTCTATTTCTATTTTGCTGATTGTTTTTATCATGAAAGCCTTCTGATTTTTTCTTTGCATTAGATATTCAAATTTCCAATTTCTTTGATTGTAAGTAAGGTGAATACTGATTCTTCTTTTGGTCCTCTCTTGACCTTGAATACACTACCTTTTCCTTCAATTGCCAGAACTGCCTGTTACTAAATCTCTATCTCTGATCTCTCTCCTTTGCAGGCTTCTCTCTGGGCTCCACGGTACAGTCTCACACTAAAGGAATCTGGATGTGGTGTGTGTCCCATCCCAAGAAGCCTGACCACATCCTAGTTCTGCTGGACACTGAGGGCCTGGGAGATGTAGAGAAGGTAAGATTCAAGGATTCAATTGTGGAGTAAGCCCCTCTTCTCTGATTATTTTATGCACTGTTTAATTGTTTATTAGCTGTTAACTACAAGCTGTAATATGTGTGGGTTAACACAGATGCATTAAGGAGCACAAATAATCCCAGTGTCGTGAGTCTTATCTTGAGAGAAGTTTAGTTAAGAATGTGGCGACTAAAGCCCCATGACTTTGTGTTTAAATTTAAATTCTGTCACTAGTTCAGTAGCCTGAGAAAATTGACATACTTAACTTCAGCATTCTAATCTTTAAACTGTATGAAAAAAAACTATGTTGGCCACATAGTATTATTTTGAATATTTAATAAGATAAATTATATGGTTGAAGTATATATTAATTATTCAATAAAATAGCAACTAATAGTATCAATCTTATATGTGAATCTTGTTATTGAAAAAAGAAGAAAAATTTTTACATTTAAATTGTAAGGCCTTAAAATGCCCACCAAACGTTGAATTTTATTTTTACAATTATCTGTTGATGATTATTAAAAGACCTAGTAAGAGTCATTGTAACCCAAAAACAATAATTGAAAAACTACCAAAAAGCCACATCCTACTGAGAATAATTTTTGTAATTGGCTTCCTTTAATAGATCATTAGTGTTAAAAAAAAAAAAAACGAAAACAGACAAACAAAAAAAAAAAAAACCTCTAACATATGAACATAGTTTTACTACTGCTAATCTGGAAAGTACTATGACAATGAAACTTGCTCCGGACTCCAATGTGACTTGATTTCCAGGGTGACAACCAGAATGACTCCTGGATCTTTGCCCTGGCCATCCTCCTGAGCAGCACCTTCGTGTACAATAGCATGGGAACCATCAACCAGCAGGCCATGGACCAACTGTAGTATCCTTTTGTGAACCAGAACAGCACCAGGGTCAGGAGGGACACCTGTATTCACAAACCAGCTGTCCAGCTGTAAATCCCAATGAATCAAGCTCAAAAGGAGAAAACATTAAAAATAATGCAAGTATGGGGAAGAGATCCCATGTACCCACTTTAGACTTGACACTTAGGTTAAGAACAAGGGAAAATGGAAGGTTTGGGAATATGTTGAGCTAATAGGGAATGAGGTCCCTGTTCATTTTGCAACGTTTCCTTAGTTAGCTACTCAGCTATGTGACAGAGCTCACAGATCGAATCCGATCAAAATCCTCACCTGATGAGAATGGCTATGAGGTTGAGGATTCAGCTGACTTTGTGAGCTTCTTCCCAGACTTTGTGTGGACACTGAGAGATTTCTCCCTGGACTTGGAGGCAAATGGAGTGCCTATCACAGCAGATGAGTACCTGGAGTACTCCCTGAAGCTGAAGCAAGGTAACAGAGAGCTTCAATTGATAAATGAGGATGAGCAAACACAAGAAATTCTCGTTTTTGAGTTTACTATTGCTAGTTTTCCTGCATTTGCAGTTTTCTATGTCTCCACCTGGCTATTCCTAGAAATTAATGCTTGTTGAATATCTGAATTAATAGATTTTATTTTAAATTACATTTGTCCTTGTTCCAGACAAGTTTCTTGTTCTTTCTAATGATCATCAACAGATGATTGTAAAGTGATGATGCTATGATTAGGTTAATTTTATCTCCCTGCCTAGGGTTTCAGATCTTATATTTAGCCACAGAATGTGGAGTAAAATTGATATTTATTTAAAGAACATAGACTAAAACATGAACCGTTTGCTAGTCCAAGCATTGGCAAACTACAGCCCAGGAAAAATCATGGCCAATCCTACCTGCCAGCTGTCTGTAAATAAGGTTTTCTTGGAATGATGCTATACCCATTCATTTACATATTGTCTAAAGCTGTTTTATATGCTCTAATAACTGAGTTGAGTACTTGGAAGGGACCACCCAGCCTGAAGAGCCTAAAATGTTTACCATTTGGCCCTTTACAGAAATACTTACACTAGACAATCCTACGATTTTTTATGTTTTTCTAGATACCAGTCAAAAAGATAAAAATTTTAATCTGCCCCGACTCTGTATCCGGAAGTTCTTCCCAAAGAAGAAATGTTTTGTCTTCGATCGGCCTGTTCACCGCAAAAAGCTTACATACCTCGAGAAACTGCATGATGAAGAGCTGGACACCGACTTTGTGCAACAAGTAGCAGACTTCTGTTCCTACATCTTTACCAACTCCAAAACTAAAACTCTTTCAGGAGGTATCAAGGTCAACGGCCCTCGTAAGTCCCCTTCCTAGTATTTCCACTCATTGTTTAAGACTAGAGGAGCATAGAATAACTTCCACCTAGTTTCAACTCTGAAAAATCCTAATCTACTGCTGTATTTGCATTAAATTCTAGACAGCGCCAACATTTCTAATATGTATTGTTAGTCAAATTTCCAGTCTAGAAAAAGGCCAAAGGAAAAAAGCTCTATTGCTTAAAATTGCTCTAGTGAACTGGAACTGCACTATGCAATACCGAAGTCCTAGACAAATGTGTCTACGTAAACATAAATGCAAATAATTTAAATATGGAGATTTTAAAAGTCAGTTCACGTGGCTGTATTTCAAGGACTCATATCTTCATGTATTTAGTGGCTAGGGTACTACACAGCACAAATAGAACATTTCCAGCATTACAGAAAGCTTCTTTGGACGATATTGTGATAAAATAAATGAAGGGAAGGACTCCTTTTTATTGGAATAGTATCATTTGTTTCATACATATTGATCAAAGGCTTATTATGAACAGACCTAAGATACTGACATAAATGAAATAGATATGGTTCCTGTCCTAATGGTGCTTGGGGTTAAAATGGATGCAAACATTCAATTTACACAAGCCTATGTAATCTAGTACAAGACCTCTCAAATGTTGATATGGATATATATATACTCTGAGGATCTTACCAAAGAGAAAAGTCTAATTCAATAGATCTTGGGCACGGTCTCAGAGTCTATATTTCTAGCAAGCTTCAAGGTGATGCTAAGGACCCTGATGCTGTAAGGAAAATAGGTGGTATTTGACATGCTCAGAATTATGTGGAATACAGATTTTCCTTACTACAATAAACATTATCATTTGTTCTCCATATGCAGGTCTAGAGAGCCTGGTGCTGACCTATGTCAGTGCCATCAGCAGTGGGGATCTGCCCTGCATGGAGAATGCAGTCCTGGCCTTGGCCCAGATAGAGAACTCAGCTGCAGTACAAAAGGCCATTGCCCACTACGACCAGCAGATGGGCCAGAAGGTGCAGCTGCCCACGGAAACCCTCCAGGAGCTGCTGGACCTGCACAGGGACAGTGAGAGGGAGGCCATTGAAGTCTTCATCAGGAGTTCCTTCAAAGATGTGGACCATCTATTTCAAAAGGAATTAGCGGTAATTTTTGTCTCAAATTTATATGGTTTAGGGTCATGGAAGCCAAAGTACTACAAGGAAAGAAAATGAGTATTTATTTGGATAGAAGTAATTCTTCCTAGCTTTCATAATGGTAAAAACAACAGATTTGTAATCACTTCAATCAGAAGGACCAATTTTATTATTACAGACTCGAAGTTTCAAAACATTTTTTTCTGAACAATCGCCATTTAGTTAAATTCATATAACTGACAACCAGAGCTTCTAATCAAATTACCTGCCCACTCTTCTCAGAATGATTTGATATTCTAACCAAATGCAAAGAAAATTTTCATCCTAGTTATCTTGAGCGGGCTTCTGTTCAGCCCCATTTATTCCATATAACATCATTACTCCAATATGAAAAAGCAGAGTTTTCCTCTAACAGTTGACATAAAGCTATCAGTCTCTGCCCTGAAACCCACCTCCAAGGAGAAAGCAACTTCAGTAGAAAGTGGGGTCAGGAGGAAGAGTGTGGTCCTGCTGGGGAGCCTCTCAGTTTCTCCAGAGTCACTGACTTTTTATTTTCAGAAATCTTTCCCGAAATTCTGAGGTCAAGCCAGCATCCTTTCCTGTTATTCTTTTTACTTCCTGTTTTTACATTAAAGGCCGAGCTAGACAAAAAGCGGGATGACTTTTGTGAACAGAATCGGAAAGCATCATCAGATCGTTGCTCGGCTTTACTTCAGAACATTTTCAGTCCTCTAGAAGAAGAAGTGAAGGTGGGAATTTATTCTAAACCAGGGGGCTATCGTCTCTTTATTCAGAAGCTACAAGACCTGAAGAAAAAGTTCTACGAGGAACCAAACAAGGGAATACAGGTAACCAAGACTTATCAGTCAATTATGGAAGGCTAATGACCTGCCTCCTGCAAACACCAAGGTGACCAAGATTCATTGCACACAGATGTGCTTTTTTCTGTGCATAAAATTCATGCTTTTATTCAATAACATATGCAAAGAGGCTGTTATACCAGATATGTCCTAGGTGCCTGTCAAAGAGTGCAGTCAATTAACTATTGAGTTATAAATACAATTGTCAGATGAAGCACCAAGCTGTTATTATCATTACAGCTGGGCTTTTTCTGTTGCAAGAGACAGAAACCTAATGATGGTTGCTTAAACAAAAATAGCAGTTCATTGATTTAGGCTGCAAACTGGCTTTACAGGACAGGTGGATCTGAAGTTTCAAATAACATCATGAACTGTCTCTCCAGTGTTCCCCCATCTCCACAGTTTCTCTCTCCTACCCTCCCTCATTCTGAGTCACTCTGATATTTGCTTTCTTAATGATGGCTTCATTCCCAAGAAGACTCAGCCCATATGAGACCACAGCATTAACAGTTCCAAACTTAGAGCCCTTAATCTAAACAGCACAGAGAATCTCTTTTTCCCAGTATCTATATTAGCCTACTAAAAATGACTGCTAAGTAGGATGCTCTGATCAGCTTGCCAGGAACATGTACCTGTCACTGTGACAGGGAATTTGACCACCAAGCACACCAGGGCCAAGAGAAAGAATTCCCAGAGGAAAGATGGCAGGAAGACAGACAGGAACACCTGCTTAAAGCCATTTCCCACTGCTCACTCTGTGTTCTCTGGGTCCTAAGGCTGAAGAGATGCTGCAGATGTACTTAAAATCCAAGGAGTCTATGACTGACGCAATTCTACAAACAGACCAGACTCTCACAGCAAAGGAAAAGGAGATTGAAGGTGAGGAGGGAGTTTAGAGATTAGATGGCCTCCAAAGCTTTAAAAATTTAAATAACTTGACTGAATAAACATGGAACCCTTTAACTAGAGCAAGATCCACAAAGATGTGTCTTACTTGTGGAGGTCATCTCTAAGTAGGGCATATGCAGTCAACAACAATGACAGGTAAGTGTATAAGGAAGAATGAGGCAACAAAATAACCCCACACAAATTTTTCTTCTTCCTTTTCCTCCACAGTGGAACGTGTGAAAGCTGAGTCTGCACAGGCTTCAGCAAAAATGTTGGAGGAAATGCAAAGAAAGAATGAGCAAATGATGGAACAGAAGGAGAAGAGCTATCAGGAGCACGTGAAGCAGCTGACTGAGAAGATGGAGAGGGACAGGGCCCAGTTGCTGCAAGAGCAAGAGAGGAGCCTTGCTCTTAAACTTCAGGTATCTAATTGCATCACCTTGAGATTTCTGTTGTTTTCTCTCCATTCTCCCTGATCCCAACCTTAGTGTGGCAGGGAGAACATGAAGCCCAGAGGAAGGACCTTGCTTGCTTACTTGCACTTTTCAATTCCTGTCTGTCCAGCCTGATTTGGCTACTGTCAAGTCTGGTCACTAAAAGTTTTTTTATTTGCAGTTCTGTCCCAGTCAGTCCTTTATCAGTATATCCTTCATTTAAAGGCAGCTATGATCTGCTAGGCATCATTAAAATATCTATCTATATCTCTTTCTTAATACCATATGAAGCAAGAACTATATCCTTATTACTTAGGAGAAGAAACAAAGGTTCCAAAAAGATCAAATAAATAAATAAATAGGGTCACACAGCCGGTAAATATGTCTGAGCTGTCTTCATCACTTAGTGGAATCCATAATGATTATTTTTTTCTGTAACCCTGGTATGAAATTAGATTTAAGAAAACTTTTATGAGCAGAAAGGCTCCTAACCCTCACACCTGTGTGATACTCCACGAATTCTGACCATGTTTTATGTCCTGCTCCCAGTGCGTTTTGAGTTGTGAGTTATGTGCAGAAACTCAGTATGTTCAGTCTGGCACGCGTATTTCTTCCCTATCTTCTACTACCCTGACACCAAGGTGTGGCAGCTTAGATCAAATTTCCTAATCCATGATTCATATACCTTATGGGATTTTGAGGCTGCTTTATTTCTGTGTATGTTATATACATAATAGTGTAAGGAACATGGCTGTGTTTTGGTCAAAGATAGGCTGAGGTAGGATGTTTACATCTTAAGTGACTCAGCGAGTATAACTCCGCTTGATATCATAGCCATGCAGACATAACATAGAGAAGCTCACCACCATAACCATAACATAGGGAAGGCCATCACTTGGCCACTATTGTCTATAAAAGGTATAATTGCCCTGTCGACACTGTGCAAGCGCTGGCGCCCAAAGAGAAAGCCAAAACTGTCCGTCTTTGCCGACAGAGGAGAACCAGGACACGGCTCAGGTCACTTGTGCCTAGAGACAGAGAAGAGTGAAGCTGCTGACCCTGAAGGCAAGGGAGAGCCAGCTGCACAGCTCTGTGGGTGTGAGGGGAAGGGTGGCAGGACTGCCGAGCTAAGCAGCTGCAACAGGACCGACAGTGTAGACAGCTGGTGTGAGAAAGCTGTTGATAAGAGCTGCCGCTGAATAAAACCATATTCACCTGCCTACGTCCCTCTTTGCCAAATGTTCTTTCTGCTTATCCACCCACTCCCACCCGATCTCAACATGACCTATGGCATAGTCGTGAACCTGACAAATGGTATATGTGTAGGTAGGTATATAAAAGAATGTATAATGCATAGATAAGAGTTGAAACCAAACATATGATCAAGATTACCCTCCAAGGCTGTATACAATTAATGGGGTGGGAAATCAAGACTGGTAATTTAGGTTCATCATACAGAGCAAAATGTATAAGCTGAAACTCTTTCTTAAGGATTCCCAGTAGAAGAAATTACTGAGCCTGGATGCCCAAGCAAAATATGATGAAAATTAAAGCTAGAGAAAATTTTAAGAGAAAATTAAACAAATCATTAAATGTGGAAACCAGTTAGAATATTTCAATTTGCCTAATGCTACACTTTATTCAGCCTGTTTGTCCTTTTTTAGGAACAAGAGCGACTACTAAAAGAGGGATTTCAAAATGAAAGCAGAAAAATGCAAAATGAGATACGGAATCTCCAGAATGCAATGAAACCACCAAGAAGGAGATGTACCATAAGCTAAACACCAGAGCCTTCCTGTCACCCCTACTCAAGGCATAATTGAAACAATTTTTGAATTTGGAACAAGTATCACTATATTTTATGATAATTAGATCTTGTACCATAACACCAAAAGTTTTCAAAAACAATATATAATTCGCAAATGATCAAAATCATGTTTTTTTCCAAAAAAAGACTGTAAATTGTGCAATAAAGATGCATTTACCTCTGTGCCAACTCAGGAAGTTTCATGAGCTGGTACCATTCAGGAGAATTTTATTCTTCCAGATGACCAGCAGTAGACAAATGGATACTAAGCAGAGTCTTAGGTAAAAGTCTTGGGAAAGATTTGGGCATTAGTCTGGCCAAGTTTACAATGTCCCAGTATCAAGGACAACCACCCTAGCTTCTTAGTAAAGACAATGTACAGTTATCCATTATATCAAGGCTACACAGTCTATGAGCAATAATGTGATTTCTGGATATTGCCCATGAATAGCCCTCACTGATGAGTTCAAGCTAAAGCAAACCACCTTACACAGAGATCTAGAATTTCTTTATGTTCTCCAGTTGAAGGTAGAAGAAACCATGAGCAGGAGTAGGAACTGAGTGATAAACAAATGGTCTAAAGAGGAAAACTTTCTTCTTGTTCAGCTCATCCAGATAATAACTTTAATGGGACACTTTAGACCATTAAGCAATTGATGCTGGATTAAACAAAGTCACATAATGCCAATTACACACTCTGTATTTATAGCAATGTATAATTTGCAAAGATGGACTTTAAAAGATGATATGTAACAAAACTGAACTAATTCAATTACTTATTATTTAGAATGCTAAAGCTTATTCTACTCTTTTCTAGTTCTTTATAGCCATACTTGAAATTTTGCTGAGTTTCCCCACAAGAGAATATGAAATGCTTTTTGACATTTTTGAACCATTTAATAATGCTGTTGTGTTTACTTAGTATATGTAGACTTTATCTCATGTGTCAAAAGTCCTAGGAAAGTGGTTGATGTTTCTTATAGCAATTAAAAATTATTTTTGAACTGAAAATACAATGTATTTCACTAGGCTTCTTATTTCTGATTAACTTTTCTTTTTTTGCAGTTCTTTTTTCAGAAAATAAGGTTTTAGTCTTTATAGCAATGGTTGGCAATCTTTGTGGTAAAATACCAGATAGTAACGATTTATGACTTTGCAGGTCATACAATCTCAATCTCAAGTACTCAGCTCTGCATGTAGTGCAAACACAGACACAGAAAATACATAAACCAATAGGTGTGGCTATGTTCCAAACAATTTTTATTTTCAATAACAAGGTGGCACCCATAAGCCATGGTTTGCAGAACTCTGTTTTACAAAAACATTGGTCAAAGTTTTATGTACCTTTTGTGTTACTCACACTTAAAAAATCATTTGGATTAGATTATATATATTAGAATCTTGAAAAAACTATGTGGTTATTCAAAATAACACAATAAGGAAAAGGCAGGGAAGCAGCTAATGCCATGAAATCGACATTAATAATCCTGTCTTTCCTAATTGCTTTGAGGCCTCTTATTACCTTGAACTACCTCTGATCCAATCAGACAGCAAATGCCTCCTTCCACAATACAGCGTGGTGCTGCCAAGCACTGCTGCTTCACCTGACCTGAAACTTCATAGAAGACCCGGTGAGACTACAGGATACTAGATGAGATGTTCGTATAGATATGCTTTATATTTTTTTCCAAGATCTATTCCTACAAAGGTATAAATAAAATATATTTTTATGAGTTGAAATAACTTCACAGTATAAAAGAATAACTCTGCCTTATTATTTTTGAAATGAAAATACAATGTATTTTACTAGGCTTCTTATTTCTGATTAAGTTTTATTTTTTGCAGTTCTTTTTATCAGAA
Organism: Cebus imitator; assembly: GCF_001604975.1. NCBI lineage: Eukaryota > Metazoa > Chordata > Mammalia > Primates > Cebidae > Cebus > Cebus imitator. The sequence goes on from NW_016107555.1 coordinate 3,428,220, forward strand.
AATAAGGTTTTAGTCTTTATAGCAATGCTTGGCAATCTTTTCTGTAATATACCACTTAGTAATGATTTATGACTTCGCAAGTTTTACAGTCTCTGTCTCAAGTACTCAGCTCTGCATGTAGTGCAAACACAGACATAGAAAATACATAAACCAATAGGCGTGGCTATGTTCCCATCAATATTTATTTTCAATAGCAGGGTGGCACCCATAAGCCATAATTTGCAGAACTCTGCTTTATAGAAACATTACAGAAGCAAATAATTGCTTCTTTGATAACCAATAAAGTATAAGAAAATGAAAAATCAGCAAAATTAAGTAACTTCCTCCCCAGTTTGGTAGCATTAATACTTAGACCACATTCCAAACCATCTGACTTGGTTTAGTACTTTTCTCTAATATATGCCAGAGTAGCATAAAGCTCTCTCTCTAGGGAGGCATGTTGTTTTCCTGTCCTTAGGCCCTCCAATGGTGTGCAAGGGTGCAGGCTATGGTGAGTAGGGCAGAGCAATCACCAGGACCCTGGATGATATGCTTGGGTGCCAGTGGGAGGTGACCTGGGCCTGTTGTCAGACTTCTTGATGTTGTGTGCATACGGCTGCAGCAACAGTTGAGGCAGCATGATCCCCAGGGCCCGGGAAGCATGTTTGGGTGGTGAGTGGTGTGAGAGCCTGTCCTCAGGACACAGAACAGTGTCTGGGCAGGCCAGCCCCAGGACCACTGGAGGGAGGCACATGTAGATGCTTGGTGGCCCTGCTTCATGTGGAAGGTTGAGAGGGTTGCTGCCAGTGGCAGTGGCCCCAGGTGAGTGGCTTTCAGAAACTGAGGAGTGTGCATTTTGGCTCCCTTTGTCCTGGGGGCAGCCCCCCTGGTGTGGTGCACTGCCTGTTCCTTACTGCACCACTGAATTCAGCACATGGAACAAAGTTGCAGCCCTCTGGGTGGAAATGAGAACATGTCAGCAGGCCTCCTGGGATGTGGAGATGCAAGGCCTTCGGGCCCCAGAACAGGATACAGTCTGGTGGGGGCTGGGCTCTCAAAACAGTGATGCGCTGCAGCTCTTTGAGTCTTGGGAGTGTTCGCTACCTAACCCAACTAAGGCCGTTTGCATGATTGCAATGGAAAGTCAAACAAGAAAACACAGGGGTTTTGTAGAGGGAAAGGTTTATTTTTAGTAAACTATCAAAGAAATGGGAAAAATGTTCAAATTTGTCTCTCAGATCTGGGGTTTGGGGCAGGTTTTATAAACAGAGGGTAATGAGGTGTGATCTGACTGCTTCATGCCATGAGGTGATGTCAGGACTAGATCTAATCAGATCACAGATTAAGCCCTAACGTGTCTGATTCTTAATTCAGCCCTGCTTCTTGGTCCAAGCACTTAGGTTCCACTGTGGTTGCATGCTGAGTGAATCTGGGCATGCTCAGGTAATATAACTTGAAAACAGGAGTCCGTGACAATAGTAAAACAATGCATTATTTTATTTCACAAACTTGAAACACATTGGGTCGGTTCTGCAGTTTCAAATCCCCTGTTTTTGGTTGTTCATTTTCTCAATCTTGAGGGAGAATGGGCAACAAGCACTCTAGCACTTCCTGCTGATAGTAGGCCACAGAACTTGGTTAGAGGAATAAAATTGTTTAGCACTGTGCTGTAAGACTTCCCTGATATCGGGGTTATGTTTCAGAAGGAGTTGTTTGGTTCAGTTTTAGGAAAATACACAAAGTGTTAGCAACTTAAATGTTATCTGTTCCAGAGAACAGAAAGAATGCTCAGGTTTTCTAGCCAAAGTTCCCACGTAGGTTCCCAGTCAGGTCTGCTCATTCAATTGAAAATTGAAACTTGAAACTCACTTAGTTGTAATTGGTCAGCCCAGCTGATTTCTAATTGGTCAATACAACTAAGTCCTGACTGGGAGATGCAGGTGAGCTGAAAAACCCCCAAATAATAAGGTATGTGTTTTGGGTGAACTCAGAACATGTATGTGACCCCTCATTAGCAAATGGCCCCTTGGCTCAACTTTAAATGTAGGCCCAGTTAGCCACTCAGAATGCATCTTGAAATGCTCAAACTTGTTGGCAGACAACATTGCATCCATCAAGGCATGGAAGTGGTTAGCTATGTGCTTCCGGCTTATCTGGCATTGGGACAAGTCCTAATATGTGTGATGGATTATACAGTTTACTGAGAATGACAGCAAGGAAAACTGAGCCAGCCCTCAAGTGGAAAACTGCTCAGGGCATTCTAAAATAGTGAACAGTGTTTGCATATCATACACTAGTTAAACCAATTCTTTAAACACAGGATATATGACCCTGCTCCATTGCTCCCTTGTGGAGAATGCTTTCTAGTTTGTTTTTGATCAGTGGTAAGCAGGCACCAGCTGCCTGCCTAGTTTGTCTTTGTTCTATGAGAAAACACAGAACATTTGCTTGTTAATAGTAATCACCTGTTCAGAGAGAATAAATACGTGGGTCAGCATCTGCTCAAGGATCTCAGCTCAGAAGGCCGTTAGCCCACTGATTCCACTTTGCACCATATCTTTGTGTTTGTTTCTTAATTGCTTCAGTGCTGCTGGGTTGGGGTCTCCATAACCAGGCCGGTCTCAGCACTCTGGTCTCTTCTGGGGACCAGATGATGGCTAGGCATGGTGGCTCAAGCCTGTAATCCTAGCACTTTGGGAGGCCACAGAAGATAGATTACTAGAGCCCAGAAGTTCAAGGCCGTCTTTGGCAACATGCCAAAACCCCATCTCTACAAAAGTTACAAAAATTAGCTATGTGTCTATGGTCCCAGTAACCTGGGAAGCTGAGATAGGAGGATGAATGAGCCCAGGAGGCAGAGGTTGCAGTGAGCCAAGGTCATGCCATGCCACTGTACTCAACCTAGGCAACAGAACAAGACCGTGTCTCAAAAAAAGAAAGAAAAAAACATACTTAGGCTGTTTTTAATGTTTCAATTTTTCTAAGACCATCCCTATTTTTTGCCATCAACACATCTCTAGCTCATCTTCCAGTGCTTATCTCAAAGCCAAACCAGGAGCGAGTCTCCAGGACATTCTGACTTCCACATGAGACATAATAACAAACTTAGAACAGTACAATAATTCTAGCATGTGTCTCCATTCCCTTCCTGAGAATTCACTTTTGGAGCTGACTTTATTTGCTAATGCATGATGGACTCATTTGCTCTGCTAAAATCAACTATTGGAACAAAAACAAAATACTCAAATAGCTAAACTGCATGCCCTCCCAAAAGAAAAAGTAGGTTAAGCAGAGATTTCTGTTACATTTCTATGACATTTGGGTGGTTTTCCAGGGAGAGCTGAGAACATGCTGTGTCACTTACTGATCCCTTCTGATACGCTTTTTCCAATCATGGTGAAGAAGGCCTCTCAGTTTGGGGTTGGCAGCTTAATCTGAGATAGAGCTGGACATAGTGCCTCATCTAACCCTCACTCCCAAATGTAAGATAACTGAAAAAGCACATTTGAGCATAGGAGATTTTGTTAAAGATGTGAGTATAGAAAGTTTGTTCCCTAAGATTTCTCTGATCTCATAACTTGGAGGGGAACCACAAGCCCTTCACTCCACAATAGTGCAGCCCAGCCCACTTCTACCTTGCTAGTTCCCATCTGTCCTCTCCCATGTTCTATCCTCTTCCCTCTACTCACTACCTGGTTTTTCAAAACAAACACAATTTCTTTAACAAAGATATTTAACAATCATTTTTTCTTGCTTAGGTTTTTGCTGACACTTAAATTCTTAAATTCCCAGCTCTGTTTCAACAGGCATTTTAAATCTGTTTACAAACACACACATTTCCCCTTCTATCAGAAATTTTGGGATCAGATATTAATACATTTAACCTTTTTTTTCCTTTTTATAATATGCCACCCCAATAGCCATTCCGCTACAAGTAAAAAGGGAACTGGGTGGGGCACGGAGGCTCACACCGGTAATCCCAGCAATTTAGAAGGCTGAGGTGGGCAGATCACAAGGTCAGGAGATCAAGACCATCTGGCTAACATGGTGAAACCGTGTCTCTACTAAAAATACAAAAAAA
>NW_016107556.1:0-19354 GCF_001604975.1 Cebus imitator
ACAGGTTTTGGTGACTAGGTGCAGGCAATATGGAAGAAAGCAAGCAAAAACAACACAGATATTCACAGCTTAGAAGATGGGGTAATAAGACTTAAACAAGCTCACTAAAGAAAGAAAACTAGTCTGGGTTTGGAGATACCATGTTTGAGGAAGCAGCTGCACATATTAGCAAAGAGTTCTAGTTAGCAGGTGAACATACAGGTCTAAAAGCCAGGAGGGTGGCTGGAGTGTCCTCAGTGTATAGGTGACAGATGACATCAGAAAGCAGAGGCCAGTCAGGGAGAGAAACAGAAGATTAGAGGGCCAGAAAGGCATTCACGCCAAAGGAGAGGCTGGGCACCAGGGAAAAGGACCGAAGCCAGTGGGGCCGTAGGAACCTAGAAGCCAAAAACTTAAAGGAGGAGAGATACTGTGGTCAGCACCACCAGAGGTTACAGAAGAGATGAGATACAGCTGAGAAGAGGCCGACGAGCAGGCTAGAGAGCACAGGGGCTTCTGCTTAGCATCAGCCAACTGGAGCTGAGCTGAGAAGATCAAGTCTCCTTTTGGTACCCCCTTATGTTCCCAAAGGCCTCCTTCTACCAGAGTTGGTACTTCTGTGGTCCACTCATTTTAACAAGGCCTTTCTGGTTCTTCCACAGATATCATGAACTGCTGGTAATGCAGCAGCACAGAGAACAGCATGCCCTGAATTGTGTTCATAGCCTTACCATGAATTATGATCCTGTCTTTAAATTTTATTTACAAAAGAGATGGCTCCCAGACATACTAACATTTCTTTGCTCTTATCTATAAAGGGTGGCCTTTGTTTTCAGACAGCTGGGCATGTCACAGGGATAGTCCACATCAACACCAAAGGCCATCACCAAGTCACCAGGGAAGCTGAGAGTATCACACTCTGAGGCATCCACTGTGAGAGTGGTGTTCAGGCTTCCAGCCCAGGACAACTAGCGAGGCTTCCTTAACTACACCCACAGGGACCCTTCCCTTGGTCTGATTTTATAGTATTTTTTTGAATCTGTTGTATTTCTCTCACTGGAATTCTAATCTGCATCTGCATTTTGCATCTCTGATTTGACTACTAACTCCTTGAGGGTAGAATAGCTCTTACTGTCCTGGAATTATGCCTTGCCCATGACAAAACACTTACTTAATCTTTAAATGTATAACTCCTAAAGACAGACTTGGACACTGAATCATGCATTCTTTCCTTTCACTCGAAGAATTTCCCTCTGCATACTGTAAAAGGAAACTTCAGGATGCCTACCATGATTTAGTTTACTATCTTATATCTTAAAACAATCAAGACCTGACGTGGTTATGTGCTTAGAAGGGACCTAGAGAAAAAACAAAGGTCTTAGTTCAGAACAAGGTAATTCCTATGAGAACCGATAGCTGTAATGGTAGAGAAAGGTTAATCTCCTTCAGTGTGTGCTATCGATATGGTTTGTCCCCAGCAAAACTCATGTTGAAATTTGACTCCTGGTGTGGTGGCATTGGGAGGTGGGGCCTAGTGGGAAGTATTTGGGTCATGGGGGTGGGTCCCTTGTGAATGGCTTGGTGTCTTTCTTGCAGTAGTAAGACTAGATTGGTTTTTGCAGGTATGCATTACTTCTTATGAGAGCAGGTTGTTATGAAGAAGGACATCCTCTTCAAGTTTTGCCTCTTCATACATGTCTGCTTCCACCTTCTGCCATGTTGTGACACAGCATAAAAGCCTGTACTGGAAGCCAAAAAGATACCAGCATCATGCTTCTCAAACTTCCCAGCCCGCAGAATCATGAGCTAAATAAATCACTTCTCTATATAAATTATCCAATCTCAGATATTCAGTTATAACAATACAAATGGGAATAAGAAAGTATGGTTACAGAAGCAGAGTTATGACTAAATGTAGGAAGTTAAATAGATGCAGGGTTTTTTTTTTTTTTTTTAATAAGAGTCTCACTCTATCACCTAGGCTGGAATGCAGTGGTTCAATCTTGGCTCACTGCAAACTCTACCTCCCAGGTTCAAGTGATTTTAATGCCTCAGCTTCCTGAGCAGCTGGAATTACAGGCATGCACCACCATGCCTGGCAATTTTTTTTTTTTAGTAGAGATGGGGTTTCACCATGTTGCGAGGCTGGTCTCGAACTCCTGACCTCAACTGATCTACCTGCCTTGGCCTCCCAAAGTGCTGGGATTATAGGCGTGAGCTACTGCACCCAGCCCAGATGCAGATTTTTGACTCAACATAAAGAAACATTTCCTAACTACATTTTCTAGAAGTGCGGTATACCCATTAGTGAGCTTCTCTTCTCTGGAAGCATTCAAGTAAAAGATGAATACCTCCTTTCAGAGACATGACACAAGAATTACTAAGGAATGGGAACTTGAAATAGACTCAGTTTAGAATTTTAAGACTAGAGCTTTTTATTTCTGACCGTACAATCCTTCAGAGTAAAACCACACCTTCTTCTTTCTATTTCTCCATGTTCAGAACATCTTAAGCACCCTCTGACATTTGTTAAAGATACAGGGAAGGTTAGACAGGCGGGTTTGATACAAAAACTATCCAGATCAGCTCAGACTCTGAGTATGGTGCAGGAAGGGAATCCCAGTTTACTTTGCCAGCTCTCATTCTCCTTTTCAGCCTAGATGTCAGGGAGCTCTTAGGCCAGACAGTAAGAATCCCTGCAATCACAGAAATACACTCAATGTCCCAGACACAGAACTATAAGCAGAGCAGAAAGCCCTGCATGACTTCCACTGGCACTGTTGTAATAAGCAAATCAACAGAGAAGGCCCTGAGAAAATCTCAGCCATCTAAGCTCCAGATACTACTGGTTTTCTCCCTGAGCACCTTCACGTGTACCACTCAGGGATGCCCAGGACCAAAGAAAGGCCTGCTGTGCAAGCCACAGACTGCCCAATCAAAGCCACCTTTGTTTCACTCACAAAAGAGGGTCTTCACTAAAGCAAGCCCCAGGTAACTGTCAATGCTTGGCCCTCTCCCATCAAATGCCCATCTATTCCCTGATGGCTTTCGAGGCCAACCCACTCAACAGCCTACAGTACAGCCCTGGTAGAAACTCCATCTGTTAATTAAGTTTCGGGGAAACTAGGAGGAAAAAGATGAAAAAAACATAACCAAAAGATAAGACTGAAAACAACAGCTCTTTCTGGGGATCCTCGACAATCATTCCAACATTAATAGTGATAATCACTACTTGTGCCTCTTTGGAAACAGGGTCTTCATATCTAGGCTAGGATTTTATAGTCTGTGAGTTTAATTGTTCTCTTCTGCTTTTCCTGGCACAGTTTGCATCAGCTAAACTCTGCAATTAAAAATTCATCTATTTTTAGTTCTGCCCTTGCAATGCATCTCTGCAAGGGCCAAAGCATTCCCAATGCTGCAAGGAACTCAGATGGGAATGATACTGTAACACAGGGGACATGAGTAGGTTGCAGGGGCATCCCAAAAGGCGTGCACTGTTCCCCTATTGAATGAATTTTTTCCAGGTCCTTGGGATCTCACTCACCCAAGAATGAGTAGGAGACCCTGGTACCAGTGATATTTTTCAAGTAAATATTTGACCCAAAGAGCTTTGCAGAAAAGTGATTTGTTAGGCAGAAAGAGAGAAAGAGAAATAGAGAGAGAGTGAGCTCCCACCTGTCGTGGCAGGGAGTCCTGAGATGGAGTTCGCATAGGTAAGGGGTAGGGGGACTTTAAATCTAGGAGTTACTCCCACCTCATTCAAGTTCTTGTCCCATGAGAGGAGTTCTTTCAAAATTCCACTGGTGTGATTGATCTTTGACTTTGATATTGGATTGGCTGCCCTTTTCACCAGCTTTCTAAACAAAGGAAGTTTACCTAAGCAGTCTACCTTCCCACTCGTGGTAAAGTTAGACAAAGAACTCTAGGATCCTGGATGGGGGGGAGGTGAATAGAGGTATGGCACCAGGAAGTTGTTGCCTTTGAAACCACAACCCTGTGGACCTGGGAAGAGAAGTTAACATAGTCCTTCAATACTGTGGGCATAGCAGGGTCATATCCTACAACATCGTGCAGCAGGCCCACCCAAAACAGGGGTCACATCCATGCCAGAAGAACTGGCAGCTATCATCGCTGAGAAGCAAAGTTTTCAGCTCAACTGAACACTCTCTACCCAGATTAAGGCTCAGGCAGCTGCTAAGAATGCTGAGCGGCAAGGCTAGGGATGAGGATAGATCGAGGACTAGGGTGACGTTAGGAATGCAACGTACAAAATGTTACGCCACAAAGTTCAAGCAACTCTTGTGTCTCTTGGTCCCTGTTGTCAAGAACAGCTATCCAACTTGTGATGAGTATGGCAAATATCTATCAAAATCTTAGGTTTTTAATTGATAATTCCATTTTTACATATGATAGATCGATGTAGTCCATAAGTCCTCATATAACATCATCGACAGGTTCTTGGAAACTGCAACTTTAAGTGAAATAACGCACAGCAGGCCTCCAAATAATGTCATTTTCTTCAACGTCATTTCACTGTGATGTTGATGAGGAAAAAACTGGTTTTGCTTAAAACTGTAGTTTCCAAGAACCTATCGATGATATTAAATGAGGACTTACTGTACTTGCAGAATAATTTATAACATTCAAGGTACTGAAAAAGCTTTGGGTTCGAGAAGGGACACTGCTTTTGATTAGTCTCTTCTTCCAGAAGTCATCAAAATCCTTTTGGCCACAACTTTTAAGAACCATTCTGTGAAGGGATATTGACACACTGGGAGGTTGAGCCATTTTAGTTTTCAAAATGGAAATGTACATCAAAATCAAGAAAGAGATATATTGTTATAGGTCAATAAAAAGTACATGTTAATAAAAAGACAATGAAAAATAACAAGATCTCCAATTTTCTGCACCATTGTGTATCTCTTCAGAAACAGCCATGAGAAAAACTCCAGCATCAAACTCTGCCTTCAAGTGGGTCTGTATAGCTTCTTAATGTGTCCGCCTTGGAGCTTCATTAGGAGAAGAAAGAAATGCTTGTTTCCCAAGAAGTGCTGAGTCAGCGCTTCCCGATTTTCGGCCCATACCAAAAAAGAAGCTGCACAAAAATGTCAGAGGCAAGACTGGACCTGTGCAGCATCTTATAGGCTGAGGGCCATGAGACAACATGCCTATTTCCCAACTTCTAAGGGTACAAGAAGGGGCAGGAGTGAGGCTGCAATCTTCAGGCGGCCCTTATTTGTTTCTGGCTCTCATTTTCCCCCTTCAATAAAGGCAGCCAGAGCTCCCTGAGACAAGTCTGGTCTTGACTCCAGGGAGCTCCAGACCTTTTGAGCAGAAGCTCTGCACAAACATGCTGGGACAGATTGTCTGTGAAGATATGCACCATCAAATCCACTGCTCGCTGATAGCCCTCAGGAAGCAAGTACAGCCTACTACTCTAAAACCCTTGACCAGCAAAATGACCAGCTTTACCTGTGAAATCAACACTAACTCATCAACACTAAATGGGCCAGCCGGAGCATTAATTGTCACACACAGCCAAAGTGGCAATGTTCTTGTAGGCAGGTGGGGTTTATACTCCTATACTTTAACTTTACAGAAGCCCTTTATTCCCAAGGGAAGAGCCTGGCACTTAGACTCTTAAAGGATCACCACTACTACTCATGCCTCCTCACTCCCAAAAAGGAAACTCGAGTGCTCTATGGTTGTCCTGCCCTAAAACACCCTATTACCGTTGCCCGCCCCCCTTGCATCCTACCTGCAGCACATCAGATGCTGACTTACAAGTCATCATGAAATCACTGCCCAGCAACAGCTTGTTCTTGTTGGATGTTCCCCTATTTACATGGCTCTCAGCATAAATCTTTAAGAATAATGGCTGCTATACATTTAAATATTCCAACAGTAACTACACAGGCTGGAATTACTCAGCATCTCCCCACCTGATAAGTCACAAGCATGCAGAAAGCACATAGTAACTCATACTCTTGACCCTCTCATGTTGAGGCAAGACTGCTTTATGCAGAGACCAGCTAATGAAATGAACATGACACACAAGGTTCCTGAGATTCCTATATTTAAAAGAAAATTTGGTATCTCTCACTTCATTTCCCTGTGGTTTTATTTATTTTTTATTTTTGAGACAGGGTTTCACTCTGTCACCCAGGCTGGAGTGCTGTGGAGCGATCTTGACTCACTGCAACCTCTGCTTCCCTAACTCATGTGATCCTCCCGAGTAGCTGGGACTACAAGGCATGGGCCACCATGCCTGGCTAACTTTTGTAATTTTTGTAGAGACAGGGTCTTGCCATGTTGCCCATGCTGGTCTCAAACTCCTGGGCTTAAGTGATCCACCTGCCTCAGCCTCATAAAGTGCTGGGATTACAGGTATGGGCCACCACTCCTGACCTCCTCTGTGTTATTTACTCTCTGTGTTCCCTCTTCTCCACTTGTACATGTGAGGAAATCCTACTTAGCCTCTGAGTCTCTGAGGGCCACATCTGCTGTTCCTACAGTAGATCCCTCATACTCTTACTGCAGGTATTAGCTTATGCAACTCTCTCCCCTTTCTGGAATGTAAGCTCCTCCAAGGCAGGAACTGAGTCATATTTATTTTTGTCTTCCAAAAGCCTTGCACAGGGTCTGGTACAAAAAGAAGCCTAGTGCAATGTTGGCAAGTCAGTCAGTGCCTCAACTCCCCATGACCAGGTAAAGAATTTTGTCTCCTACCCATTCCCCAGGGACGTCACGCACCTTGTGGAGCTTGTCAGCATTGTCGTAGTAACCCTGAAGTTCCTGGTGAAGCACCCGGTTCTCCTCTGTCAGTATCTCCACCATTTGCTGGGCTCGCTCCACAATTGCAAAGGCATCTGGGCCAAGCTGCTGGCTGGGGGAGGCGGCAGGTGGGGGCTGTGGAGTGCCCAGGGCCATCGGCGGTGGAAGCGGCAGGGAGACGGAGTGCAGCGGCCCGCTGACGGAGGAGGTCTGGGAGGACATGGGGCTGTGCTGCTGCATGGTTGATGGGAAAGGAAGTTGGCATGGGCGGCTGCAAGGCAAGGGAAGGTAGCAGTCAGAACCAGGGGAAATGGTGGGAGCAGGAAGGAAGGCCCAACAATACTGGCACTGTTGATAGCTTCCACGGTCAGAGGCCATCAATGCACTTCCCAGTGGGAGGTATTCACTGTGTCACCATCTCAATCAGCACTGTTCCGGCTATTGGGGAAAGAGCCACCAAGAGAGACCAGGTCCTTGCTCTCACACATTTACATTCTAGGGAGAGAGACAGGCAAGCCATCCAACAAGAAAGCCAGGTATCAAAATGTAACCAGTACTCTCCAAACAATAAGGTAGAGTGATGTGACAGGGAATGACCCCATGGCTATCTCCTACTCAGAGGGCAAAGAAGGAGCCTCTGAGTAGGAGTGGTTTGAGCTGAAGTCAGACTGAAAGACAAGTGGTTTAGACAGAGCCAGTAAAGAAGTGGAGGAAAGGAATATTCTGGGTAGGAAGTGTCAGCTAGCACAATGGTCTCCAACCACTGGGCCACAGACCAGTACCCATCCGTGGCCTATTAGGGACTGAACCACACAGCAGGAGGTGAGTAGCAGGTGAGTGAGTGAAGTTTCATGTGTATTTACAGCCGCTCCCCATGGTTCACATTACCACCTAAGCTCTACCTTCTGTCAGCAGTGGCATTAGATTCTCATAGGAGCATGAACTCTATTGTAAACTGTGCATGCAGGGGATCTCGGTTGTGTGTTCCTTATGAGACCCTGATAACCTGTCACTGTTTCCCATCAACCCCAGATGGGACCATCTAGTTGCAGGAAAACAAGTTCAGGGCTCCTACTGATTCTACATGATGGTGAGTTGCATAATTATTTCTTTATATATTACAATGCAATAATAATAGAGACAAAGTGCACAATAAATGTGACGCACTTGAATCATCCTAAAACGACCCCAAATTCCTCCATCATCTGTGGAAAACTTGTCTTCCACAAAATGGGTCCCTGGTACCAAAAAGGTTGCAGACACTGAGCTAGTGCACTGGGCCTGGGGCGGGAATTAGCATTGTCACAAGCAAGTAGTATCAGGCACTGCCAGCAAGTAGCAGTGCAACATAAGCCTACAGCAATGGGCAGGGGCCACAGCAGACTTTACCTTAGAGTGTACAGAGGCCAAGGGAGGAGCTGCCTCTCCTGTGGTATGCACAGAATGCAGTGCATGGTGGCAGGCACACACATGTGGAGCCAGTGAGGCCCAGGGGTGGTCTAGGTGTGACCTGAGGAGAGCTCAGAGTAGTGGCAGAAGAGAAACAGAGATTGGGATTTGTTTTGTATACATCACGGATGGGGAAAAGGGAAGTCGGGAAAATTAAAAATTACTCCTAGATTTTGGGCTCTACACAAATTGATAGGGGCACCATTTAATGAAATGGGAAGTCTTGGGGAGAAACTGATTTTTTTTGCTGAGGTAAGGGAGGTCTAGAGCTCAAGAGTCTAATTTTAGCCATGTTAAAAAAAAAAACACATAAGGGTGTCCCTTCATGCTCAAATACCTGGTATTAGCTCCTATCTTTGAGAGCATGAATTTCCTTCCCCTGTCTCCATTCCTAACAATTCCATCCTAACTATTCAGTTAACCTGTTTCCTAAGAATCACTGTATTTTCTTTCAACCTAAGCCGAGGGCTGCTAACTGCATTTAGAAATAAAAAGGATATGAACCAAAAAGTATCTGAGACAGATCTCAATCAATTTAGAAAGTCTATTTTGCAAAGTTAAGAATGTGTCCATGACACAACCTCAGAAGGTCGTGACCACATATGCCCAAAGTGGTTGGAGTACAGCTTGGTTTTATACACTTGAGGGAGACATGAGATGTCAATCAATATGTGTTTTGGTTCGGTCTGGAAAGGCTGGACAACTATGAGTGGGAGAGGGGGCTTCTAGGTCATAGGTAGACAAAGAGACAATCAGTTGCATTATTTTGAGTCCCTGATTAACCTTTCACTGAATACACAATTTAGATATGAAAGGAGGGTAAAGAATAGTCACTTATGCCTTAGTCTGGCTTAGTGAAACAACAGGACAGAGTAAGCAATCACATATGCATTTGTCTCAGGTGAGCAGAGGGATGACTTTGAGTTGTGTCTGTCCATTGCCCACAAGGAATTTTCCTTATGGGCAAATTGTGAGGGAGGTATGTAGCTTTTTTACCTTGGTAGCTATCTTATTTAAGAATAAAATGTGAGGTAGGTTTGCCTGATGCAGTTCCCAGCTTGACTTTTCCCTTTGGCTTAGTGATTTTGGGGTTCTAAGATTTATTTTGCTTTCACATCCCCTTCCCTTTTCTTTTTCAAATCTTTCAGAAAAAGTATTTTTTAAGAAAATGATTGAGCCTCTGGTCTCAAGTTTTTTCTGATCTCTCATGACTAGGAAGGTTTATTCCTAGAAAGGTAGGTGCCAGGTTATTAGGAAAGATCATTTTTAGTAGGTTGTGAAATCTCATATCCTATGAAGAGAAAATAGGGAAGAAAGAAAATCCTGGAAAATTGACATAGACCATATTACTCTGAAGTCCATACATCAATAGGCGGTATCAAAGTGGCTTACGTATGCAAATAGGTTGCTATTATTTTCTTCTGAAGTTTAAGTTGTCTAGCTTCAGTTCGTAGGGCTTTAAGAAATCACAGCTTCATTTTTAGGCTTTCCAAATCAAGAAAAAAATGGGGGCTATAAAATAGGACAGGAAAGAAAAGAAAAGAAAAGAAAAGAAAAGAAAAGAAAAGAAAAGAAAAGAAAAGAAAAGAAAAGAAAAGAAAGAAGAAAGAGAAAGAGAGAAAGAGAGAAAGAGAGAAAGAGAGAGAGAGAGAGAGAAAGAGAGAGAGAGAGAAAGAGAGAAAGAAAGAAAGAACGAACATGTAAAAACATTGCTTTGGAGACTTTTAGCCAGGAAAAGTTTTCGAATTCAGTCCAAACTATAGAAAATAATAAAAATTGGGCTGGGTGCGGTGGCTCATGCCTGTAATCCCAGCACTTTGGGAGGCCAAGGCGGTGGATCACCTAAGGTCAGGAGTTTGAGACTAGCCTGGCCAACATGGGGAAATACCATCTCTGCTAAAAATACAAAAATTTAGCTGGGTGTGGTGGTGTTCACCTGTTATCCCAGCTACTCCAGAGGCTGAGACAGGAGAATCACTTTAGCCTGGGAGGTGGAGGTTGCAGTGAGCTGAGGTTTTGCCATTGCACTCCAGCCTGGGTGACAAGAGCAAACTATGTCTCAAAAAAAAAAAAAAAAAGAATAATTTTAAAACATAAGACTAGAATAATAGGTGTAGTCTAGTTTATTTTGAAACATAAATTTTCACTCTCCATTTTTACTAAAGACAAATCATAAGACAAATTTACATGTAAAATAAATGTTAGTTTTACTATACGTGGCCTGAGCAAAAAAAAAAAAAAAAAAATACCATTTGCCATATAGGCTCTTTTCTTTTAATTGGCTTTACTGGAACTTTATTCCATAAGAAATCTCAGATGACTGCAATGCTTTGAACCCAGCCTGTGCCTGCAAATACTTGTATTAATAAGGTGAATTCCTCACCTCAAGGTCCCAGGAAAACTTAGGGCTCCTGGGCATGTCAGAAAGTGACATTCTTTACTTACCGCAGGTCAGGAACCTGTACAGGGACTGTGTAGACAAGGTATAAGGCCAGCTTTCCCAAAGGGCTTTGTTTGGCTCTATGAGTCAACTTCAATTCTTTAAAACAATCTGTTTATATTTAAAAGTATGCCATTCCAATGAAAGCCTTCATAAAGACACTGGTAAAATAAACAGTGTCTCCAATTGCATCCTATTACAAAAGAAAATGATTCTTACTGAACTTAAGCAAATAATTATACTGCTATAAATCAAATATACTTGCAAATAGTTTTCAAATTCTGAGAAATCAGGTAGAGAGAAATATGCTTCAGATTTTGCTCACAGGAGTGTAGTTGACCCAATTGTTAAAAGCTGTAAACAGCTCAAAGAAAATGGGTTTTCAGGACTCAGAAATAAAAGAATTAGCAACATTTCAAACAAAATCATAAAAAGATTATTTCAGTCTTTCATTAGTCTATGTAATTAACTCATGTTCTGCTCTATGTTTATGAACACATTAGCTTTCTATGAGGGTCTTACAAGTTTTTCCTCTATTCTAGTGTCGCAGTCTCCAAAGTTGTTAGAAACCTGCATTCGAAACACCTGTCAGAGTCCTATGGCTGATTATAAAAAACAACTTTTGAAAAGAATAAAAGTAAAACAACTAGATGAAAAAGTCATGGTTAGAGACACAAAAGACAAGGAAATTGGGTTACTTCTGTGGCATACAATTTAACACTAGAATCACCATTACTACTGATAATTCACTAAAACATATTAGAATCAGAGGAATCTCATACCATTCTGGAACATATACTAATAACAGATTTATATAAATATAATCCAAAGAAGGCAAAACCCCATTTCATATTTGATACTACTTCCTGTATGATTTTACTACATCAAATAAGCTGAATATCTCTTTTTGACTTCAAGAGACCTAATATCAAAGATTAATGAGGACTGAAGTTAAAATTTGATTTCAGAAAGTCTGTCAAATATAAAATGTTTAAAACACTTGATATCACAATATAGGATCACAAGTCATTGTAAAATAAGTCATTCATTTAGCCAAAGTGATAACAATTTCAAAAAGAAGCAAAAACCTATATTCTTTGAGAGAGGAAATTTAACTTCCCAAACAATAAGCCCTAATAAAGATAGCATAAAGCCAATTAAATGTGTCTTTTAAAATTCTGTAAGCAAATTTATTAAATTTTAGTCATCTTGACCATAAGATATAATTTCCATAAACCTTTTTAAAATCTTTATAACCTTTTATTAAGGAGTGGATTAATGCTCCAAAAAAAATCTTGTTCATCTGACACAGGGGCTCATATGCTGGTCTTGCATCAATGTGCATTTGGTATTAATGGTAAATTTATAGAGAAACTGAACTAATTTTATCTCTCAGCATCAGCCCTTACAATCTCATGCCCACCTCTTGCACAATGGTCTCTGGGTCTTGAGGAGTTAGATAGTTTTAATTTCTGGCTCTGTGTCTCACAAACACAGTTTATTTTGGTTGGCATCTTCTACCGGATCTGAAGATGAAGTTTTAACTGCTGTCAGGATTTAAGACTGAGAAGAACTTGGCGTCCTGTTTAGACTCAGAGGTCAAAGCTCTGTATCTTAATGGCACAAGGACTTTAAAAGCAAAATACAGAAAGTTACACAGATGTGATAACTTTAATTAAAAAATTTTTTTTTAATTTCAGTTTTTTTCTAAGCAAACCAAAACTTAATAACAATGGCATAGGAATTATTTCAATAAAATATAAAATGTGTTTGTTAAGCCAGTTATCAAAAGGCAAAAGAAAAGACTTTCTGCAGTGCCATTTCTATTCCCTGTGGTAAATTAGCCAGGTGTGGTGGCACACACCTGTAGTCCCAGCTACTCGGGAGGTTGAGGCAGGAGAATTGCTTGAACCTGGAAGGTGGAGGTTGTAGTGAGCCGAGATCACGTCACTGCACTCCAGCCTGGGCAACAAAACAAGACTTTGTCTCCGAAAAAAAAGAAAAATTCCCTTTTTTTTTTTCCTTTTGCTGGCCATCTTTTTTTTTTTCCCCCATTTTTTTTTTCAACTGTGGAAATTTAGCCAATTCAGAGGCCTTGTTCCCCATAATTTGGAACTTCCCTTTGGATTTAATCAAGTCCAGTAAAGCTGGTCAAACCCAACAGGAAAAAGACAGAAACAACACCAGAAACAAACCATCACCACCCACAACAAAAAAAAAGTTACACAAAACAAGCAATTACACAATTTATACAATTATTGAGCCCTTTGAAGGTAAGGAGAAATTAAAACCAGCTGGTTGTTAAATTTAGGCAAGGCAAACCCCAATTCAGCTACTACCTAGGAATGGGGCTTGGGCTAAAGACTGCTCTCTACCATCCAAGAAACAGGAAAAGAACTCTAACTTGCCTTCCCTGTTGGAAGCAAGCTAAAACTCCAGAAAGGGAGTTGCACTACAAAATAAACTTAAGATCTCGATCAACGAGATTTAGGGAGATCAGGGGCCTCGGCAAATTGTCATATTGGTCAGAGCCATAAAGGTAGCTTAAGCTAATACAAAGCACCCATAGATTTGTCGAAGGTCAGGGGAACCACATTCAGAATCCCTTCACGGCTGCCAACTTGTGAACCCAAAAGTATCTGAGACAGATTTCAATCAATTTAGGAAGTTTATTTTGTCAAGCTTAAGAATGCACCCATGACACAGCCTCAGAAGGTCCTGACGACATTTGCCCAAGGTAGTACAGCTACCTTGGGGTACAGCTTGGTTTTGTACATTTTAGGGAGACACGAGAGGCCAATGAATGAAAGATGTATATTGGTTCGGTCCAGAAGGGCAGGACAACTTGAAGTTGGGGAGGGAGCTTCCAGGTTTATAGCTAGATAAGAGACAATCTGTTATATTATTTTGAGTCTTTCATTAGCTTTCAACTGAATACACAATTTACATGTGACAGGAGGCTAAAGGAATGGTCCCTTATGCTTTAGTCTAGCTTAGTGAAACAACAGGGCAGAGAAAGCAATCATATATGCATTTCTCAGGTGAGCAGAGGGATGATTTTGAGTTGTATTGGTCCTTTGCCCATAAGGAACTTCCTTGTGGGCAAATTGTGAGGAAGGTATATAGTTTTTGATTTTGTTAAAATCTTTGTAGTTATCTAATTTAAGAATAAAATAGGAGGCAGGTTTGTCTGATACAGTTCCCAGCTTGACTTTTCCCTTTGGCTTAGTGATTTTGGGGTCCTGAGATTTGCCTTTCACAAAGCAAACAAAGTCTTGATGTGTAGTTCTTCAACCACAGCTGCCTCTCTTCTGCAGAGACTTGGGAACCTCATTTTCCTGTTGACCTCCTTAACCACTGGGTCACAATCTGGGAACTGGAGGTTAGATACTGAGCATTAGCATGAAGCCCCAAATCATCCACATTCTGTATCAAAGCACCGAGTCAGTCCTCTGGAGAGGCAGCTGCTTCTAATCAGTAACAGTGACATGTGCGACATTCCATAACTTGTAGCCATCCCAGAGCTACCCCCATTCTTCCCAGGAGGTGATCTAGCCTTACATTTTCTTTTATTTGCTGAAATGTTTGTGACCCTGTCAGCCTCTGTATCTCTCATTTTGTATTTCTCATAGCCAGGTTTCCTCTGAATGCCAACTCCTAACAGCTGAATGTCGAGCTCTAGGAGAAAATGTGAAAAGGATCACCTCAGCCCTCCCTACATGGATAAGCAGACCTTCATAGAGATGGCCTCAGAGTAAGTCCAACAGATCCTAACAGAGTAACCTCAGGCCTTGCTTAGTAACTAAACTCAAGACACTCCATCTGGGTTCAGGATGTATTTCTCAGCTGGATTTCCTTAGGCCTTCATTCTGGCAGCCCTTCCATTTCATGTTGAAATAACTAGGATCTAAGTTCCCCAGATAAGGTAAAGAACTGGGGAGCTCAATGCGATTCTTTATTCTGTAAGTGACTTCACTTGCAACCATCCGCAGTTTTCAGAAAGAAATGTTATCAGTGGGGACACCTAAACTATCCCTCCTCTCTCTCACTACACACCCATTGCATAACTTTCGGCCACTTCTTTAGGCACAAAGTGTTTCTGCATCTTGATGAATTTGTGCTCCTTCCATGCTGAAGCGTGTGTGAATATACACGTTGTCCCATGTGTGAATATACACGTTGTCCCGTGTGTACAGGTGAGAGTGCTTTTTTGATGCCAGCAAACGTCATCAGCGATGGTAACTAGTTACCTGAGTGACAATGCAGAAAACTCAAGTTTGCTAAGCTTAAGGGACAGAAAAGAATGGGCTTTTTTCAAAATGGGAAGTTTTCCATCAAACAGAGAGCAATGACCTCACAAATAACTCAGTTACACATTCATGCTAATAAATACCACATTACGATGGATGACGTGCAGGCAGGACAGAAATCTTACACTCACCTGTGGCCCAATCAGCCATCATTGTGTCCATGCTCTATACACTAACACACAGGCAACCTCGGGTAAGCAGGAGGGCTAGACGCCTGCCTCTGAATTGTTTTCTCGAACTGGAAATTACATTCAACATTATTATCTGCTCTCAGGCTAATGTCTTGTCTACAAAGAGGATTCAACTAACATTTATTGAAGGTCTGTGCTATCTCCTAGGCACTACATTCCATTATCTTGCTTAACTCTCACAGAAATGAGACAGGCACCACTGCCCCTATTTTCATGAGAAAACCCAGGTTCAGGAGGTCAAACAACAGGTCCTTCTCCTTTCTCAAGGAACCAAACGAGTTTTGGAACACACAGGAAGTAACCGTTTTTCCCTCTGCCACCAAACGGACTAGTTATTTAAACACCTCTGACCACGGCTTAAAGAGCCTTTTCTCCCCAAGTCCACAGTTACATATGAAAAATTGAAAAAATATGAATTTAAAAGCTACGTGTAAGAGACAAAATATAGTCTCCTAGGTTGGTCTTCCATTGTCAGTGATCTAGGCTAAGCTTGTCCAGCATGAGTCGCATGCAGCCCAGGACGCCTTTGAATGCAGCCCAACACAAACTTGTAAACTTTTAAAAAACATGATGAGATTTTTCTGTGACTTTTTTTTTAAAGCTTATCATCTGTCATAAGTGTTACGGTATTTTATGTGTGGCCCAAGACAATTCTTTTTCTTCCAGTGTGGCCCAGGGAAGCCAAAGATTGAATACCCCTGATCTGGGTCATGCTGTATACAGCCCAACTCCCAGAATTTGCACCCATCTCTTTCCTCTGAACTTACAACTCTGCCTGAGTCACCCTCCTGATAACCTACCACCACTGGCTTTTTGTCATGTTATTCGTTCTCTTGAATTTCTATTTAAAGTAACAATACTAAATATTTTACAAATGTGCATCTTTTCTCCCTAATCATTAGCATGCAAGTTTTCTAAAGACAGAGAATTATGACTTATATTGAGTTGGCACCCAATAAATTTTTGTCAATTGATTTAGTCCTGAAGTTTAAGTTAGATCATATTTGCTTGATGGGTTGTAAAAGAATAGATAAACCTTCAACACTGTATTAAGAAAGAGCTCTCTGGCATTTAGATTTTTTTCTGGATACTGCAGGTAGACTCTGGAATCATAAAGTTGCCAATATGATAACATAGGTTGGTGCCACTACCCTTCTTCTCATGAATTTAAGGTCACAGAAGGCAGCTCAAACTGGAGCGATGATATATTTGGATTGAGGAAACAAGGTCATCAGTAACATCTGATCAACCATCCATTTGCTCTTCTGCATACAACAAGCCTTCATAAATAAACTCAAGTTTTACATTATGCTTGCAAATAAATGTGCCTTGAATAAATAGCACTGTCCATCATTGTGTCCTTTAATTCTCACACACTTGGGCATTTCACTGCTCTCATTCCACAGATAGTATTATCTTATTTTATAAGCATGAAAATTAAGGCTCAGAGGATTCACATGACAAACCACAGATCTCACAGTCTGTACACGGCAAATCATGGGCCTAGAGTCCAACATAGTCCCACTTTACCACGGTGGGTATAGGAGTACACTGTTCCTTAATATGGAGTCTCTTTCCTTTGCCCTAGGATTGCCCTTCTTTAGCCATATAACCATGGACAAGTTTTAACCCCTTCTTCACTTTTAAATGGTGATAATAGTACCTACTTCACCGAGTTACTGGGAGAATGAAATGAGATGATGTGCTTAGTGTCTCTCTTTAGGAAAGCACTTAATAATGTTTAGCCTCTGTTATCCATATTGCTAATGGATGATAGGAGAAAGGCAAGAAGCACCACCCTTGGATTCCCCACCCTCTTCGAAGACCATGAGCTAAGCATCCCAGTCCCTGGCTGTACAACCTCTCTGAGGAACCACGGCATGATCCAGCACCATGGAACGAGGTGTTGTCACAACCAGAGAGTGGTTCAGGGCTAAGGTCGGTGCATGTCAGCACACGCTCTCGGACACAGATTCTCATTCCTTTTAGTCCCACCCTGTCCAGACAGTGGCCACTAGCCACTAGGCTAGTCAGCACTTGAAATGCAGCTAGTCTGAACTGAGATGTGCTCTAAGTGTAAAACACACAACAGAATTTGAAGACTTAGGGCCAGGCATGGTGGCTCACTCCTGTAATCCCAACACTTTGGGAGGCCAAGGCAGGCAGATCAGTTGAGGTCAGTAGTTCCAGACCAGCCTGCCTAATATACTGAAACACTGTCTCTACTAAAAATACAAAAATTAGCCAGGCATGGAAGTGCACACCTGGAGTCCCAGCTACTTGGGAGGCTAACGCAGGAGAATCCCTTGAACTCTGGAGGTAGAGGTTGCAGTGAGCCAAGATTGAGCCACTGTACTCCAGCCTGGGTGACACAGTGAGACTCCATCTCAAAAAAATAAATAAATAAAAGAATTTGGAGAGTTAGTAGTTAAAAAAAAAAAAACCTCACTTAAAGTTTTTAATCTTGATTACCTGTTAAATGATAGTATTTTGAATATAATGGGTTAACTAAAATTTCTTTAAATGTTTCTAAATGAGTTAACTAAACTATGTTTTAAAATTAATTTCATTTGTCTCTTTCAAACATCTTAAGGTGTCACTGCTAGAAAATGTTTAATGAGATATGTGGCTCACGTTTTATTTCTATTGAACAGCAAGTGCTGCTCTAGACCATTGCGCATGTACCCCAGACGGCCTGGTTCTGGAAAGCCACTTCCAGATTTCAGTAAGCATCAGAGCAATTCATGAGACAGACTAGCTGTTCCCACTCTGTGGTCCCCAGATCCTCAAGCATGAAAGGTGATCAGGCCATACTCAATGTACTAAACTCTATGTTCATCTATAATTAGGCCATCAGGCCAATATGTAATAAAAAAAATGGCTTGTTTGACAAAAATTTTACAAAACATGACAGGAAAAGAAAAAAAAATCAATGGGTAACAGATAAAGGATGTAGTGAAGTAACTTACAAAGAGAAAATGCAAGCGGCTAAATATACATTTTCCAATTGCAAAATTAATAGAGATATTAAAACAAAAACATTTTTAAGTTTATCAGTATTAACAAATTTCTCAAGATATACTGCATATTAGGATTTTGCCTTTGTAAAAATAATGCAGAGAAAAAAGACTGGAAGGAACTATTACAAAAGGAACGGCTGACTGTCTGCAAGTGATGGGACTACTCTTCATACTTTTCTGTTCTTTCCACATTTTCTACAATGAACATGTATGGCTACTTAAAAAAACATTTTATTATCTAAATAATACATGTACATTATAGAAAAATTAGAAAACATGGATAAACCAAAAACTCAGCATTGTTATTTTAATAATCAGAAAAAATGTAAACAAAATTACATTTAAAATGAGATTAAATAATATAGGGCTTCTTGGCTGTGAAAAGGCTCAAATTTGAATTCTGCCGACTCAGCAAAAATGCTTCGTTTATATAGAGCTTTGCAATTTATAGTATTTTCTTATAATTTTCTGATTCTCTAAGCAACATAGTGAACAGAGGGTTTAACAGTAGTATCTCTGGATAATAAGAGTGAAGTAATTTCTATTTTCTTTCTTTTGGGGGTGGAATGGGAGTTATCTGTATTTCTAAATTTTGTACAATAAATGTTTTCTTTATCTAAGGAAGAAAATCAGTTATTATGGGAAAAAAACTCATAATTACTTTTGTACCAACCTAATAGTTTTAGGGAAAAAAATAAGCTGTAACATTTTACAGATAAGGAAACTGAGGCTCCAAGAACTAATGCAATTCGCTACCAGAAGGAAGAGCCAGAACCCAAACCCCTTGAAATTTTTTTTCCAAACCCATGGAACTCCCCACCTGGACCCATCTGGTCATGCAGACACCTTAAATCTCATACTTTTTCAAATGAAGGCTCTACTCTTGGGTAAACTAAGATCAAAATCATTGCTATGCAGCATGGCTATAGATAATCCTCCTGTTTAGAGAAGTCACTCATTTAATGCATTACAGCTGGAAGTGTTAGGTTTCCTGAGAAAATAACCTGAATGTGACACTAGCTTCTTGAAATACCCAGGCTGCAGAGCCATTTCTCAGGGGACACAGGGAATTTTACTTGGTTCATCCAGCCATAATTCAGCCTAAATACTGGAGAAACTTCTGAGTTCCCATGCTGGTATTCAAAACATACATTTAACAGGTGAAATTTATTTGTTTTTTTTTTTTTTTTT
>NW_016107556.1:19569-63266 GCF_001604975.1 Cebus imitator
TGTTGACCAGGATGGTCTCGATCTCTTGACCTCGTGATCCACCCGCCTCGGCCTCCCCCCGCCTCGGCCTCCCAAAGTGCTGGGATTACAGGCTTGAGCCACCGCGCCCGGCCTAACAGGTGAAATTTAAATAAGGCTCCATGGCCTCATTTTCGTTAAGGGCAATGCATAGTTTTCAATCCAATGGCCCTGGGTCTGGCTTACCTTTTAGTCTCACAAAGCAATTCATTTTCATGATTGCATAAACTGCAAATCATAATTCCCCATTTTGGAAACATACACTTACTCCCAAAATTCTCCTCCCTCTCCAGCCATGTCCAACACAAAGTAAGACAGGACCACCAAACCTTCCTTCTTGTAATATGGCACATTCTAAACACAGAGCCCACTAGGAGTAAGGCCTGTGATTTAGCAAATATCTTCATGCTTGTTCATGTTTAGACTGGACTCGCTGCACTGCTGGGTTGACTGGGTTCCCTGAGGATAGGCATTATCTTTAATTTGCCAAATGTACTCTTGGGCTGCCCCAACTTTCCTTGTCTCTCCGCCCTGCACTGTCAGTGGGTACGTTCCCAGAGAATGTCAATGCCTCTGACTCTATCCTCAATGAAACCAAATCAGGTTTTCTCATGGAAAATGCATAGTGCATTTTTTTTTAAGGAAAATAGTGATTTGGGGAACAGGTCATACCACAGGTTCCCCCACTTAATGTAAGACAATGCAAAGCTCTTGGCCTTGATGAGAAAGAAGATGGTGGTGATGGCCATCCTTTGATAAGGCAAGAAGCCTGCTCTACAATAGGAAATCCACAGCTCCTCAGGTTTTGACATCATCTTCTATTTCCATCAACCTAAATAGGCTAGGAGGGCTGGGCTGAACACTACCATGTCATGCTTTTATAAAATATCTATCTACATACCAAAAAAATCAAATTAATATATTCATAGATGAACAAAATATTAATAAACAGTTACTACTCTTCCATGTGCTTCCAGGAAGCTAGTAAATCAAACCCCCTGTGCTGAACAGACATGACTGAGCCAACATAAAGGCCAAAAAGGCAATGCACAGGCTCAGGGAGTGGAAACAGAGCCTTAAGTCTTCTTTTCATTGACAGGATTCATTCTTAGTCTTTTTTCAAACTGATACTGCCTAAAACGTATAAATTAGTCTTACATTAGTATTTATGAATTTCCATGATGGAAACATTCTAATAAAAATGTCTGAAGAAAACCCACAACCCTCCCCCTAGGAATAAAATCACCTCCAAATGAAAGCAAACCAAAAGACAAACAGATGCCCACACCCAGAGCTGCCAACCCCATTAAGTCTGGTCTGTGACAGTCTTCCCAGATATCTAAAGAAAAACAGGTATCCAGACAGCTTTCCTCCTAGTGTCTAGAATACTTGAGCAGAATTCTGGTCCTGTTGAAAAAAACAGAAGGTGGGCAGAGCACAGGCTGGACATCACCTGTGATATATTCTGTAAATCTGATTAGCAATTCACCAGATTTAGTGACCCCAAGTGAAAGCTTAAATCTGTGGCTCCACTGCAATGTACAGCGGTCAAGCCTTTACACTCATGGGAGACGCAGTGTGCAGCAAAGAAATCCAGGTTTGCACCTGTCTCCTGCACTTCCAAGCTGCTGGCCGTGACCAAGTTAGCCTCCCTCTCTAAGCCTAAGTTTTCATTATATGTAAAAGTTGTGAAATTAATAGTACCCACTCTTTTGAGTGTAAAGATTAAGGAAGGTAAATAACCCACACGAAGTGCCTGGCACACAGTAAGCATTTGGTGAAGGTTTCATCCTCCTGCTACCGCTACACCACCACAACTGCTCCACTGTCCCCACTAAGGGTGAAGAAGGAGTTCTAGAAAATGGAAAATTAGAGCAAGCATGAGAAAACAGACTTTAGTTTATGCTGAATCCATTAAAATATATGTATCTCATAAATAAGAAACATAAAAAGCCAATTTTTGAGACCAAATAAATCTAAACAGCAAAACATACTCCCCTCCTCCCAAAATTAACCTAGCTAGCTAGGACAAGTTCAAATAGGAAGTTAAGACTATTTGTGGGTGGGGTACAGTGATTCACACCTGTAATCCTAACACTTTAGGAGGCCAAGGTGA
Organism: Cebus imitator; assembly: GCF_001604975.1. NCBI lineage: Eukaryota > Metazoa > Chordata > Mammalia > Primates > Cebidae > Cebus > Cebus imitator. The sequence continues at coordinate 21,704 of NW_016107556.1, forward strand.
GTAGACTGCTTGAGCCCAGGAGGTCGAAGCCTTGCCAACATGGTGAAACCCCATCTCTACCAAAAAAATTACAAAAATTAGTTGGGCATGGTGACACATGCCTGTAGTCCCAGTTACCGGGGTGGCTAAGGTGGGAGGATCGCTTGAGCCTGGAAGGCAGAGGTTGCAGTGAGCTGTGATTGTGCTACTGCACTCCAGCCTGAGTGACAGGCATCTCAAGACAACAAGAACAACACACTATTTGCCTATTAAATTAGCAAAGATTTTGTAATTATAATGATATAATGACTAACATTTTTCAAAGTGAAGTAAAACAGGCATTGTAATATTTTTACAAAGTTATCTGGCATTAGAAGCTATTAAATGTTCATTATAATTTACCCAAAAAATTTATTTCTAAACAATGATTCCTAGGGAAGTAAGAAAAAACACAGATAATTTGGTATGCATGATGATGTTCGCTCTATTCTGGAGAAAATGTTATAAATGGTATACTTTATGAAATATTATGCAGCAATAAAAATGTTGGTTTTGAAAAAATAAAGGATTGTGGAAAAAAGCTTGTGATACAATGCTATCTTTAAAAGGCTGGAATACCAAACAATATAAGTTATGATTATAATGTGAAAAAATTAATTTGTACAGGAAAAATGTTAGCAGGTGCCTTGGGAAAGTAGAATATTGTAAGTAATTTTTTAGCATCTCTAGTTCCCCAGTTTTTTGAAATATGGATAGATTTCTTTGGAAAACAAACATGCATATTGACTAATGTACTCCAAACTACTTTGATAAAAATCAGATCATCCCTTGGTATTCATTCACGCATTCATTTCCATTAACAAGGCAGATTGCATAAGCCAAGTCACTACTTCTAGAAGTGGTCTGTTTCTACAAAGAGTCAGAATTAATATCCAAATGCTTGCCTTTGCTGGGCTGGGGGTGGCAGTCATAATTCTCCACAGTAACAATCCCTCTAATTTCCATCTTGTCCTCATTCTTATCCATTTCCACTTTCAGGTTGAGGAAAAAGTGTAATGGAACAAGAGCAAACCAGAGCCTTGATCCCTAGCCAGCACATGTTCCTGCAGGCCCCTACTGCCTTAGTGCTCCCGTCCCCACCAGCCACAGTAGCTCGCCCACATGGGCCAAGGTGGCTCAAGTCAATGAGATCAAGGCCTTGGGCCTCTCCCAGGGGGTTCTCATGAAAGAAGTCTAACAGGCTTTACAATCACCCACCAGAAATCTCCATCTTTAGGGCATCAGAGTAGGTGAGAGAATTTGTAAGCTACAGTGAGTCAGGAGTGATCACAAAAAATTCAAATTCTTATTCTTCTCATAAGTTCTATCACTTGTCTCTTTGGAGTTTTCTGCTTCTAGGCAAAAAGGAGTGAAGTCTCAACAATGTAATGGATTGGACCAAAGTACTGAATATTCATTACACACTGAGCCCACATCTGCAGCACCAGCCAGGGAGATGGACTCCATGACGTACATCAGAGGCATCTCCTTCTAGTCCAGGGGTCTATGTGGTTGTATGTACACAACAGCCTGCAGCTCCCTAAACCATCATGATCAATGACAAACAGATAACTTCTGAAGCACAAGATAATGTGTCAGTGAAATGAAAGGGGCCCTCCTTGTCTTCTGGGTCACAGGTAAGCTGAACATCACATGCTACTGAGTTTCAGGTCCAATCCTTGGAGTTCAGGCCACATTAAATGTGTCTGAAGCAGGGCTGGTGTGGATGCAACATTGTTTACCCAGTCAGCCAAGGGCTGCACCGCTGGAGCCATGCTGGCTAGCCATGGCTCTGCTCACAAAGGGGCCTTGTGGCTCTGGGGCCCAGCCTCAATGGCCTCTCTGTTACGTCTCCTGAAACATTTGATGCGTCACATCAAGCCGGCTGCCAAGCCTGGCAGTCAGCTCAAATCCCTCACACATTTCTTCTTCTTTCTAACGTCATAACTTTGAGACAAATGATCTCCAAAAAGTGTTTCCCTCCTCCCCTGACCATTTCTCCCACCTCACATCACACCTATTACCAAATGACAAAAGGCAAAGTGATCCACTGTATGCATTGCATAGTATGTATATTACTTTACAAATAGTAAAGCAAAGAAGAGGAAGTGGATTTCATTTCAGGATAGTTTCCCCTCTATCAAGCTCTAGAGGATGAGTTAAATTATTGGGAAAAAGGGTGAAATACAATAATCCAAACTCTGGTTTGACAGTGGAATAACATCATGGCTCATTTTAAACAACTGTAGTAAATTACTGTGATGCAAATACCAGGGATTTGATCATTTACGACACAAGGAGCTACAAAGGGGGAAGAAGAGCCTCCTGGGGCCCACCTTAGGTTCCTGGGAGGAGTCGGGTTATGCACACTTAGGGAGGATGCGTTCTTCTGCCTGGCCGAGGTCTCACAGATGGTTATGCTGCTTCAGAGCTGGCATTCTCAGCCTAATGTGGGGAAATATGTCAGCGTTGGGAAGTCAGTGGCAAATCAAGCCACTCTCCCTCTGGCAAGCTCCAGCCTCTCCTTTTTCAGAAGAGGTCCAGCCAAGGCATGTCCTGCACATAGCCACTGAGGTCGCTTGGGGAAACCCTTGATCAATTTAGAAGCATATAAATAAAACCCTTCGTGAGAATGACATATCCAATAACAGGCAGTGGCCATGTGTCTTCTTTGTTCATGTTCCCTGCTCCTCCTTCAAAGTCAGCAACATCTAAACATTTCTGACTCCCAAAATGTGATCTTCAGACCCCATTTCTCTCCTGAGAGCTTGATTCGTAATTGCCTTATTTCCATCATCCCTGTTCCAGAACTTCTGTATCTAACTAATCCCTATCAATTCTATTTCCCTATCTCTCTTAGCATATAATGCTCCTCTGTTCTCACTGCCCAAGCTTCGGCCACCCTCACCAATTCCGATCTGGACTACTGAAAGCATCCCTGGAGCTCCTTGTGGCCTCGGTCTCCCTTTCTTCGAATTCATCCTGCACTGCCACCAAAACCAGCTGTTAGACATCCATATACCACCTCTACCTAAAAACACCGCCTTTCCCAATTGCTTATGGATACATTCTAAACTCCTTGGTACGACACCCAGAGACCGTCATCACCAGCTTCCCTGTCCAAACATGTCTCAACCAAATGGGTCCCAACTTCCCTGTCCAAACATACCTCCTGCCACTTCTTACCACACCCTGGCTCACCAGTACTCCGCATAAAAATCTGCATGACCTCTTTGTCTGAAGACCCGGCACTCCCTCTGCACAGTACGTACTGCTACTTCATCTCTACACTACAGCTCTTATTTATCCTTCAAGTTTCAATTCAAATGTTACCTCCTCTGGGAAACTCTCCCCAGCCCTTTCCAGTTGCGCGTTATACTATCCTGTTATCCTAGTATCCTCTGCCCATTTCTCTCCTAAAACAGCACATTGAACAGCAATTATCTGTTCAGATGCTGGTTTCCTCCAAGACAATGCTATAGGGTCCTGGAGGGCAGGGACCGCATCTCATCTCTGAACCTGGAACAGGGCTGTAGAGTAGAGCATACACTTAGTAGGTGCTGCTGAATCCATCAATCAACTGGAAGAATACAAGTGAAGGCTGTAGGATGAATTAGGGCAAGGGAGTGAATAGGTGTTGGCAGTCAGGATACTTGAGTCTAGCCCCCAGCTGCCTCAGAGTTGTGTACTACGAAATTCGTTAATCTCTCCAGGATTTAGCTTCTCATTTGTTGAGTTAGGGGTGGGACTATATGATTTCTACAGTCCTTTAACTCCTCCATTCTAGCATTCAGACTACATTTTCCTTTAAAATCTGCAATGAGAAAAGACTATAAAACCCTCTGGTAATAATACGTTCCAGGAGTTTGGACACTCTCCACAAAGCCATTGGAAAACTGCTACTTTGCCAGGCCACTAGGCAGAGCTCCCAAGGATGGCTAACAAGTGAGGTCCCTCCCCTAAACTCATAAATCCCCAACTGCCTGCTGCTATGTTTGGAGAAAATCCCCCAGTTGCCCTCTACTCTATTTCATCCTATATATTCTGGCCACAAAGTGGTTTATTAAATATCGTGCACAAGGAAAAGAAAAGCCTGAGGACAAAAACCTAATCTGCCCTGAAAATAATAATAACATGACTGCTGAATCTTGAAAAGCCCAGTGCAACTCTACACTTGATAATCACCTTGTTACCCCGTACTCAGGGGGTGGCTGGTACCGCAGGACGGCCACGTCTGTTCTCACAGGCTGAGGAGGAGGGTAGGGCTTGACCATCTCATGGAGCATCCCAGGGTGCTGGTCACCATAGAAAAGCCCGTGCTCCTGGGTCTTACTGACCGGGGACATCATTTGCTTGGTCTTGAAGGGGTATTCAGGTGGAGGACCCCGAGGGTCAAGCACTTTGCCTGCAGGCTGGGCAGGGGAAGGCCCCCCTCCTGCTTTGAAGCCCTTTCCATTCCCCGAGCCGGGAAGGTGTTGCTTGGCCCCATTCCTCTCCAGGGACAGCTGCATGATTCTCTCGCTGAGTGAGCGGACGTGGCCCTGCTTCAGTTCCTTCAGCGCCTCGTCCTTATGCGCCTGTCCACTGTTGGCACGGTTCACAGTGGGCCTCCCCTCAGTTCGGGACTTCTGACTGGTACCCCCTGCCATGTAGTAACCATGGCCCACCGCCCCCTGCTGCTGTTGCTGCTGCTGCTGCTGCCCCCTGAAGAACTGCGACTGCGCTTTGGCCTCCTCGTAAGTGGGCAGTTCCTCATTGTTCTGCTGAGGCTGCGTGGACCGGACCTGTTTCTCCATCACCGTATTGTCCACCTGGTGTTCTTGACCCTGCGGTTCTTGGCGTGCCGACTGGTAGACCATTTGTGGGTCTTCTTGGGTGAGGTTTTCCGTGGAAGAAAAGTTGTTTGTAGGGTGGGCTGGTCCTGCACTCCCTGTGGCCTGGTGCTGAATGGCCAGCAAGTTCATGTTCTCGGTCGGGGTGCCATAGCGCAGTTGTTCCTGGATCAGCCGCTGCAATACTGTTCCAGCTGCTGCATCCTCGGAACCTCTCATTTCCACCTCTGAGATCCTCAGGAAGTTTGGGGAGTGGAAGTTACAAAGAGGATCTTCAACTAAAAGATAAACATAGGAAAAAATATATCAGGCTGTTCCACAGGAGATATGTCTGTGACTATGTGGTACATAATTAACATTCTAACTACAGCAACATTTAAAGGTAAGATTTCAAATACATCATCACCTCCATTTACCTGGCAATGTCTCATGGAATTTTTTCTCCTATTCAAAATGAGTCTAATATTCCCCACTCCCTCTCCTTTGCTTTCTCCTACACACTGTTCTATCCTTCAACTCCTCCCTTTCCTCTAATCTCCCCACTGACCCTTTCTCTTTATCACATAAACATACTCAAATCTTTCCCAGCTTAAAAAAGTAATACAAGAGTAAACCAAAATCAAACCAGAAGAAACCACCTTTCCTCGGCCCTCTCATATACCTCCAACTACCACCCTGTATCTCTCTTTTCCTTCTCTTCTAGTTGTGTTCAGTGAGTGCCCTATACTTGCTGTCTCCACTTCCCAAATGCTCCATCCACTACCCTCCCCACTGCTCTGATCAATAACCAAATCCAATGAGAATTTTCCAGTTATCCTGTTACTCACCTAACCTTTCTGAAGCATTTGACATGGTTGGTCGCCCTCTTCCTGCAATGCTCTCCTAATCCGGCCTCCAGGTCATCCCTCCTCTTGGTCCTGGCTCCTGCCTCTCTCTACACACTATCTCGGGCTCTCTTCTCTTCACCTGTCTCTTAAATTCTGGTGTTTCCCACAGCTCTGTCCTGAGTGCTCTTCCACCCTTACATGCCTCCCAGTGACACCACACCTACCACTCATCATCAACTACTGACTCATGACCCATACATCTACAACTGCCAGACAATGGCCCTGAGTACTTCTAACTCAACATGTCTTCCTCATCCTGAATGGTTACCCACCCATCCCAACCCCTGTATTCCCTGCATCATCTACTTTCTGTCAAGCCAGAAAACTGAAAGTTTTCCAAAATTCCTTCCTCTCTCTTACCCCCAACACCCAGACAGCCACTACCTGTCAATTTGACCTTTTCAACATCCTGCCAACCCTCTTCCTGTACCTGTGCCAATCTCCAAGTTCACCATTAATAACTTTAACATAACCATAAGAACTACTTTAAACATGTATATGATGTGTCAGGTATTATACTAAATTCTCTCCATGTGTTATTTCATTCATTCCACATATAACACTAAGAGGTAGATATTAATTCCCTTAACTTACAAATGAGCAGAGAGGTTTACAGAGGTAAATTGCCGAGGCAACCAGGCAGGAAGAGGCAGACCAGGATATGACACCAAGTTTGTGTTCATTCCACATTACAAGCCCTTGGCATCACATGCCCAGGTCATTCCAACAGTCTCCTTATCTATTTCCCTGACACTCATCTTATTCCCACTTCTAAACGCAGCCCTCTGACCCCAGTCTATCTGGCACACTACTTGAAAGATTGTTCCAATAAATAAATCTAATTATGTCACGCTTCTGAACCAAAATTCCTGGATAATCAATTACAGGATAAAACTGGCATTCTATCACATGGTATAGCAGATACTACCTACCTAAACATTTCATGCTGCTCCCACTTCCCACTGGCAACCCTTTGGAATTTAAGCTCCATAAATACCCATGTACATATAGTTTCTAAGGCATGCTAGCTCTCTCCAGCCTCTGAACCTTTGTTTGCCTTTTTCTCTCTGCCTAGAAAAGAGGCATCTCACCATGTCTCTTGGGAAAATTCTTAGACAAGTGATAGCTCCAAAGCTACCTTCTGAGTAAAACCTTTCCTGCTGCAGCCCTGCAGGCTTGAGCCTCTTTCTCCCATGTCCCCACTCCATTTATATATACCTCCTTTGCAGCAATTCTCACAGTAGATGGCAATTATTTATTTATAAAAGACTCTAAACTCCTTAAAGGCAAAGATTATGTCATCTCATCTGGGTCTCCCTAGAACAAAGCCAAATGCCTGGATGTAATAGGGCCTCAGATATTTAACCAATAAAAGAATATCTACATGACCTCCATGAAATATAATATTTAGCCCATTTCACAACAGGACTATTAAGTAGTGCATTAAGAATATTATTATAGCATTATGAAAGTAAAAATTCTACTATTAACTACTGGCATGACCTTAAACAAACTGTTTTCCCTCCCTGAGCCTCAATATCCTCCTCTGTAAACCGAGAGCTGGACTATATCATCTCTAGGCAGCCTTCACTCCTACAAATGCATGTAATGATGGCTCTATGTTTTAATGTATACATACAGAACATTATTTTCCCAAAACAGTCTTTCTTCCCCAAATTCATCTTTTTTTCCTATAAATGACATTCTCAAACATGAGTCATTCAGATAGAAATGTCATATTCACTTTTGACCTTTTTATTCTTTGCTCTCCACATTTAATCAACTGTCAAGCTAGATTTTTCTCAGTCCACAATGAAATGAGAAAAAAAAATGAAGGTGGTATGATATGCTTATATACAAAATATATAAATACACATATATTAACACATCTATATGTGTATGTATATAGATGTATGCATTAGAAGGTCTAAAACTGTCCTTTTTGGGGCAAGAACTGTCAAGGATCACATCCTTCTTACTTTTTTGGTATTAAAATATGAAAAAAGGTGACAGCAAATGACATTGTTACTGTCCTTGCAATAGCAAAATACTGTAATTCCGTGTTGGTCCCCTAATTTTCATTAAGAAATTTCACATTTATGACAGTTAAAAATCACAACCAAGCCCTAGTTTCTACACCAACAAGCTCCCCCATCCAGTCCATTCTTCCGTGCCCTCAGTCACTCTCTGGGTTCCAACTCTCCTAACCAGCCTTTTAGACATCCTGAATGGCCTCTCAATATCTCTTGCCCCTGGCTCCTTCTCCTTTCAATCCATATTATATTATGACCTGTCTTCCTCTGCCAGATAGAGCAGAGAGCACCATCTGTTATAATCACGTGTTGCCTCCCCAGTGCCTTGAACCCTGCTGAGATACACAGAAGGCATTTGGGACATGATTATTGAGGAAACGAAGGGAGTTTACAGCCTGATTTCTGAAGCTCAACTTTGATCATAAGGCTCTCCCTATCACCCTTATCCCCAAACTTTCACCTTTGTGGCTTCTCTGAACCTCTCACCTCCAAAAAATGGAGAGACTTTCATATCTGCCTCATAGGATTAGACTAGAAATAAGCTGAAACTTATCCCTTACCTTCAGAGAATCAATACTATAACTGGGGTAGAAACCCAAGGTTCAACAGTAAAAAACAATAAAAACAAACTATTAAACTCCACACAAGATGAATTGCCAAATATTTGTAATAAGCCATTAACTACCCAAGGAAAGATGGATCAATGTGGGTTGGACTGGTCTGCTCTTTCACTTTACCATATTTACTAAAAATGTGTTACAGTTCAGACATTGGGACATGTGCTGGGGTTACAAGAGTAAAGAGAGTACAGTCCTACCCTCAGAGTAATTGATCTGAAAGGCTTAATGGAACAAGCACATTCAAATAAGAATAAAATTTTTAAATAAAATGAATAAAAATTCAAATCAAAACATATTTCCGAAGGAAAATGATGTATTTGGATGAATAATACAGGAATAGATCTCAACAAGCATGAAAACTATTGAATTCCCCTTTCACTGAAGTAAGAGAGAAGTGAGTTATAAGCATGTTTAGCAAGAACCATGACATCCTTCCCTAAAGTGGTTTAAAGACTTCCTCACAGTTTAACCAAAAAGCCCTCAAAAATTGATAGGAAGTTTTTACAAAGGAAAAGCTCCTTCCTTGCTATAGTTTTGAATTACTTCTTTTAACTTCTAAATTATTTGCAAAAAGAGATAAAAATGAAAGCAGAGAAGGAAAAAAGAAATGAGATTATGAGAAAGGGTAGGAAAAATTATTTAGGAATCAGAGAAAAACTGGAAATAAGTAGTATAATTCTGAGGTTCCTACATATTTAGGTATGATGCTCTCAGAGAAAGTCACATATCAGAGTAAAACAGTCTTAACACCATACCAAAACATGATTAAAAATAAGGCATCTACCAACAGACAATCAATAATCCAATATGATGATTTTTAAAACAAGATTAGAGAATAAACATCTGAATTATGCAAAAGAGCTAAAGATGAGAAATGTAAGATCATTTTGCTTTTCCAACACAAGTGCCAGTAAAAGGACTTACCAACTTTTTCCTTGATGCTACTGGTTGCCTCCACCGTCAAAGCAGATGTTTCATGCCTCCCAGAATAGAGCTGAAAGTCTGGGGAAAAGTAATTGGAGTCTTCTAGAACCTGGACAGGGCTATAACAAGCAGGAGGGGGACCTGGGGGAAAGAAAGTGAAGTATGAGTGCCAATCGAGTTCTCTGTCCTTGTGCGTGACTCACGAGAACCCACCAGGCATTCTCCCACAGCATTTCGACTTGCAGAGGGAGCTATGTTTTTTTGATTCAGAAAATTCCAAAGTTACTATTCAGAATTATCACAAGTCCAGCCACCCACCAAAATGACCCGTGAGGTCAATGTAACAGTCCTCAAGACACGCTGAGCAAAGGCACAAATGCTCTAATGCTCTCACACAACCCAGTTCCAAGGGCGGCAGAAGCATCAGCAAAAGTCAAGTCTTCGGGACTGAATGTGCCACGAAGTTCTGAATGGTCAAGGTTGGGGACAGAAAGAAGGTAAGTGGGGAGGCCAGTGAAGCAAAGCTAAAATGGGAAGAGCAGCTGTCTCTCAAAATATATAANAGAGAGGAGTGGTCATTCTGACACATCATGTGTTAGCAAGAGAACATACTCTCTGGCCCACTCAAAGGCTTCTGGAGTCTCATGTTACAGCATGGAGCTGGGACTACTGGGTCTGGTCTTCTGCCAAGCACCAGCCTTTCAGCTCCAGTTTATCTGCTTCATACACAAACTGGAGTGTGCTTCCTGTTCCAATTAAACATGACAGTGTGTTCAGTCCTTCAGTCACTGAACATGAGATAGTGCTACAGTAACACTGATATTGCACACACAACCACCGTGGGAACATTCAGCAGAGTGAGCCCAGGCTGTTTTCTCTCTCTGCACTGATTCCTTTGCGTGGGCACCAAGTTTAAGGCTCTTTTCAGCAAAAGTAACTTATTTTACTCTGGGGAAAGAATCATAGTACTTTTTAAAAAAAATCAACATCTTTGCCCAAAAGATAATTCCATTAAAAGAAAAATTCTGTTTTTCAGCAATGGCTTCAAACCGGTAATTTGAAATTTCTCAGTAGGTTTGTTATCTACCCATCTTCCACAAGGCCAAAGCTAGTAGTAAGTGACTAATTATTGATACCAAAAGGCCATAAGATGGGAATGGCTTCATCTTCTTCCTGAGTTTCTTTACTTCAACATGTGAAACAGTATTTACATGTGTGCTTACATGTATTACAGGCACATTTGGACTAGAAAGAAAAGGGATTCTGATAAGAATATTTACCTTATAAATTTAAAATAAATAATTTAGTTGTAACGCCCAGCCTTAAAGATGAACATAAACCGAGTACAAATGACACTATCTGAAGATCAGTCTAAAACTATAGTTCCAGGGCATAACAGTGTCTGTCCACCTTCTCCTCTTGGCCAAGCTGCAAAGACTAACCTGAAAAGAAACTCAGCCCCTTTCTGGGCATTATCTATAAATCTAGAAGTCTAGGGCTAAAATTAGTAGGAATCATGGACACAAAGGCAAGTCCTGATCTGGCTTCCTTTCAGGCAGGTGGAAAATGAAAAAGGTACAAGGTATAATTCTGGCTGCACATTAAAATCACCTTAGAAACTTTTTAAATCTCTGCACCCAGGCCTCCCAGACCTACTCAATCAGAATCTCTGAAGATAGAGCCCAGACACCTGTATTTTATAAAGTTCTTCCAATCAATCCAATGTGCAGCGAAACTTGGCAAAGCTCTAAGCAAGAGGGAGAACAAGCACAATAAAAAACCAAACCACAAAACACCTTTCTGTGCCTTCACCCCATCCCCCTACCAAATCAGAGTAAGAGAGAAGTTGAGAGCCCATATGCTTCAATCAAAGAAAGTATGGTGTTTTCTTAAAATAGACAGAGTCAGGAATGCTATGTGCCAGCATATTACAACTTTGGGTGATGCTATCTAGTCACATGACCATGACTAAGAATGTTAGAGACAGAGTAAACTGGTAATAAAACTGAGATCCAACTAAAACACATATCTGTGTGTGTATACATATATATATGAACATGCATATTAGGAAAAGTGTAGGGTGTATGTGTGTGTGTGTGTGTGCCTTCAATGTGGAGCTCAGTATGGACCCCAGCACTAAGCTATTCACAGTCCCTATAACGTTGGTATGAATTACTTTTCCACACCTTATCTCATGACCAGCTAACTGAGAGAGGGTTCAACTCCAGACCACAGAACACTACAAAGAGGGCAGTCCTTGAAGCGAAGCTGGAGCACAGAGGACACCAAAGATATGCCTTCACCCTTCAGTATTGTTCCCTCAACGTTATGAAGGAACTAAAGCATTTCACACACACCACCCCCACACCTGCATTCACACTGAAGGACAGGATGCCTAACTGTTAAGACATGCCAAAGATCACTTAGGACTTTGTCTTAACTCACACCCAGGGTCCCACACGTTCACTGAGTTATACTCCCACTGCTGCCTACCGCTCCTCAGTGCTGAAGAAAGGCTGGAGAGCCGAGCAGATGACATGAGACCCGGCAGACGGACATGCCCAGGTGCCAAACACTCCACTAAAGCCAAGAGACAACCGGCCGAGCTAGCCCAGCACTGACACAGCCTGAAGGAGTCACTTTAACTGCTAGCTTTCTCACTTGAAAGACAAGGAAAAGTGATGATAATGTGTGTTACAGAGTCCACCTCAGATTCCAGGGTCAACACAGCAAAAAATCTGACAGAGTTCACAGTTCCATCCTACATGTATCTAAACCTTCCTTGCCTATTTTATTTTAGTTCACTGTCTTCACTGGGAATTCCTGCAGCATAAATTGAGTCTACTTTCTTTTTTCTTTTTTAAATTATACTTTAAGTTCTGGAGTACATGTGCAGAATGTGCAGGTCTGTTACACATGCCATGGTGGTTTGCTGTACCCATCAACCTGTCATCTACATTAGGTATTTCTCCTAATGCTATCCCTCCCCTCACCTCCAACATCCCAACAGGCTCTGGTGTGTGATGTTCTCCTCACTGTGTCCATATTTTCTCATTGTTCAACTCCCACTTATGATTGAGAACATGTGGTGTTTGGTTTTCTGTTCCTGTGTTAGTCTGCTGACAATGATGGTTTCCAGCTTCCTCCACGTCACTGCAAATGACATGAAATCATCCTTTTTTACTATTGCATATTATTCCATGGTGTAAATGTGCCACATTTTACTTTCTTAGGCAAAATGCAGGGCACATGGTCTAAGCAACAAGGTCAAGGATATCTGAATGAGGAATTGGAAAGAAACCTCGGCGTGAGAGGTACTGCTGTTTTCTATGTCAGAAGTTCATAACAAGGAGTGAGAGCTGTGAGAAACCACAGAAGCCTCCCGGATATCACTACCACCCAGAAAGCCCCTGTAGAGCCCCTGTAGTCCCAGGGGCTGAGCAACAATACCAGTTTTTAGGGGAGCCCACAGCCTGCCAAGGACCCCGCTGGCTCTACAGTGTGTTCTATGTACAGTGTAGCTGCCTATAGGGGCTTCATAAATACTATTCCCATATAAGCCCTTCTGGACTTTGTAGGCAACTTTTAGGAACCTTATCTAAGAATCACCACTCATACAGCTTTAGTCTGCATAGGGAAAGTGGCAAAAGCAATAGAAAATAAGCTAAGGTCTGAGTAAAGGACTCAGCTCTCTGGGGTCTCCCACTGGGGAAGAGCAAGTGCAGCTCCTAGGGCTGCTACCCTGAAGGAAACCTACAGATCTGTCTTTGCTGCACTCAACAAAGGGTGAAATTCTAACATTTTAGTTTAAGGGTGCAACATTTCTGCCTTATATTGCCTAGCACCCATTTTACCAAGAATGATTCCTTTTTCTTAACAAAATCTGCATGTCATTTGTCAACATGAAAACTCCTTTGCTTCTCTCTCTCTACACATGACTGCTTTTTGGCTTGCTTTTCCGAAGCACTGAAAACTTCCTTCCCATATGGTTTTATGCATTACTTTCTTTGTAACTGTCCAGAGGCCTTTAGGTAATGTGACTCTGAACAAGACTGTTTTCCCTACTCAAGAGAAGCAATAACAAGGACTTCATTGTTAAAGGAAAAAAATGAATTAAAGTAAATGAAGTGAGTTGTCTGGGGGAGGCAAGAGGAGCAACAAAAACCATGGTGAGCCACTCCTCTGTTCCACCTGCCAGTGGAACTATTAATTCCCGAGGGTAAGTTCCTGAATCTGACCACCTGCCAATAATATAACAGGCTGAAAGTCTCCATGAAGTTTAAACCCTGGAGGACATGAAACTGTCACTCCATTGTCATACAATACACAAAACTGGGAAATCACTTGTCCTTAAATTCCACTTCCAGCATCCCAGTCCCTTATACATAATGGTTTCGGCTATAACTTCAGGGTGGAATTTTGTGTGGTTTTCAAGACTGTCTATAAACAGGGTCCCCCTCTAGCTGTGTATAGTCTTGCTGGTCCCCTCAGCATCCCAGCATCCTGTGAACATGTCATCCTCATTCTCCAAGTGCCATCTTCTGGCTTCACATGCACCCGTAACTACTTTAAAGTTCATCTCAGTAAATGCACCTCTTCAGTTTACCTCCTCTAGAATGCCCTTCACCAACCCCCCACCCCCCAACTGGTCTCCCTTCCCTCAACTGTCACCACAGTTATGATTTGAGGCACACAAAACTTGGTACTTAAATGTCACCTGCCTACTACTTTGCAGTAGTCATTTAATAGGCTGGTGTTATGGCCCTGGTAAAGTCGTTAGCCCTTTGAAGACAGACAGTGTGCTGTGTACTTGCTAATTTCTGCAAGCATGTAGCATGTAAGACACATACTTCTTACTATTTGCTGACTGATGGCAAGAGCATGGCTTTATTCTCTGGAATGGTGTCAGTACCAAGTAAGAGTTTAAAGAAAAGTGAAAGATCCCTCCAAAGCTAGTCTCTGAGAGTTGCAGATAATTTCAGTTCCTTACTCTCCCCTAGGCAGCAAATACTCGTGCTTTGAACTTGACAGGCCAGCGACCCATTCCTCAAAGAGACCACTAACTGCAAACCCACTCCCAGGTGTTGTCACCAACCTGCAAAGCTTTCTGCCAGCCACATGTAATCCAAAACCTCCTAATGATTTAAAAACAATTTCACTGTCTAGATTACAATAACCTCCTGTAACTTTATAAGAGAGACTTTAACCACAGCAACAAACAATTCTGTGGCTTCTACCTTACCTTTCAAAGAACTAAGGAATTTGCTGAGTGTGCCAGCGGCCTCAAAGTTAAATGTAAGCCATGAAGCCTTCTGATTCTGGCAGAACTCGAGGTTTTTCCAGGCAGTTGAATACTCTGCTCAGGGAGAAGGATATCCTGAAAACAATGTTTTAAAAAGGGCTGGAGAGCCTATGTCCAGTACCTGAAAAATAAGGGCCAGCCTGTTTAGGGGTCCTCATGTGAAATCAAGCCAGCTCATCTGGATTAGCTGATTCACAATCCTAAAGGCAGCACTGACAGGCGGCAGTGCCTCCTCCAAATACCTGCATGCAACTCGTTTTTAAAAAGGTAACAGTGCCAGCTACAGTGGCTCACGCCTATAATCCCAGCACTTTGGGAGGCCGAGGCAGGCAGATTACTTGAGGTCAGGAGCTTGAGACCAGCCTGGCCAACAGGATGAAACCCTGTCTTTACTAAAAATAGAAAAATTAGCTGGGTGTGATGGTAGGCACCTATAATCCCAACCACTCGGGAGGCTGAGGCAGGAGAATCACTTGAACCCAGGAGGCAGAGGTTGTAGAGAGCCACGATTGCAGCACTGCACTCCAGCCTGGGTGACAGAGCAAGACTCCATCTCAAAAAATAAAAAATACAAAATAAATAAAAAGAAAACAGTAAGTTCCACCACTAAAGCAAAAGCTAGTCAAAAGCACTCCCTGGAAAATGCTTTCTCACTCTTTTCCCCCAAACAACCATTACCTGAAACCCAAGGTTTGGAGTGGGCTGTTGAGGGGTGGGGTTAACAAGATTCCCAAACCCTACATGGCAGGTCTTTTGAGCTGGCATCAAACTTGAATTGTCAACCCTGGACCAATCCATGTGTTCCAGAAAACAAGTGAAATCAAGACCCCAACATCTATTTAACTCACTCAAAGTGGAATGTGTGTTGAGTAAACTTGTCTTAAATTTAACTTTGTAATGCTTGCTTAAAAATATCGTTGAAATATGACCAATATAAACTAAAATGCAGAATACATGCTTAACCTTTAAAGTAACAATTGAGCTCAAGAGAACACTGTGATTGCAGCTATAAATACCAAGAAATGAGTAAGACTGTCCTTGGTCTTAGGATTTTACGATTTGGTTTCAGAGACCAACGTGCACACAGCTACCCATTTTCATTACAAAGTAAGTGTTCTATTAAAGGAACATACTACTTTGGAGGTCCATGAGTAATCATTACTACCTGTTGACTGACAGAAGCGACATAGAGCTTCAATGACAAGAAGAAAGAGACATGTGGGCTGAAACTGAACCAGAGGAAAAATGAGGAGGATGTTAATCCACTGTGGGGTGTGGAGAAGGTGGTGGTGAGGGAAGATTGGCCCAACATGGGAAAAGCAAAAGCACAGGACTGGGTTATGAAACCGTAGTCTCTTTAAGGAATCAAGTTCAGTGTAGCTTGGCATTGGATAAGGAGAATGATGAAGCTCTATCTGTAGACCCAGAATCCAGTATTTACTGGTGGGAGGAGGGGGTTAAAAGCATTAGTACACTATTTTCCTAACATATTAAAGCTGGAAAGTAAATTAGAGAATTTGTAGTTCAACTTCCAACTATTACCTCCCATATTCCCTTCCTGATAGTCACCTAAGTAAATGCTTTTGATGTTAGGGAACACTGAACTCACTGTCTAAGTCTAGGGGCGGGTTCTATCTACCTTCCATTACAGAAGCCAAAGGGTCCCCTCCCTGTCCAGCAGTTAGAAAGACATAGGCTCGGTCAACTGGATGTGTACTGAATCTTGAGGAAATGATGCAACAATGAAAAAGTGTTGATAAACAACCTGCGATAGCACCAACCCCTGGAGACCAGGAGCAGTAGCAGTCTCTATGGTGACCTCATCCTAACAAGACAAGTAGCCTATCTCTGGCTGGGTTCCCAGTGGCTATTTGCCTAGATTCCTGCCCATGTTCTGAGCCTTTCAATTAATTTGTGAGCTGCCCAACATATTTCCAATAAATTTCTCTTTTGCTTAAGTTAGCCGATGTCACTTTGTGCTTTTTACAATCAAGAATCTCTGATAGACTTATTTTTTTAAGTAATTATTCTGATTCTCATTCTAGTGCAGCATTTTATCTGTATCTTAAGTACTACATGACTTAGCAGTGTCTGCCTGGAATTATAGTAACTCATGTACATTGCCCTAGCTATCCTTGGCACCAGCCTTGTGCAAATACCTGTGAAAAATACATGCTGTTCCCCCATGGTTTCTTCATCTGGAGGGCCTCTCTATCCTTATAAATCTATGAAACTTTTACTTTGGCACATATTAAATGCTAAAATATATACTAATTACGAGAAAGTCTTTTGAAGCTCTATTCTAGCGCCACTTCCTCCAGGGAGTCCTCTTTCCCTCCTTCCCCCAATATCTATACGCCACTCAGTGCTCCCCAAGCATTCTATGCATACTCTTGCCATAATGTATTAAAATGCCTATGTATTTCATTTCTTTCCCACTTCTCCCCCTTTGACTCATAAGTTTATAACAAGAGAGACCATGTCTTATTCACCTTTGTATCTCCAGTTACTCGCAAAAATAAGATCACAGCAAGTATTCAACACATATTTATTTTACCAATAAATTGTCTGCATATGTTCCTTGTACCTAAGAGTTTCTGACACATCATGGGGACTCAACAAATACATTATCTTAATACATATATTAAGATATAGTTTAAAATAACTAGTTATAAGCATGTTCTTATTACAGAACTCAGCTCAAAGGTAGGTTTGCCTTTTCTAAGGCTTCTCAAACTACTCAGGAAACCAAGGTAAAAGCTATTGGGGAAAAAAGAGAAAGCCATCTAGTTCCAAAACAGGTTAATTACAAGTATGCTATGATCCAATACCAGAAAGGCTTTATACATAATGTTAGAAGTAACAGCCACACAGGGATTCTGTAGCTTGAGAACAAACTCACATTTGAGAGACAGGCGTGCTCCCCTCCCCCTCAACGCCCACAGGCAGGTCCTGAGCCCACGGGACTGTACCCTAAATGAGGTCTTTGCTTGGGCTTCCTCCACAGGTCTGGGCCCCCAGGAAGAGGCAGGAGTCCTTCCGACTCATTTGCCATAAATAAAAAAAGGAATATCCCCAGTTCCATCTCTCACACAGAGTTACAGTGAGAATGCAGTGACAGTATCCATAATAAAAAGGTTTTATCTATGAAACTATTTTTTAAAATTTAGCTTTAACATAAAATCCAAAGGTCCTTAAATATCTTGACTCAAATTGTATAAAGTAACATTATAATCTATATTTTATGTTGATATATTTGTTGCTTACCTAAAACAAAAAGACTAAAAGTACCTGAACTCCAGAGATTCTTTTCCTCAGATAAGTTTTAATAAACCCTATATTTAATTAACTTACTGACATTTAAATATCATTCATCATAACTTGTTTGTATAACTATCTAGAAGCAAGTATCTCAGGATCACAGTAGTATTCTTTTGGGTGGCTCTGACATACACTGTGGTCCCACCAAGAGTGAAAAAATATTACCAGGGTGTAATACTTATTGCAGACAGTAAACGAAAAATATTTTTTCACTCAAAAATGTTAAAAGGCCTTAATATTTTTTGAACAAATGAAAACAAACAGGATAGAAAGCTTTAAGACAACCCCCAGACATGAAATGCCAATATGTCTGCATAATTATGCTCTGCAAAGCACTCTCACCCCCACTAAGAGAAAGGAGCAGTTCAGACACTTCCTGTCTGCCACAGATTCCTCCAGCTTTCTGGACCCTATTAGTGTATACTGTTGCAGATGAGTGACACTGGGATGTCTGTCAGACAGCAGCAGCCCACAGGGATTGGGACTCTCTCAAGAGGCAAGCACATTGCTTCTAATGACACACTCACCCAGCTCCTAAATCAATAAGGGCTCATGAATGAATTACATAATTTAAAGCAATCAGTATCTCCAAGAAACTAAACATCCCTTGGGTAACAAAGAGTATAACCAATAATAGCAAGAGCTTCCATTTATTCAGAAACTATGAGTGCCAGGATGTTATAAAATCATATTATTTGATTACCAACACCCACTCTCATTTTATTGATAGTGATACTGAGCTCACAGAGGTTACATAATGCCCAGAGTTAAAAACTAGCTGGCAACACAGCCCCTCCAACAGAAAAGCTCTTTTGACTACACCATTCTAAACTCCAAAGACCCCTCAATAATGCAAACTAATTCTAGGTCTTTTTTTCTATCAAATTTCTTAGATTAAAATTAGGAGAGTTTTAATAAAATGTTCTTAACTTGTGGATAAAGCAGAAAGGTCCTGGGAAAGTTTATTTCTCTGCATGTTTGAGGCAGAGAAGGATCCAGAACCATTTTCTTTGTGTTATTTTTTATAAAAGCTTGGGGGAATAACAGCACACTCCCTGCCAAACACCAGAACACCAAGACAATTGATGAAACCACGCTTCCTCATCACTTCCATCTGGTTGCATAATATTTTCTTTTCTTTTTTTTTTTTTTTTCATATTATTTTTTTTTTTTTTTTTTTTTTTTTTTTTTTTTTTTTTTTTTTTTTTTTTTTTTTTTTTGGAGCGAAACATTTGGATTCATTTCTCATTTCTTTTTTTGCATATTATTTTCATGACTGTGTTGCCACTTTAACAATGAATCCCAAACCTACAGAGTGTCAGAAACATTAACAGAGCTGGTTAAAAACATCACTTCCAAGTCAGACCTGCAACACTGGCTTCACCACAAGTGTAGACCAGAAATGACATTTTTGGACCATCTTTCACAAACAATTTGAATGCAGTCAGGTTTGGGAAGTTTGTACTTCTCTACCAATATAAGCTCTTCTACAACAAACATATACAGTCCTGAAAAGTTGTGGTAAACTAGACTTTTGTAAATAAATCACATTTTAAGTACAAGATGTGTTGGATTTAATAAATTCAAATAATAATGGATAAGTAAAGAAGATTAAACTCTTCCTAAAACTAACCACTTACCAACCTGCAATAACTCCTTTAGTAATGTGAAGAATACTTCCCACAATTTGTTACTTTTCAATAAATTCAGATTTAAAGTCAGTAGTTTCAGTGTCCTGTATTTTATATGTGCAAACCTGAATGACTAGATATGAGAATATGGCTATTTCAGTCATATATCAAATACTGTTAAACAGAAACAAGGTGATTATAAGAATAACAAAAAATATACACTCATTTCAACAACATGATGAGATTAAGCTGTGAAAATACCTAGCATACCATACATAAATGCTTGATAAATCTGAAACTCAAAAACCCTCTGCTGAGAAGGGGGGATAATCCTCATAAAGTTGTTATGAGAAATTGTTATGAGGATTTAAGTGAGTTAATGTAAACCAATTACACACTAGTTCGTTGCAGTGGCCAACTACGGCCAAAGAGTCCCTGTAAAGACAAGTAGCTATCTAGTTATAGGAAAGGAAGTCACAGAAAGTAACATTACTGAGCATGACATGCTACAAGCATTATCTCAGGTAATTCTCATATTCCTGAGAATTAGGTTTCTTTTTCTCCTTTGTACCTGTACAAAAACAGGAATGACAGGCCCTGGGTCACAGGGCTAACAGCCATAAGGCTGAGAGGTAAACTCAATTTTGACTGCTCCAAAGCATTCACAGAATTTAAAAAAAAAAAAAACAAGAACAACAACAAAAAATACATGTGATAGGAGTTACAAAGGATCATGGGTCACTGGCAGCAAAAGGCAGAATCATTCACTCATTCATTTGTCCATTTAGCCATTCATTCCACAAAGATATATGACATTGAGCATCTGCCATGAGCAAGACAGTGCTAGATATAAGACCCAAATCTGAAGGTCTATCAAGAGAGACAAACACGTAAAGCAGAAAATTGTCAAACAGTGCAGAAATAACAGGCTCAAGGAAGTGTGGAGTGGTGAGCTAGGATACCAGTGCCCACGTTTATCTTAAAGCACACACACACAGGATCTAGAACTGTGCTTGGGGCTATACTTACCTCTTTCTCCTCTTTGACCTTCTTGTTTTGGCTCATGACACCCCTTTAAAAATCTGTCTAAAGCAACAGAGCTTCTCCCTATGTCTAGAAGATGTATACACACAAATTTCACGTACAATTTCATGGAGTTCACTACAAACCCCAGTGTAGTAACCCCTAATTTATCGTCAGCCATGATGCTGAGAGGGAGACTAAGAGGCAACATGCTCCAAAATAAAATTTTCTAGGGACAAACCAATTACAGGTAAACGGACATAACCAAACGCTGCTGTGAATTTTCTATGTGAAGGGCATTGTTCTGTTCTAAACAATTCGTATTAACTCACTCAATCCCCATAACAACTCTGTGATGATTACTCCCATTGCTCAGATGAGGACACTAAGGCACTGAGAGGAACTTGACTAGTGCCACACAATCAGCAAAGAAAAAAACTACGACTCAAGCCCAGCTAGCCTGGCTCCAGGCTCTATGGCTTTTGCCACTACAGCAACAGTGCCCAAATGTTTTGGTTTTAGGGCCCTTTCACACTCTAAAATTATTGAGGACCCAATGAGTTATTGTTAATGTGAACTATATCTATCAATATTTAATGCATGTGAAACTGAAGCTTAGAAAGTATATGTTAACTCATGTAAAAATAACAATAGCAAACCCATGATACATTACATAAAATATTTTTATGTAAGATATTAAAAATATTTTATGTAACATATAAAAAAACTCATTTTTAAAACAAAGTGGGAATTTTTTTATTATTTTGTATATTTATTTCTTTTCTTTAATGTCTGGCTTAATATAAGACAGCTAGATTCTCATATCTGCTTCTGCTTTCAAACTGTTGTTATATAATTTTTCACTGAAGTAAGAATATCTGTCCTCATACAAATATGTAGTTGGCAAAAGAAAGCATATTTTAATAGCCTCTTCAGATAATTGTGACTATTCTGTGAAACCACACCAAAACTCAACAACTGGAATTTTCTTAAAGTCAACTGCAACATAAGATATGAAACCCTGACAGTGGTCTTTTCATGGATACTCCTCCGTACACTATTACTTTAAAATCTATTGGCCCATCTCTCACTTTGAAGAGAGTTGTTATTTTTTACATTTGCATGTAACAGCATATGTGGTCATCTGGAAAACAACGGTTCAATGAATTATAGAGATGTTCCATACATTGAAACATTTAAGTATATAATATCAGCCAAATCCCATTTGTTAATATACCATGGATCTCAATCAACAGAAAAGTCTTTTACATATTGGGAAGCTATCAAGTTCACGGTGGCAGATATAAGTTTCCCAAAATTCCAAAATCCAATTTTCACTTGAAAGCTTTGAGTTTTATCAATTCAGCAAATAGTTTTTCTTGAAATGACAAGTTCCCTTTATTTATTTTGGAGACAATATGTACCAAATGCCCAAGTCAGAATAACCATAGTTTGCCAGTTTTTCTTTCAAGTAAATATGGATTCCATGAGAAAAGCAACTAGTTTCATGTTTATATCACAATTCTATCACAAGTACTTTTTCTCAGTTCGCAGCAGAAGCACTTTATGTATCTTCCCATTTCATCACACAGGATGTTAAAAAGACATATTCAAGGTTTGAGATTTAATATAATCATCTGTACTGCTTCAACGACAACTGACTTTTTTGTTATTCTGAGTGTGTGACTAATTGACTACTACCACTGTCTTGATTCATTGTGAGGGTATGTCTTAGTATTATTATGAAGATACTTTTTAGGTCTCAGAGACATCCTCCCCCCAGGGTTCCACAGAACACACTTTGAGAAACATTGTTTTAAACGACACAGTCTCTTCCATGGGGAAAGTCCAAAAGATGAAAATGCTGACAACCAATTATAACTGAGAATGAGTTATCCCCCTGCCCAGGCAAAGGAAGATGGCCATGGACCCTGGAAGTCAGTGAAACCTGAAGACATACCGAAGCCCTTTCATATAAAGCGCTGCTTGAACTATATTAGTCAGACGAATGGACCTCTGTTGATTAAAGAAAATGCATCTGGAGACAGCTAGATGCCCACCCAGAAAACACCTACGCAAGAATGCACCTTCTGGTCCTTCAGAAAATTTTACAATGGGGAATATAAATCAACAATGATTATTTCACTAGGGGAGAAAAAAAGGCTCCACAAGATTAATTTTAGGTAAGGAGAAAAGAAATTGCAGTAACTTGCCCAGCAGGAAGTCAGGTGATCCTAGACAAAGGGAAGGATGTTAAGACATGATGACTGAAGGGGAAAGAGAACGATGTTGTCAAGCCAGAAGACCATAGTATTAGAAAGATTTAAAGAACAAAAACGATAGAGGCAAAAATAACCACTAAGCAGGAAGAAAGAACATACCATGCTTTCTGTTTTTGTTTGGCAAATCTGCTTTTTAAACAATGTAAGAATCCTGGCTCTGCCATTGATGAGCTATGTAAACTTGAGCAAATGATTTAATTTTTTGGTACCCATTGCCTTATTAGTAAGTGAGAATAATAATAGGGCCTACTACATAGGGCTCTTATGAAGATTAACTGAGACAACAGAAAGGGCTATTAACAATGTTCCAAGCACATAGGAAGTGCTTAGTAAATTTTAGTTTCTGTTCATGAAAAGGGGAAAATATAACAGGAATAACCACTGTAAAGTTCACTTTCAATAGATGATCAAATCAGTGAGCTCTTTACAACAGAACAGCAGCAAGATGCTCAGGCAGATAAGAGATGAGTTTTGTTTAGGTCAGACTATTCGGCTAATGAGCTAGGCTAAAATTACATTTTCAACTTTCCAAAAATTTGGCATGAGGGAAGACCTAAAATATACCATTACTCAGAAAATAAGCTTAAAATGTCCAGTCCTACTATCAAAGAACAAAACAAAAGACTACATGGTATTGTCCAAAGGCTCTTCAGAGTATCCTTACCTGGCCATCTTGGCATGCAAGGCAAGGGCTAAGTGGCCCTAGAGAAGGTATCATAAACCAGCCTAGCCTGAATACTCCTCAGCTGCCTAAGAGGCGTCATCTTCAGAGACAGTGACAAAAGGGTAGTTACTGGGTGTGGGGGGAGGGAGGGAGGAAGGGAGGCAAGGGCGGGGGTGGGGTGGTAACAGATTTATCCTCTGTACTGAGATATACAAACAAAAGGAATTTTCCTCTCCCTAGCACCTTTGTTCCATAACTTTTCTTTCATTTCATGTGTGATATAATACGACAGAAGTCAAAACATGAAGTTCACATCTCTTCTTCGCAGTCAACTGTACTTTTCACTGACAACATAGGAAAAAACTAGGTCTTTACTAACGAAAGTGCAGAAAAGTCTATTCCTTCAGGATCATAACATACATGGCAATTTAAAGCCTATTTTCATCCCTAAAACAGTGAGTCTTTTAATGGCCTAGCCAATTAAATGATAATTTTTTTAAAAAAAGGCCAATCTCACTTCAAGGTATATAATGTATAACATTTTCTCTAGTATCCTGTGCAACAGATAACTAAATAAATTTTCCAAGTCAAGGGTCTCAAAATAGATTTACAATAATTATCTAAAAAATGTCTAAATCAATGTGACCAGAACATAATATAGCGTTTCTGGAGATTCTATCCTATTCTGTGGGTGCTAATCAAGTTCTGCCTGACAAGTGCCCAGGCCTCTCATGGTACAATATCTTAAAGGGAAAAAAAATCATCAAAACAGGGCTTTCAAGTGTATTATCAATTACCTCTTGCTTATAGACCTTATAAATGCATTTTTTGCTAATTCTATCGTCATTTTGTACCTTCAGTTACTGTTTATTTTGGAACCATAATCTTAACTATGGAGAGCAAAGCATCTTCTTGGAAGAAAACTATGTTACGTACTTGTAGTGTCTATATGCCTATCCCCACTCCCGATTCAAACAACATACCATATTACTGATGTTCATGATAATGATCTAAACCATCAAGAAAATGTTACATAAGGCATGAGATGAAGGAGTGGGAAGAGGATCAATCTTGCAGAAAAATCACCACCACAAATATTTGCCTTGAACAGTACAGAAATTCAAATCATCAGAATAATGCGGTTTCCAGGTAATCCAAATAATTAAAGACTTACTGTGGGCTACATTTTCAATATTTTATCTAATGATAACACAATAATCATGACTATAGCAGTTTAATACATGTCTGCAAATTCTTTGACACACCTATAGAAAGGTGGGTCCACATCCTTGAATTTAGGTAGGTTTATGAGTCCACTTGCTTAAGAGAGAAAAGAGGAGTAACTCTATGTGACTTCCAAAATTAAATTATAAAAGACAACGCAGTCCATCCAATTTGATGGAATACTCACATCTAGAGCCCTAAGCCACCACATAAGATTCTAACTAGCCTGATCCTATAAGGAAGCCAAGCCATGTGGAAGGGCAACTGTTGACACTCTGGTCTACAGACACCTAGCCTTTAATCATCCCAGCCCAGGTGCCAGATATGTGAATCCAGTCATAAACCATCCATGTGCTCCTAGCCTTCTTGCCCCAGAAGTCCCAGGAATGACAGAGCAGAGACAGGCCATCCTACAGTGCCTCGCCTGAAGTCCAGACCCACAGAATCTATAAGCAAAAAAAAAAATGTTGCCATAGTAACTGCAACAACCATAATAGCTAACACTTAACTATTCCAATGTGTCAGATATTGTTCTTATACCTAACATGTAATTCTCCTAACAATTTCTTGAGGTAGGTGTAATTAAGATCCCTATGTATCACATGAGGAAACTCTACTTGACAGACAGGTTAAGTAATTTTGCTAAGATTACAAAGCTAGTGAGTGGCACAGGTCGCGTGTGAATACAGGTTTCCAGCTCTGGAGTCTTAATCATTAAGCTCCAAAGATAATTACTGAAATTTAAAAAAAAAAAAAAGATATCGGAAAGACACATCACAATTAGCCCATTAGGATCCCCTTCCCACCATCAGGCAGGACATTACATCATACTTTCTCAATTTAAACAGGTTTCTAATAAGATACACTCCCACACTTCTACTAATTCTTTGGTTGCCTCTTTGCCCCTCATATCCTCCTAATCTGTATTTGGCCACCCTCCCCAGCAGACAATTCTTCTAAACTTCTAGAAGTCATGATATCTGCAGTTTAAGCTCATTTCAAAGTGAAAATAAATACTTGAAAGACAGTTATGAATCTTTTCTTGACCTTCTCTTCTTAGAGCAGAATGAACCCAGTTCATTTGTCTTTTGTTTTCCAACATCTTAATACATTACATTCCTTTTATAGAATATGAATTCCATGGGGAGCAAAGGATATATACCCCACACCTAGCCCAGTTCCTGGCACATGACAGACCCTCAAATATCAGATGGATTAACTATATGTCCTTTTATTGTACCCCATCAAATTCTCCACCTCAGTATTGACTTGTAGGAGTGAGTGATTCTGTATCTAAATTTCTGCCTAATTTATATTCTGTCCAAAAATAAGAAATGTCATGTTCCCTAATGTTTGGCATGTACCTTTTTCTATAAGAGAAATTGAAAATATTCAAAGTAAATTCAATTAGCATATTTTTGACTACTGCCTAAATAAATTACTAAATTGAATACTAGAAATTTAGTATTTTATTTTATGAACAATTACACATAACCCATTTTTTGTTCCTAAACTAATAAAGTGACCTTAGTCACTTAATAAATGTCACTAAAGTATAAATATTTGTCTTTATTTCAATTTTCTTTCTCCAAACTCCTGGAATTTTTTTGGAGAAATCTGCAAGTAAGAAATGTTAGACTTTGGGGAAATTTAATGCCTCAACTCAGGGCAAAGCTAATATGTATCTCAGAGTAGACTTTTTAGACTCTATTCTTAAGTTTTTTGATGACTACCATACAGGCTCAACTCTAAAGGTCAGCTAAGGTAAATTTATTCACCATTTTTATGCCACTTACCGCTCATTTCTGATCTGCCAGTCCAGTCAATACCACGGGAGGATAAGCCTGACAGGATCATGCCCTTTAACAAACCTACTAGTTTAAACAAAACTGACACCCCCATTATCTTCAAGGTTTGTAGAAATGGTTTTGTGGCGCTTTTAAAATTGCTTTCCTAGGTGTCTTAATTGAAGCTTATTGTGATTTCAGAAGGTATTTTCTTTGACTCTTTTAGATAAAAGGACCATTATTCTCTTTTCAAGAAGCTAGATTGGTTTTACATGCGTTTTTTCTACAATGAATTTAACGCTGTGCACTGAGTACCCTGTGTTCATTAATTTCCACAAAAAGCACATTTTCTAATCACTTTGTCTGCCCTTCTTCTATCTTCTAACCTTTCCCACATCACCAGGATGAGCAATCATCCTATAACTGCAGTGATATTTAGGAGCCAGTCCCTCAGGAACAGGGCCTTGCCAGAGGATTTCATATTCTCTACTATTCTCAAGACCCCCAGATAGATGAGGCTTGCTCACGAAACACTTGGTTCCCAGAGTCCTCCAGAACACAGTCCCTATCAGAAAGGAAAAGGCCTGCCTCACATCTGCTTTCAGGGGTCACATTCCTGGGTTATACCACCCAAAGCAGCCCTCATAGCTGAGAAGCAGCAGCTGAACGTGAGATGCCTCCTTCCTCTTTGGCACGTGGCCACTGGGTGTATTTAGAGCCCCCACCTCACAAAGAGGAAGCAAAGCGAGCTTGGAACACAAGATATCTATCATCCTGTCTTGCTGGGCTTATTCTGAGAAGGGTGGAGGAAAGGTGGGAGGAAGGAGGGAAAGAAGAAAGGACAGACTAGGTCAGAAGAGGTGCATGAAAACAGAAGTGGGAAGACCTGTTATGTGGGTGGCTATCACAATAGTCCAGGAGACAGGTAATTAGCCCTTAAGCTGGTTTAGCTGTAGAGACATGCAAAGGAAGGGAAAGTATGCAAGAAGTATTTTGGAAGTCAACTATAAGGACCTAAAGACTGACTGGATGTAGTGTGGGCAAAGAAATGAATCTTATTACAGTTTACAGAACACTTTCAAAGGAGTCAATAGGATGATGCAGTGTGGAATGGTATCTGAGCATGTGCAAACACTGGAGAGATGAATAAGGGCCAGATGCCTGCCTCTCATTGACAAAGGCTGGTTCAACAGTGGAAAAGATCCAAGGTGGAGAAGTCCAGGCTGACCTTTGATAGTCCTCTTTAGGAGAGGGGCCTTTCTGTGCTAATTGCACCCAAGCATTTCTATTTGCTTCTCTTAAGGGCCAGATCCCTGGGAGAATCCCATGAATGGAACATCTTTAGAAACAGCAGACATCTCTTGATAATGGCCTGGTAAGCTTTGCTGCTAGCATAACTCAGTTGCCATGCTGACCCGCCTTTCAAATGGAATCAGCCTCCAAATACAGAAGTGGCAAAATGAGATTCAAGTGAACAGAGCATTCCCAATCAGTTCATACCAGATATCCAAGGGAAATGTGGTACATTTCATTCAAAATGTCCCTGTCTTATCGTCTAAAGTCTAGTGGTGTTGCCATCAGACAGCAGAGCCAATCTCACTGTAGAGCCACACTGCTTAACAGAAATTGCTGCCATGACGGAAATGGCTATTAAGCACTTGAACTGTGGCTACTGTGACTGAGGGCCTGAATTTTTCATTTAATTTAATTTTCATTAATTTAAATAGTCACAAGTGACTAGTGGTTACTACGGACAGTGTAGGCCTAAAACTTGAAAAAAATAGATGAAGGCCAGATTACATTTGCCCTAAACTGCTGGAAAAAAAATGTCATGGAGTTATATTTCTCTACTGTGAGGAAGCTGAATCTCAATATTTCAACATCTCCTCAAGCAATTTTCCAGCACTGAGCTTTCCTCTGGTCATTACTACAACTACTCATCAATGTGCCTCCAAAACATCTCCGTTTGGAGGTTCCTCAGAGACCCTAACTTAACCGTCCATCCACTGCAGAATCTTCATGACATCCTCGAGTATGCCTATGGTCGCTGCATATGTCTACGCAATTTTACCAAGTGCCCCAAGTAGCAATAAAACTTACCGTCACGAGAGGCAGAGCACTGTAAATCCAAAGATACTATTCCAAAAAGATACTGAGAATGCAGAAAATAATTTTTTAAGAAAACTATTTTGTACCAAATTTCACTTCTTTTGTAGCTCTTTCAATGACACTATGTCATTTAAGCCCCACAGTAACCTTAGAAGATAAATATTTAGTAAATACATTTATTTTACAGAGCCTAAGTGATTTACCAAGGCAATATGGTACCCATATACCCAGTCATAGCATAGTAGACACACCTCCTCCCCTACAATAAACTTCTACAGCTATTGTGGGGCTTAAATGACATAGTGCCTGTGAAAGGGCAGCAAGCATTTATTGAATGCTTTCAACGTGCCCGGCATTGTGAGCGTTACTTCACTTTGCCCTCATGCAGCTCTATGAGGGAAGAACTATTATTTTCCCCATTTACTGATAAGGCTTCAGCATATACAATTCCGAGGTCACATACCAAGGAGGTGGCAGGGCCAGGATACAAGCAGAGCTATCTGTTCTTAATCCAAAATACTACCTCTCCTTTCTCATTTTAACAAATGCTTAACTCTAATCTATTTAACTTCATTCATACTTTTATGTTACTGAGTACAGTGTTTTCACCTTCTTTTAAGCTATCATGCCATATGCTGTTCAAAAAACTCAACCATTCAGTGTAAGCCAACTCAATTACCATGTGCTCAAGAATCAGAGTAACACACTCTAAAGAATTCATGGCAATAAAGATCCAAAAACTAGATCAAAAGCAAACCAATTTTATTCCCACCATGCTTGAGCAGCATGCCCAGGGAAGCCCACCCTGATTGCCTGGACCAAATCAAGCCCTCTCTCCTTTCCGCTCAGAGCTCCCATAGCACATCACACGTGTCCCATCATAGCAGCAGCATGTGGTAATGTCCACATGCCACACCCCTAATCTGTGGGTACTTCAGAGTAGGAACTATACCTGACAGTTTATCTGTGTATATTCAAGACCTAATAGACGGTTTATAAGATCAACAGCAAGACATACAAACTCTTAAGAGGGATAAAAATGAACTATAATTTAAAAGTAAAATGTAAAACTGTAAAACTTTTAGAAGAAAACACAGTAGAAAATGTTTGAGACATGGGCCTAGGCAAAATGCTCTTAGATGTGACATCAAAAGCACCATCCTTAAAGAAAAAAAGAAATCTATAAACTGGACTTTATCAAAATTGAAAACTTTTGATCTGCAAAAGATCCTGGGGTAAGGGCCTAAAAAGATATGCTACATACTTGGAAAAATATATACACGAGCCAGAAATCTGACTAAGGAGTTATATCTAGAATATGCAAAGAACTCTTAAAGTTCTACAGTAAAATAAATAATCCAGTTAGGGAACGGGCAAAAAGCATGAATAGTTATTTCACCAAAAAAGGATATATAGATAGCAAAAAAGCACATAAAAAAGACATTCAACATCATCAGCCATTACTGTGATACAAATTAAAACCATGATAAGACTAGAACACCTATTAGGACATCTAAAATGAAAAACAGTGATAACATCAAATGCTGGTAAGGATGCAGAGAAACTGGATCTCTCATACACTACTGATAGGAATGTAAAATGGTGCAGCCACTCTGGAAGTTTGGCAATTTCGTAAAAAACTAAACATACACTTACCATACAATCCAGCAATCACAATCATGGGCATTTACACCAGAGAAATAAAAACTTATGTTCACACAAACACCTATATATAAATGTTCACAAAAACTTTATGTGCAATAGTCATGAACTGGAAAAAACCCACAGGTGAATGGTTAAACAAACCATAGTACATCCATGTCATGGAATACTACTAAGCAATGAAAAGAAACAAATGACTGATAGAAGTAAAAATTTAGATGGATCTCCAGGGCATTATGCTGAGTGAAAAGCCAATCTCAAAAGTTCGCATATTACATGACTATATATATGTAACATTCTCAAAATGACAAAATTGTAGATATGGTAAACAGGAGTAATGGTTGCTAAGCATTTAGCAACAGGGTGGGGAGAAGAAGGCTGGTGCAATTATAGAGGTATAGCATAAGGGAGATCCTTGAGGTGACAGAACAGCCTGTACTTTGGTTGTGGTGGCAGTTACATGAATTGACACATGAAAAACTGCATAGAAGTAACTAGAAATACAAATTTTACATGGGCATGTAAAACTGGTAAATCTGAATATGCTCTGTGGACTGTGCCAATGTCAGTGTCCTGGTTCTGCTGTTGTACTATGGTTATGTAAGATGTTACCAATGGGGGAAACTGGGTGAAGGGTATGCAGGACCTCTCTACTATTTTTGCAACTCTCTATGAAGCTATGATCATTTCAAAACAAAAAAAAAAAAAAAAAAAAAAAAAAAAAAAAAAAAAAAAAAAAAAAAAAAAAAAAAAAAAAAAAAAGGAAACGGCAGACATTTTATAAAAACAAAATGACAAAATAGGTACATAGCTGCAATATTGGCCAGTGAGGTCTCAAACACAGGTTTAAACATACTTGGTAGGATGACAGTTTTTGAAAACTTAAATCTAATTCTTCAGTATCTTAACAGGGATACATTTCCACTAGCTTAGAGCTACTCTCCTACTCCCTCCTAAAAGTTGGAGAAAAAATGCTGGGGGAAAAAATGCCTGATGTGTGAATCCCTTTAGGAGTCCAGGAGTCTTGCCCTGGGTGTCCAAAATGAATATACCCTAAGATTTCACAAGGCCTAGCCATGAGGGCAGAGTCAAGGGCCTCACAAGTTAAAGGAGAACTCAGCTTGGTGCCAAGACATAAACCAAGAGCAGGAGTGGCTTCCTTCCAGCAAATGTAGAGGACTGCCTTACCCACAATTGCCAAGATTTACATTGTACCTCTTCTCCAAGACAAAACAAAGCCAAGCCAACAAAATTAACTTTAAAAAAATCACTAGGCAAACAAAAAACCAAAACAAA
This sequence comes from Cebus imitator, assembly GCF_001604975.1. NCBI lineage: Eukaryota > Metazoa > Chordata > Mammalia > Primates > Cebidae > Cebus > Cebus imitator. The sequence goes on from NW_016107556.1 coordinate 53,319, forward strand.
ACATAAAACCACAACAACCTCAGTCTATTTCCAACAAACCCTGTAATCAAATATCTCCTTTTACTTGACCTCCATGCTACCCTTTGCTTTTCAAGGATTTTATTACCTACTAAATTCTGAGTCATAAGAACCTGCCAAAATTAATGAAAAATAGGGGGAAAATTATTCAAAACACTGCAGAATTTCCTGACCTGGGCTTCCTTATGCATTTAAAATGCAGATAGCAACACCCACCCACCCAACCGCCTCCCCCGCAAAAAAAAAAGGAAAGAGAAAAAGTTACTTTGGGGGAATTTTATATGTCACAAATGTTAACAGGTCTTACAAAGTTACTTCTTTTAAATGTATTGGCCTGAAAAATCAAACTTTTAAAATTTTCACTAGCAATTTCCATTTCATGTCATTATTTTTTTCAAAAGTCTTACATTACATAGTGTTTTATCATTTTCAAAGCATTTTCACAAACTACTATGAAGAAATGCAGCTCTGGTACCTAGAGGCTGTATTTTCAACTGAACTCTCACCAGCCAGCCTGCTACTTTCAATTAGTTCAGCCATCTTTTCCCTAGGCCCTGGGTCCACACTTTTCCACAGCAGTAGACATCAGAAAAGCCGAGCTCTACCCATCGGAGCCTCCAGATTAACTGGCCCAGGGCAGACACTCTCAAGTCTAACCAGCAGAGTGCCTTCCCATAAAATAACTCACATTTCTGCATGCATGTGCTTTTCTTAAGGACAGCACTTTAACATCGCATTTAAACTGAAAATCCTCCATTAGCTTCCATTAAAAGATGTATTTTTAAATGTTTTGATCTCCACATGCCCTTTGGAACATTAGTATTCTACATCCTCCATCATCTGCAAAGAACCTGAAAGACCGGGACTTCCTTGCATTTTAAAAAGAAGGGGGACGGAGAGGGGAGTTACAGGTACAGCACCTTCTCTCCTATACTCTTACAGATTTACAAAGGTTTCCTTATTTACCTTGAAAAATGTATCTCAGAAAAACAAAAGTGCACCCATACAAGAAGTAAACATCCTTATCCCTCTCTGCCCCCTCCCCAGCATCCCCACCAACACCGTAAGGAAAAGTAGAGCCTGTGTAAGGCCTTCTACTGCACATCCTACCCTTTTCATTCTGGTAGAATCGGTATTTTCTTTCCTTCTCGTTAAATCAATGCTTTTCCACCCTTTACTAACAGTTCAAAGTGTATTAAACTATTGTTCCCACATTATTCTCATAAAGAGCCTTCATAGTGGATACACTATAATGCTCAGAGCACCTTGGTAGGAGGTAAATGTCAGTTGCTATAGATGCTTCAAGACCTTGCAATCTACAGAGCTCCTTAATTGTTAACCTGGGTCGGACTTCCACAGCTGCCGGGCCCAGGAGTGGTAGGCAGCCAAGGGAAATCTTAGCCAGTTTGGCAGTGACCCATAGGCCAGTTTTGGAAGCAGGGAGCCATGACTGTTTAATATTTCAAGCCCTGACTTTTTGCTTCCCGAAAAGGAAGGAAATTTTCTGGAACTGTAGCTATTAATATCCCCATATTCTAGTTTAATTCGTTTATGGTGAACAGGTTAGCACGTAACTGTTTTGGTTAGCCGAAAGCATCTTCGACGTATCACAACTGGCTCTCGAGACCACGTACCCCACCACCACCAAGCAGTACAAAAACTCTCATAACATGCCCCGGAGAAGAAAATGGGCAACCAAGGCCTCACAGAGAAAGGGAGCTGAGGGACCACGGGGACAAAACGCTGGGTCCAAACCGCATCGTCTCAGGAGGCAGCACAATCAGGGCCCTGACCTCTGAAACCCCAGTCCAGGTGATCCACACGCTAACCTGGCCAAAAGCTATTTGCCACTCGGAGACAGGAAATCGACACCGAAGCCAAAAAGGCCAAAATCTTCGAACAAAAATGGAAAAGGAAAGTCTTCCTAGTGATCAATCCAGACTGGAAAAGTAGGGTGGGCGACGCGCGGGAGCTGTGCGCAGGGACCCAGGATTCTCGGCCTGGGGCTCTAAGGGGGGAAACTTGGACGCCTCGCCGCAAGCGCAGTCCAGTTGGCGGAGGCCCTAGAGGTGCGCGCCAGGGCTCCAAGGCTGGGCCGCCGTGTCCTCCAGCCCGGCCGCCTTCGGGGCACGCTCGGCCCCTGTCCCAGCGCTGGGCCCTGGCTCCGCTCGGCTGTCAGCGGCCGACGCGCCACTCTGTCTCCTGCCACAAATGTCACATTCCAAGAAAAAACAGTTCCATTTGGAAAGTTTAAATGTTTTTCCCCCTGAAACCAGATTATCGTAAAGGCAGCCCTAACAGGCAAGCGGGAGCTGGATCTAACTCTCCAGTTTGTCAAAGAAGCTTGTCTAGGGAGAGAACAAAGAAGGAGCAGCAGCTAACGCGATCCGGGTGTCTGGGGCTGTGGTGCAACCCTTTCGTAGCCCCCATCCGCCAGAGCCGGGTCTGGCCCGCGGGCAGGAAGGGTCCAGCCACGAGCTCTGGAGCCTGTCGGGCGGGCCGGTGCGCGCGCCTTTGTCTCGCGCGGGGGAAGCGGCACCGGACACCCCCTTCCGTCCCCTCCCTCGCAGCGAGACCCTTGCGCGGGCGCGCCACGGAGATTCGGACCATATGGGTGCGCCCCTCCGACAAGGCCAGCCCTGCGTCTGGCGCGCCGCACCCCGGGCCCGCACCCCGGAGCCACAACTTCAGCCTACGTGGGTCGCGGGGCGGCAAGGCGCTGAGGCGCGGCCCGTAAGCAACAAGACCTGAAGCGGGGCAAGGGAACCCGCTTAAAAACAACAGCAATGTGGGATCTCAGCCTTGGGTCCCCAGGAGCTGCCCCCTTCCCTGAGTAGCAGGGGCCAGGGGAGCCCGAGGCGTCTGGGTTCTCCCCGTGGGAGCCTCGGAGGCGCCCTCCCGGCACCTCGAGCGGCGGCTGGTTACCTTTCACTGCAGGCTCACAAGTTCCCCGGCGCAACTTTGTCCTCCACATGAGGCGATCATGGCTAGTTCAGTCCCGCAGTTGGGGAAGGCAGCCGCAGGGCAGAGCGCTGGACATGGCCTGGGGCAGCGCGGGGAAGTGGCGTCAGACAATCAACCCCATTCACACAGGGCTTCACCTCCAGCCCCAAAACCAACAAGCGCTGCTGGGTCTTAGAGGTTCCCGCGCGCTCCAGCCGCCGTCCGCGCTCCGCTCTCCCCGCGCGCGGGCTGGGGAGGGTCGCCCGGGCTTGTCACTGTAACCCTACACTCCACCCCCGCCGTGGCGCCCGGCCGCTGGGCCCTAGAGCCCGCCTGCAGACGCCCGCCGCCCCTCCCCGGGCCGCGAGACTGCCAGGCCAAAATTGCCCGGAGCTCCAGCAGACGTGTCTCCCTGAGACTTAGGAGGGCGACAGCCTCCTTTGCTTTGTCCCTATTTCAGACTCAACAGTTCTCCCTCCACTTTGTCTTCCTTCCCACCAGGCCAATGTCGGCCAAAAATGTTTCCAGATCTGCCCAAAAGTCTAGGTTAGGTTCTGCTTAGGTTGTTTTTTTTTCTTCTTAAGTGGAATTTCCAGGTGGAAAGTGACCACACTTTTCTCAGCATTCCTCAGGCCCCAGTGCTTCCATCACGCACTTGAGATTGGGCGATAAGCTGCTACTACGTGCTCCGCTGACAAACGGAAGGGCCAAAACAGACCTGGCAGCCTTGGATATGAAATGTGTTCGCAGAACCGTACATCCTCTGGCCACAAATCCGCAGGCTGTTACCTGCCTCAGCAGAGGCAAAGAAAGTAAGTGACTCTGGGAAAATGTTGCCCCACCTCTTAAAATCGGGCTGTGCTAAGAACTACTCATCCACCCCATTATATTGGTTTATACCGCCTGCTCTCTGGATCCCTGATCTCGGGTGCCCGAGCCTGCCCCTTGGCACATCTGCCTGGCTTACTTGGGCAGCTGTACTGCTTGGAGAAGAGAAAGCCAGGTAACAGTGACGTTGCTGCCCAGGATTGTCAGTGGGAGAGTCAGCGCATACCAAGCCTCTTTTATCTGGTGCTCCCTGCCTTTTTTCACCTGTTCACTAGGCTGGGCCTTCAGGGACTTCTCCCTGGATTGTGAGAATTCCCTAACTAGTCTGCCAGCAGTTTTACCCTGGTTAATTCTGGTTGGTTGTGTGTCCTGACTCTGATTCCCCTGATGGGCATTCCTGCTGAGTAACCACTGCTCTTGAGATAAAGCCCAAATGTAATCATTTAACAATTATTTAGGAAATACCTACTCCATTTGAAGTCACCTACCCTGGTACACACAGGAAACTTAGCACACAAAAGAAACTTAGAGCAGTTGACCAGCCTTTCAAGGACCTGTCATCTAAGAAGACAAGATGTGTGAACAGAAAACAGGCAAGCAACAATGCAGGAGATCCAAGTACTGCAGATACCTGGAAAAGGCAGAGAGAAGGACGAACTTTATACAGAAGGAAGAGCCTGGGAGGGTGGTGTAGTTCAGACGCAGTAGGAAAAGGAAAAGGCAGCCCTGGGCAAGCAGAGGCAACAGCCAAGAGGGAGGTGACAAGGTCTGGGTGCTTGGAAGAAAGGCATAGAAGAAAGGGTTTTTACTAGAAACGAGGATAAAACAAGGGAAGGCAGAATAACAAGGTCACAAAAATGTAGACTTGGAAAGAATCAAAGAAAGTGTCAACCAAACCTTTCACTTGCCACATGAAGCAGCTCAGGCATAGCTGTTGAATGACTTGTCCAATGCTACGGAACAAGTTTAGTAGCAAAGCCAGGGATAGAAACAACTTCTGCCTCAATGTGCCTTCTATTACACACCGTGAACCCTGAATCGCAAATTAGGAGCTGAAGTGGTATCTTATGGACAGTGAAGGGACCACTGATTCACCTAGCATTCCTCTATACCATCCTATATGCTAGGAAGCAGAAGAATTTCCAAGTTACAACCATCAAGTTTAGAACAAAAGAGGCATGAGCTGAGTTGAGGCTCCACCATTCAGTATCTGTGTGACAGTTAGTTGCCTAACTTCTGTAAACCTCAGTATTCTTTTTGGCAAGATGAAGAAAATAGCATCTCACAGAGTGGTTGCGAGGACTGAAGAAAGTAACAAATGTAAAATGCTTAGCACAATACATGTAGTATTCAACATACATTTGCTATTATAATTTCAAGAGATTATCTGGGATAGTTGCAGGAAGCAATGATATGTGAGGTTGATAGAAGTGATAGAAAGGAAATGAGAGATAGCATATCTTTGAAGATACCAAATGTCATAAAGAAAGTTATCAAATATTTGAAGCAAGATTTTATTCTTCTCATTGATTCATTATTTATCCTGGGGAAAAGGACAAAGTAATCAAGTTAACCTAGATTTTAAGGCCAGGCTTAGGAAGAACAGATCTTTCCATCTTAGAAAATGGATTATTAGAACAATGACAGATGAAGCATAGTTGAGAAGAGGAAATGGTTTGAGAAAGATGCTGAGTAACTTACTGTCCTCTGGGCAAGAAGAAACAAGGAACAAGGGACTAGATGGGAAGCTGAGGATGGAGGTATAAAGAAAAAGAGAGATGAAGCTTCAAAGATCAGTTCACTTGGGGAATGTCCACAATCGGAAAATAGGGAAAGAAGGAGGGAGAAGAGGAAGAGGCTGGGAAAATTTAAAGGCATGTAAGCCAGAGGAAGTTTTAAGAAGTGGGTCACTGGATCAAATGCTACAAATTCTTAGACCTGCAATGAAGTTCTAGGCACAGCTTGTGGGTTCAAGAATCTTCTGATTCAATCAGATAGACCTAGCCTAGACTCCTCAAATTAATACCCAGCAATCAGATACATGGCAGCACAGGCAGAAAGCACTGCCGAGGCCAATGTTTCCCTCCTGTGCCTTAATTTCCTCATCTGTCAATAAGCTCTATATCAAATGCAGAAAACAAATACTCTTTTCAGGCCTTAACTTAGTTCCTGAATCTATTGTTCAAGAACTAACGCCTGCAAAAAAGACTTTGAATTTCACTAGCAAGATGTCTTCAGTAACATATACACTTGGCTGGAGATTCTGATGTCTGGTTTTCGTCAAATAGAAACAAGGTATGTTTACAATAAAAAATGAACACACCTTCACTAACAGCAAGATAGTGAACTAGTCCACATTGTGCTTGCTTTGGATCTATGCACTCATCCTAAAGGTCAGTATCCTTTCTAAAGTGACCCAAGTTGTCATTCACTCACTCCTAGGAAAGTTAAGAAGATTATGGGCCAATCTTTAGTGCTCTTTGGGGCAGCCCAGAAAGTAGTCTTTCACTCAAAACAGGACAAGTACCAGGATGTTCCAGTGATCCCAAGCTGTTCCCAACCAGCATAGATGTGGGAAAAATGTTGAGGTAACAGAGGCATCTGGATAGAGGAGAATGAGTAGGCCTCTAAGACCTGCTTCTAGTCCATGTTCCATCTAACCTAGTTCCAGACATGGAGGGTCTCAGCTTCCTCCTCTGTAAAAGAGTAACACCTCATAAACTTATTGCAGGGGTTAAATGAGATAATACAGGTCAAGTGCTGGGCACATCTAGGAATTCGGGAAAAGTTAGAAACCCTTCTCTTCTCCAGTAATTTGAAATACCAAGGAACTTAAATACTCCATTAAAATGCAAATCTATTTCCCCTCTCACTCTTCTTAGCATCCCCCTCCTCCACCGCCCTGGCCATGACAAACATTGAAAGTACCTATCGGCTAATACTTTGACTGAATGGGCCCTAAGAATGGGCTTGGGCTTGCAAAGACAGAGAAGACAAACAGCAAAAGGAGAGTGGATGAACATGACTACATAAGGGACAGCTACTGCACACAGCCTCACCTGGGACAGGTTACTACAATTAGTAGTTCATTAATGACTGTTGAATGAACAATGATTGAATGCACCCAGGCTGCTTTGATCAAAATGCTTGTTTTGTTCCTAGAACAAGTAGGGATATTTTTTAAGTTCAAGTTTAAGCACTTTCCAAAGTATAACTTATGAACCACAGCATGTAAAAATTTAAACTCATGTTCCACTTCCAAATTTCTGAATCTCTAAAGGTGCAGTCCTGGAATCCACTCCTAGCACATGGAAGTTGCTAGCTGGCTTACTGCAGTCAGTCACAGTGCTCTTGCAACTCTCTTTCAGAAGTATTTGCTACATCAGAGTGTAATATGCTAAAGAGAAAAGATGATGATGAACATAGTAGAGATTAAACACAAAGCATTACGGAAGCATAGAGGAATGATTGATTTTGCACAGGGAAAAAGGGACAGGTTCCAAGAAAGTCAGGTGCTGAGAGAAGGAGGATATTTCGAGCAAAGGCATGTACACAAGGAAGGAAAGCATATACTACCATGCTTCTCAATACCTTTTCTTTTAACCTCTTCTTCTTTTTTTTTTTTTTTTTTTTTTTTTTTTTTTTTTTTTTTTTTTTTTTTTTTTTTTTTTTTTTTTTGAGACGGAGTTTCACTCTTGTTACCCAGGCTGGAGTGCAATGGCGCGATCTCGGCTTACCGCAACCTCCGCCTCCTGGGTTCAGGCAATTCTCCTGCCTCAGCCTCCTTAGTAGCTGGGATTACAGGCACGTGCCACCATGCCCAGCTAATTTTTTGTATTTTTTTTTTTTTAGTAGAGACGGGGTTTCACCATGTTGACCAGGATGGTCTCGATCTCTTGACCTCGTGATCCACCCGCCTCGGCCTCCCAAAGTGCTGGGATTACACGCTTGAGCCACCGCGCCCGGCCTTTAACCTCTTCTTTTTATAAACATAAGATGGTCACACCAACCCCACAGTTAATAAACCCCTATATGATCACCAGGTGAGAAGATTTTTTCCAAGCTTCTCTTTCAGTCCTTTGTTTTACAATGGCAATACAGCAGGCCCTTGCACAATACAGGTTTGAACAGTGCAGGTCAACTTACACACAGATCTTCTTCCACCTCTGCCACCCTAAGCCAGCAAGCCCAACCCCTCCTCTTCTTCCTCCTCCTCAGCCTACTCAATGTGAAGTTGACAAGGATGAAGACTTTATAATTGTCTCTTCCTTGAGATTTTCTTAATAACATTCTCTTTCCTCTAATCATTATTGTAAGAACACAGGATTAATACATATAACATATGAAATATGTGTTAATCAACTGTTTATATTATCGGTAAGACTTCTGGTCAACAGGAGGCTATTAGTAGTTAACTTTTGGGAGTCAAAAGTTACATTTGGATTTTCAACTGTGCGAGAGGGTCAGCGCCCGTGACTCCTGCATTGTTGAAGGGTCAACTCTAGTCTGTTTTTTCCTTTTTTTCTAAATATAAAATCATACTCTCAAATAAGCTTTTGACACATGCCCTCCCCTGCAAACTGTTGGCAGGAGCAAAAGTCAGGGAATACTGGTAGTGCCTCAAGCAGAGGGTGTGGGGTGTACATTGCTGCAAGGAGAAGAAAGGGCAAGGGGATTAGCCTTTGTCAGGACAAATTGACTCAAAGTGAAAGAGTGAAAAACAAAAAAGAGGAAAATGTGGAGGGCAAGTGGGAAGATACGCAAGGTACAACATCTGTGTAGCTCTGGAAATATCAAGTGCCCGTGGATGAAGAAACTGCTCCTGGAAGAAATTAAATGTTATGCAACAAAAGAGATCATTTAAAAACCCTGCTCATCTTGAAGCTTACCCAAGGACTCATGTGGATTATGAAAAAAGTTTCCCAACAAATATTTATTAAGTACCTACTAAGGACCAGGCTCTGTGCTATACCACGCTACATAGGTAGTCTGGCTGGATTATTAAGTTATAGATCTGAGGCCTGTTTGTCGGGATGTTTTTAGTTTCACACCCAGAGTGACACACCAGTCTCTTCTTGCTTGACTGCTTTCTCCTGTAAGCATATTACCTAATATGCACTAAACACATAATTTTATCTATATAAACACAAGAAACTGAGGATAGATATGCTGATGTCCAGAGAAAATGCACCTACACCAAATGGGTAAGGAAGAAGGGTAGAGACATTGGCCCCAAACAAGCCTGGGGTCAGACACAAACTGAGACAGAGCAGCTGTGAATATGAAGATCCTGGCATGGAGTAGATATTTAATACATGATGATTATTCTAAACATTATTTGCTACTACTACAACCAAAACCTTGGGAGTACTGAAAACTCGTAATACTTTTTTGGCTGATCTGTTATTGCATGGTTTCTCACCCATGGCCCTCTGACGTTTGGGGCTGATGATTCTTTGTTGTGAGAAACTGCCCAGTGCATTGTAGGGATGGCCTCTACCCACTAGATGCCAGTGGCAACCACCCCCTCTACCTTCATTTATAAAAACAAAAACTGTCTCCAGACATTGCCAAATGTCCCCTAGGGGGCAAAAGTGTTCCTGATTGAGAAGCACTGAGTTAGTTGATTAATTGACGTTGCCCACTTGAAAAGAAGCTCCCAAGCTTCTAATCATATTGATCATTCCATTGAGATACTGGGTGACTCCAATTGCATACTAATAGAAAGCAGCCCCAGTTCCATCCACCCTACAATATATCATTCTATTATGATTGCTTCCCTTTCCTCTTTTCATGAACAAAAACACTAATAATGTTTTACTCTGTTATTTCCAGTGATGATATAGACACTTTTTTGTTTCTAAAACTGGAATCATACTGAGTTTCTAAAACAACAACACAGGCCGGGTGCGGTGGCTCACGCTTGTAATCCCAGCACTTTGGGAAGCCGAGGCGGGTGGATCACGAGGTCAAGAGATCGAGACCATCCTGGTCAACATGGTGAAACCCCGTCTGTACTAAAACTACAAAAAATTAGCTGGGCATGGTGGCATATGCCTGTAATCCCAGCTACTCAGGAGGCTGAGGCAGGAGAATTGCCTGAACCCAGGAGGCGGAGGTTGCGGTGAGCCGAGATCACGCCATTGCACTCCAGCCTGG
>NW_016107556.1:63276-80352 GCF_001604975.1 Cebus imitator
AAGAGCAAAACTCTGTCTCAAAAAAAAAAAAAAAAAACACCAACACAAAGCCACTATTAAAAATTAGGATTTTCACAATAACTAAAGACAACGTAGATCAGAATGTTCACCCTAAAGAACCCTTGTAATCCCCATTTTGAAACTAATTGTATGTTTCATACTGAAAACATAACTTGTCAGTTCATAGATAGAATAGTGAGAGAAATGACCCCTCCACAATCAGTACAGCAATTTTAGTTTTTTTCTCTCCAGAATATGCACTACAGACCAACAGTCTTATACCATTATAAAAGCCAAGAAAAGACAGAGAAGTGGGGAAATTCTCACCGTTCCAAATGACTCCAGACACTCTAGATGGTTCCATTCAGGAGAAAAATTTATTTTACAGCATAAACTCAAAGTGAGGAAAGAGTTAAAATTTATGTCTTAAATATTCTATAAGCTATTGATCAAGAAATCAGAAAGCATTTATTGCATGTCAACCACAGAGCCAGTATCATGCTAAGTAGAAGTTTTCAGAAAAGTCCCAAGTAGAGAGAGGAATAATTAGAAATAACTAGAAAAAATTAAGTCCTGGCCAGGTGCAGCGGCTCATGCCTGTAATCTCAGCACTTTGAGAGGCCAAGGTGGGCGGATCACTTGAGGTCATGAGTTGGACACAAGCTTGGCCAACATGGTGAAACTCTGTCTCTACTAAAAATAAAAAATTAGCCAGGAATGGTTGTGGGTGCCTGTAACGTCAGGCACTCAGGAGGCTGAGGCAGGAAAATCACTTGAACCTGGGAGGCCGAGATTGCAGTGAGCCAAGATCACGCCACTGCACTCCAGCCTGGGTGACAGAGCAAGATTCCGTCTCAAAAAAAGAAAAAAAAAAGAAAAAGAAAAAAGAAAAAAATAAGTCCTAACTAGAGGATTAACTGAAAGCACAACAGAGTTTGAAAGAAGGCAAGGTATGTGGGAGCTATAATGGTGCATTCATTCATTCAGAAATACTGGCTGAGCACATTGACTTATTCCTGTAATCCTAGCACTTTGGGAGGCCAAGGTAGGAAGATGGCTTGATGCCAGGAGTTCAAGATCAGCCTGAGCAACATATGAGATTCTGTCTCTACAAAAAAAAAAAAAAAAAAAAACTGGCTAGGTGTGGTGGAGTTTGAGGTTACAGTGAGCTAGGATGGCACCATTGTACTCCAGCCTGGGTGGCAGATTGACGCCCTGTTTCCCCAATAGCACCAAAAAAAATATTGATTACATTGATAATCCACATACTCTACTAGATGACTGAATACCCTGGTATGGGCTTTGTTTTACTAAAACATATAAATAAGTCTACAATTACAAACTGGCCTATTTGTAATGAAGAAAAAGAGCAGACTGAGACTGCAGTAACAATGCTTAATAACTAGGGAGAAAGTGGCCATTTAGAGAAGATGATAAAGGAAGGCTTCTCCAAGGAGATATGTAAATAAAGACCTAAAAGACAAGAAGGTTTGGCCACATAAAGGAGGCAGGAAGAGCATTCCAGCCCAAGCAAATATCATTTGCGAAGATCTTGTGGCAGAAAAGTTCTTAGAGAGTTCCAGGAACTTAAAAGAGGCAAAGGAAGCACAGTCCCTGCAGGTACCCTGTGCTAAGGATACAGGGATGGCCCAGGAAAGCTCTTTAGGAATGTTGTTTCCTTTACCTGGGCGTCTGGGAATGGCCCCTTTCTATTCGACCTATGCGATGTAAGGTATATCCAATAGGGGTTTCAAATTAAATAGAGGAAAGAAAGAGAACATCAGAAAATGGCTGGTTTGGGATAAACAACAATAAAAAGATTAAATAAAAACCTGAAAGTAAACTCCACAGTCTACATATTTGATCACAATATCTACCCAAAAGATTCAGCCTCTTTAGAGCTTTGACTGAGTCCTGTTGAAAACAGAAGACTCAGAACCCTCAGTGCCATTAGGGAAGTAGTTCTCAAACTTTAGCTGTATCAGTATCACAGGTTGCTGGGCCCCATTCCAGAGTTTCTGATTCAGTAGGCCTATATGGGGCCCAAGAATCTGCATTTGCATCACGTTCTGTGATGGTGCTGATACTGCTTGCCCATGGACCACACTTTGAGAACCACTGGTTTAGCATATTTGTGGGCCTATATTTCTAGGCACTCAGAATCTCAACCTAAATGAGGAAACAGGCACATGATATTGTGGGAGCAGAAAGATCAAAATCCACTTTTCCATCTTGAACTAGCACATATGGAGTGTCTCCTCTGAACCAGATGATTCCATTCATTATCTCATTCCATCAGTATGGTAGATATTATTACCCATGTGTTACCCAAGTGGACTGGTGGCAAGGCAAGGTCCTATGAATTACCTGAGATCACATGGCTAATAAGCGACAGAGCTAAGATTCAAGCCTGTTTTTGCAGAGCTCTTGTCTTTTATTTTTTCACTCTATTGCCCAGGCTGGAGTGCAATGGCACAATCTTGACTGCAACCTCTGCCTCTCCAGTTCAAGTTATTCTCCTGTCTCATACTCCCAAGTAGCTGGGATTACAGGCATGCATCGCCATGCTCGGCTAATTTTTGTATTTTTGGTAGAGAGAGGGTTTTACCATGTTGGTCAGGATGGTCTTGAACTCCTGATCTCAGGTGATCCACCTGCCTCAGCCTACCAAAGTGCTGGGATTATAGGCATGAGCAGCTCTTGATCTTAACCATCATTTTATGTTGCCTCCTATCTGTCTCATGGGTACAGAGATGCTCCCAGACTCCAGACCTTACTTCCCTACTGGAAAGCACCGAGGCCTGCCCCAGTGTGGTTAGTGATGAATCTAGACAGTTTTCATAGACTCCTGGGGACTCTTAGTGGCCTGAATTTGCTACTAAGCTCTTTCCTTTCCTTATGGGAGACGGTAGGATCCATCTATTAAGCCTCCACGTAAGCATTAGGCTAGGCAGGTTACAGGCACTCTCTTTTTAAACCACCAGAGGCAGCTTCCTCTCTGTGGGAGGCAGTTACATATTTTAAAACACAGGCATAGCAGTCAGATGGGCCTCAAATCACCCCTCCTCTTCCACTTATTAGTTCTATGTTTTTAGTTGAACTACTTAACTTCTCTAAAGTTGTTTTTCCTCATTTTATAAACAGTGGTTACAACAGTATCTACCTCAAAGGACTGTGAGAAATTCATGAGTCAATTACATGTAAAGCTCTTAGTCCAGTGCTTAAATCGCAACAGGTGTTCTATAAATATTAACTATTATTAACCTGTTAGCCATTTTCTTACCAAATATGGTCATTTTGGTGGAGTTTTAATCATTGCTGTGCTAGACTGTGCTAGACGCATAGTTTCTTTTTGTTTATATTTCCTGAGTTTTGGGCAGATCCAGGAAACATGAATAATTGCCATCTTGATTTGAGCTCCCCATCTCTCCACCCCTACAAATAGAAAAAATATTTCAAGATACCATAATGACAAAACAGAAAAAAAATGGGCTCGGTTAGGTATTTTAGGTAAATTAATAAATAATTATAACTATACCCAATTGAGTATTAATTAACTGATACAAATTCATTAGGGAGTTGAGATCAAGGGGTCTGATGATCCCACAATGCCAAGCATTGGCTAAGCTATATGTGAGGTTATGTGCTCATGTCTCAATGCCAAGTTTTAAATGAAATGTTTCTCAACCAGAAAGCACTCAGAGGGTGTTGAGCAGGATGGGAATGGATGGGGAAACCTGGCCATACCTAGTATAGAAAATAGAAGATTAAGACATAATACAAAATAACAACCTTCAAATATTTCAAAATCATTTAGAAAGAAATGAGGAATAGACTTATTCTATATTTGCTCTGTAACACTCTGTAGCAGTATTTTTCAAACAATAGTTGGCCACCCAATTGTGGGTCTTGAAATCAATTTAACAGGGTCCTGACCAGGATTTTAAATAAATGAAATAGAATATAATAGGAAACATTAGATGCAGCCTAATAAGAGTAATTGCTATTCCATGAAATTCTTCTCACTTATATTTATATTTGTATTTGTGTTTGTGGGTCTAAATGTAAAATATATCCTTATGTTGGGTCATAGTAATGATATGGGAGGGGGCAGGGAAGTGCTGGGTAGAAAAAGGCGGGGTCCCTGGTGAGGCTCTGGCCTGTCCCCACAAACCTTAATGAGAACAGGCATTTGTGTTTTTGCACCCAAAAAGTTGCTTCAGGCCTATCACCCTCCCCTATCCTGTGCCCATAAAACCCCGAGACACTAGTGGGCACAGACACAAACAGCTGGACATCAAGATGAGCAGAAGAGCACACCAGCAGACCCTGTGGGCCACTAACAGTGGAATTTGGCTGAAGGCGGTCAGTGGAAAGTCTGGCTGCTGGGCAGCCTGACCCCAGGGGAAGGCCACCTTCCCACTTCATCCCCCTTCTGGCTCCCCATCCACCTCATCCAGAGCTACCCCCATCACTCAATAAAACCTTGCACCCATCCTCCAAGCCCACGTGTGATCTGATTTTTCTGGTACACTAGGCAAGAACCCAGCATACAGAAAGCCCTCTGTCCTTGTGAAAAGGCAGAGGGTCTAACTGAGCTGATTAACACAGCCCCCTGAAGACAGCAAAACTGAAAGATCACACTGTAACACATGCCCACTGGGGCTTCGGGAGCTGTAAACACTCAACCATAGATGCTGCCGTGGGGTTGGAGCCCAAAACACAGCCCCCACAACCTGCCCATCTGCATGCTCCCCTAGGGGTTTGAGCAGTGATGCCCCTGTTGCAGGCCTGTGAGAGGGATAGAGGAACTCCTCCCATTCTAAATGTTTGAAAGCTCTAGAAGGCAAAACATGGAAAACCGAGTGTAAGAAACAGTAAGTCAGGTTTCAGCTCTCTATAAAGAAATCTTCATAATAATGATAATAATAATGATCACTGTGTAATAATAGACCAGGTTTTCTCAGGAAGCAGGGGCCCCTCCCCCATTCACACAACGCCCCCTCAGAAGATGTTCTAGCAGAGGCTGAGTGATGATGCATTAAGGAAGATGGCATTGGGTATTCCCTCCTATGAGGACACTACGATGCTTTGACTCTCCAAAGTAGAGTCTATCGCACATGAGTGTCTGCTAAAAGAAAGAATGGAAGAAAATCAAAACCTTAACATTCAGATCTTAGAAGCCATATCATCAGTCCAGAAGTAGGCAGTCTTCTGTGTTTATGTATTGTACACAGGGGGGCGTGCATCAAATCCCTGAAGCTGTTTAGGATTTCTACTGTAGGAAGGGTTAATTTCCAGCATCCATTTTCTAACTGAGGTAATAAAATAATATGCCTAGCAGCAATCAAGTCTCATTAATGTAAGCATCTAAATGGAGTCAAGTGGCAACTGAATACCTGGTGATATAGAACTGAGTCACCATTTATCACACCTACTAATAGAGCAAGCCAAAAATCCAATGCAAAGAGCGGAGCATCCCCAGATGTTGCTCCTACACCTAGGACTGCCAAATGAAACACCAGTTGGATCTGAATTGAAATTATCTGCTTATCTGAAGATAAACACCAAAATATTTTAGTATTATGTGTCCAAAATATTGTAGTGGACATATTTATACTAAAAAAATTATTCACTGTTTATCTGAAATTCAAATTTAACTGGGTCTCCTGTGTTTTATTTCCTAAGTCTAACAAATACCAACCTACCTACACTAGGTTATATCCCTACAATTACTTTAGAGGAGCCCTTAAGTCTCTAATTTGGTAAACAGTGTGGAATGTCAGCTATAAGAAGCTGATAGTACTTAAAAGCAATACTGATAAGGGTGGAAAAGGGAGTGAAATGCAAGTGAGCATGGTGTCACAGCTTTGTCCTGCTGAATACCACTGAGCCAAATTGAAGGACTTGTTAAGAGTAAGAAAAACAGACTCTGTGAGGCATGAGGGTGTGGACAACATTTGAGGAAGGAGATAACAAGGTTACAGTCCCACTTTGTAGAGTTCCCATGCTAATGGGAGAGAAGATTCAGCTTCATTCTTCCACACTTTTTTATTCAGCATTTGGTTGCAGAGACCCTGGAGGAGGAGCTCACAAAGGCTGCAGCCAGCTGTTCTAAGGCATACATGATGTTGTTCAGGTCACACTGTGATGGATGGATCTCATCTGGAAAGCCTGCCTGGCCACCCCTTGATCTCTATGATTGAATCACGTTCCTCTTCTCTGGGGTCCCATGTCCCTCTTGCAGTCACCATATAATAACAATAATTGCAATTGCTTGTAGAATGCCAAATATGTGCTAGGCACTCTACATGTATGATCTCATTTAACCTCCTTCAATAACCCTATGAAGTAGATATTTGCTTTCCCATATCACAGATGAGGAAACTGAAGTCCACAGGGGTTAGATAACTTGCCCAAGGTCACGCAGCCAATAAGTGCCCATTGGCCTGAAGGAGCTAGAACTCCACATTGTAAATGTTCCTGTCAATGGATCTTTCCCCCCAGTTAGGTTATCAGTTCTTTGAGGGAAGGACTATGTCTCACTCACCCTCACATCCTTGAGCCTAGCTTGCAGGGTGTGGCAAGTTGTAGG
Organism: Cebus imitator; assembly: GCF_001604975.1. Taxonomy (NCBI): domain Eukaryota; kingdom Metazoa; phylum Chordata; class Mammalia; order Primates; family Cebidae; genus Cebus; species Cebus imitator. The sequence continues at coordinate 69,872 of NW_016107556.1, forward strand.
CAGTACTGTGAGTGGGTCAAGCTGTGGTTATGAGGTCAAACAGACCTAGCTGCAAATTAGCGTTCTGCCAAGAATCTGTTACTAAGAATCAGGAGTTTGGGTTCTAGTGACTTGCTCTGGAATTGAAGATGATGATTAGGAATCCTGGCAATAGAGAAGAACAGGGCTGGGGTTAAGCCCTGGCCCTGCCACTTACCAGGTGTGATTTGGCAAGTTATTTAACTGGTCAAGCTTCAGTTCTCCATCTGTAAGATGAGGGATATAACAGTACCTAACTCACAGGATTGTTTTGATTGACATAATGTTATAATCTAGCACACGAAAAGCACTCAAATATTGGCTCTTTTTATTATATTGCATTTAATAAGAACACTTGTAATTGATGTCCTTTTTCCATCTTTTTTCAATGTCAGCAAATGAATTAAAAGAGGAAAAACAAAATGGACTTCAGAGAAAGAAGCCATACTTGACAGCGACAAGGCAAGGAAGGGAAGACAGGAAAAACAAAAAAAACAGGAAAGCAGTAGAATGAGAAAGCTAGTCATTTTCAAGCACTGTTCTAAATGCTTTAAATGTGCTAATTCTTTTGATGCTGATCACCCTTCTACAAGATAGGAGGAGGACAAGTGGAGGGGAGGGAGTAAGTATTCACCTGAAGTTAACACAGTCAGACAGGGACATAAAACTGCCTGCCAAACTCCTTAGTCCACAGCAAATATTCAGTCTGGATCCCCCATTTGAATTTGAGAGGAAATGACTTTTAGAAATAACTAGTAAATAGTTTTATAAAAGGAGCAGGAAGTCTAAGTCTCTGGCTGGCCAACCACAAGAGTAACAATAATGGACATTTCTTCATGGTCAGTAGTCAGCTGACTATGGGAGGCACATGGGAGACAAAGGAGGCCTGGCAGGTTTATACTCTCAGCAGTAGACCGTCACACCCCACCCCACCAGCCCCAAACCTTGTACTTTCCACAGTGTTCATTCCAGACCATATTTTGCACCCACAGGTCCCTTCTGTGTTTTCTTAAGAACAAAGTTTTCAAAAAATATTTACTGTTAGACAGTAACCTTAAAGCAGTCCCAGTGTCCACTGTTAGTATCTTTTAAAAAATCCCTGAGAAAATGTTAATAAATCTTACCACCAGGTGTTCAGTAATTTTGTCTACTCTAGATTTGGGGGTACAAAGGTCACAGGGGGAAGAGAATTAAGCAGAAGTAAATGTTTATACATATTTGACATTAAAATAACCACACATATGTGCCATGGGGATAAATGTTCACATGCAGTGGTCCTGTAAGAAGTGTATTTCAGCAGGCAGCAGACAGCGAGAGACAGCAAACCATCCCTGAACATCTGTTTCCCCCATTTTGCCAAGGAACATACCTTTTTCATCCCCTTTTATAATCTGACCTGTTCCATTTTCTGGCAGAGAGCCCTAGGAAGGCAAGCAATGCCTTTTCTGTCCATTTTCCAGTCTAAGATGGAAGAAGGAGGACGGAGCAAGAGGAGGCAGGAGAGGGCCTAGGAGGGTGTGAATGACTTAGGGAAACAGAGGCAGAGATGGAGGAGGGAAAGAAGAGAGTAAGAAAAGGAGAGAAACCAGAAAGGAGAGGAGGTGAGCAGGAGAGAGAGAGCAAACCATGAACATCAAATTAATATAATGTGTCTACATTGGGTAAAACTGATTTGAGAAGTGTGAGAGTGATAAAAAACAAACAGGATAAATTCCAGAATGATCATCCAGCAAGAACATGCCCCAGAAACCATAATCATAGTATACTTGAACAAATCACGCTAGTAATTTATACACTCTTTAGACTCCCTTAGTGCTTAACAACTGATGAAATATCATTTCTAGGGAGTCATGCATTAGAGGAGTGGTGATCAATTTTACATCCAAGTTTGAGTCCACCTGCCCTGAACTTTTGTATTTTCCTTAGGTTTCAACTGCCTTGTCCCACATTGTACTGCTGCAAAGGTTTTGTTACCTTTAGAAATAGCAACAGCACTATTGGGAAACCAGGGGAGGTTTCATGTCCCTGGGACTCTGTGCTGCAATACATAGTAGAAAAGGCAGGAAATAAATGAAGGAAGCCAAGAGGAGTTTTTATGGTTGCTGTTTCAGATCACTATTCAGATAATATTGATCATTATCTGGAAGTGTAAACAAAGTAAAATATATGTATATAGTTTTGAGTGCCTACTATTCATTTTTTTGTTCAACAAATACATACTGAATATCCATGTATTGTGCTGCCTGTCCCTGTGCTGGATACTTTAACGTATTTTATTCAGTTCCCAATACAATCTCCCTAGGAGGAGACCGACTTGTGCACTCTCCTTCCTAGAAAACTGAAACTGGTTCTGGAGCCAGAGATTAAACGTTGAATCTAATCTTTACCTCTAGCCAAATGACACTAGGCAGATGCTTTAACCTCTCTGAGCCTCTGCTTCCTCCTTCAGAAAATGAAAATAATTCCATCTGCTTCACTGAGTTGTTCTGAGGATGAAATAAACTGATGTGCCCAACAAGATCAATCACGGAAAAGACTGAGTTACTCATATTTAGGGAAGTGTAACAATGCTGAACTCTTCTGTGATTGTTTTGTTGGAACAGGAGGCCAGACCACACCCCTGTAGTAGGGTGAGGTTTCCTGTAAAGGGAATTGAATTTTCCACTGTCAATCATCCTGAGAAAAAGTTAGCTCTCAGAAGTTGTGTTCAGGGCTTGGTGGGGAGGAGACTGGCAGGATAGATAGGCTTCTAAGGGGTGGAGAGATCTAGGGTACAGCCTGGGGTGAGGCAGGGGGTGTGGACGCCCCTGTCAGTTGGAGGCCAGCTCAGGGCTTTGCATAGGCCACCCAATCCCAAAACGTAGGATAGGTGTGGGCTTGTGTCACAGTCAGAAGGACCTAGGCCCAATTGGAGAGTGCACAGGAGAGTATATCCTCATCCAAGCAGCCAGGAGAGAGTAGGACCCTGGGAAACCAGTCAGGCTCTCAAGTAAGCAAAGCTTAACCTCCAAGTTCTGCTGTGAGCAGGGGCAGCAGCAATGGCCAGTGTCAAATGGAGAAGAGAGGGTGTGGAGCAGTCATCATGGTGTTCACTGGCCTCAGTATGGTGTTTGTGAATCCCAGCTCCCCTGACAAGAGCAGAGCAGCCAGAGCTGACTGTATGCAAATAAGCACCACCTAAGGATTCCTGGACATACAACTGAAAGGTAGCCTTAAAAAAGACTTCATTTCTTAGTAAGATGGGCAGGCAAATGCTTGGAAATTGTTATACTTGGGGGTACCACCGTGGGTAACATGACCCAAGCCAGTAAGCTGTGTACAATAGTTACAAGTATAAAGTGCCTGACACAGTAGGTGAATTAAGCTTGGTTCCTTTCTCCTTATGCATCCCCATATAAATGGGAGGGAGGCAACTTTGGATGTAAGATGTATCTGTCTTAGAACAGATTTGTTCAAAAGTCTTGAATCTTGACCCATCCTTCTGAAAGAGGGTAGGGAAGAGGAGGTAAGTGACAGTATTATTTAACTTATATGCCAAATCTTTTGGAAAGCTTTCACTATACTTGAAGGTATCAGAGCCCTTGTCTAAGGACAGAAAGACAATTAATGGTAGTTACTACAATTGGGCATAATGCATTTAATCCTCACCACCATGGGCTGAGGTCAGTACTATTATTATCCCCATTGTATCACCGTATCAGTCAGGGTCCTATCAGGAAATAGATGGTATATGCAAAAGGAGGGACTGAAGACAGTCTAAAGAAGCAACCATATTTACAAAAGGGTTAAAGAAAACAGCAAATGATGTTGAAGCATCCCAGGGCTAGTCACCATGAAGAGCTGCTACTGTCCCTGTGATGGTTAGTTTTAGGTGTCGACTTGACTGAATTAAGGGATACCTAGAGAGATGGTGATGCATTACTTCTGGGTGTGTCTGTGAGGGTGTTTCCAGAAGATGCTGGCATTTGAGTAGGTGGACTGAGCGGGGAAGATCTGTCTTCAATGTGAGTAGGCACCATCCAATTGGCTGAGGGCCAGGATGGAAAAAAAAGGGCCAAGGAAAGGCAAATTCTTGCTATCTCCTCAAATGTTGGGACACCTTTCTTCTCCTGCCCTTAGACGTCAGAACTCCAGGTTGTTTGGCTTTTAAACTCCAGTACTCGTACCAGTGGTTACCCAGGCTCTCAGGCTTTTGGCCTTGGACTGAGTGTTACATCATAAGCCTCCATGGTTCTGACGATTTCAGACTTGGACTGAGCCTCACTAATGGATTCCATGGTTCCCCAGCTTGCAGACAGCCTGTCATGGGACTTCTCACCCTCCATAATCACAAGAGCAGATTCCCCTAATAAATTCTCTCTCATTCAACTATATCTATGTATATGCTGTTTTTCTGTCTCTCTGGAGAACCCTAATACCACCCATAAGCTGGAAGAGGGAGTTATCAGAATCCAGCAATATAAGATGCTATAAGAGAGGACCACTCTATAGGATCTGTGCCCTTCAGGAGAATCACACAGCCATATTGTCCCACAGCCTAATGGGAAGGAAGCAGATACCATGGGTTCTCTTTCTTACCACCCTCCTGCCAGTGCCTCTTAGTGACCACATCCAACAGGAAGCCAGGCGATGCATTCCAAAAGGTAAGGGTTCCGGGGCACAGAGAAGAGTGATAAAGGATGGTAAGTGGGCCTGGAAAAGCATCGAAAAATAGTACATGATTTTCAAGTTTAGGAAAAGGAAAAGAAGATGGAGATTAAGTAACCTCTTGTCTATGGTCATACAGCAAGTAAGAGGTGGAGCTAAAATTCACCACTCAGTATGGCTTGATACCCATGCTCTTAACCACTAAGATGTGCTTCCTATAACTTGTTAAGAAGATTGCTAGGCATCCAGCATCTTTTTCTTCCTGTACCCTACCCAGCTATTCTCTGATAATAGACCTCATCCTATCCCCACCCAGTTTTCCCAGCTTTCTTGGAGCTGCATGTAGCCATACGATTAAAGTTGAGGCCAGTGGAATATCAGTGAACACCATTAGATGCGTGAAGCTTTCAGGTGGTAACCAATCACTTTCCTTCACCCTCTTCTATGGACTAGAATGTGGATGTGCTAGTAGAAGCTGAAACAGTCACCTTGAACCACTGCATGGAAATTACATTTAAGGATATAATACACCCTGAAGCCACCAGATCAGCCCTGGACTACTCATGCTCTAAGTGAAAAAAAAAAAAAAAAAAAAAAAAACTTACATATTGTTTAAGTAACTGTCATTTCGGCTGTTTTTAGAGCAGCCCAGTCTGTATCCTAAATAATACCAAGACCAAGGACCCATATGGTCAAAATGAAGCTCAGTCATGGTGGTTTGAGCAATAAGAGAAATATGACTGGTAGAGTCTGCTAGTGATCACCAATGTGTGTGTTCTCCTCTATTTCCTGGCACATAACTAGACTACATTTTCCACCCCACCCCATTCCATCTGGGTGAGGCTGTGGGACTAGTTCTTGGCTTTGGAAAATAAGGGGGAGTGAGTATTTTGCCTCCTGGCTGAGGCAATCAAGGGTGAACATACTTTCTTTCTTGCTCACCTGATTCACTTACCTGACAAATGAATGCAAAGCATCAGTGAAAGAATCTGAGCCCCTAGAAGATGTTGCAGCCAGAAAATGGAAGAAGCCGAGGTCCTCAATGACACATAAAGCACAGACCTCTGACAACTCCACACTGGACCACTGCACAAGCAAGAAATGCAGCCTTCCTTTTGCTAAGCTACTCACACTGGGGTTTAACCTATTCCGACTAAGGCATAAACATACACTGTGATCCAAAGCTTCAATCTCATCCCATATTTTTGGAGGACAAGCAGGTGGGAAGAGACTGGGAAGTACTTAAGTTATTATTTTACGGAAGCTATACAAATGTCATCGTTTATCCTAATAAGACCCAGCATACATCCTGCCTGAATGAGGAAGGCCAGAATAGCAAAAGAAAACACTTTCTCCTTGCATATTGGCCCTCAGGGGATTTAGCCCTGGTGGCTCCCTAGAATGCTGTTCTTATGACACACTCCTCTCCTGGCACTCATGGGCCAGTTCACCAGATCTGAGCAGAGACAGCAGCAACTGAGCTCCTCGAGGCATGCCAGAGGGTCAAGCAACCCCAAAGGGCAACAAATTACGAAAGGCTGAGAAAACAAGGAACCAGTCTGCTTGTGTGTGGTGAGCTTGAGCTCCCCACTCTTCTTTCTAATGTCCAGATTTTCTAAAATAAGCATGTAATACTTTTATGCTAAAAAAACTAAAGTTTAGAAATTGGAGTTTTAAAACTTCAATTTTTAAGAAAGACAAAAATTAAGCTGGATAAGCCCCAGGAATAAACAGAGGAGATATAGGTCACAGGTGAAAGGATCCAGTCCTCAAGGCACTGTTATAATAAGCAGACAGGCCAGTCTTAGAGATATACAAATGTGAAAAGATAAAGTGTCTCAGGGGTGGTGCCCTCACTCCGTAATTTAACGAATACTAACTGAAGAATAGCTTGTGCTGGGCACTGTGCTGGCTGCTAGACTTACAAAGAAGAATAAGGTGGCCACAATATAGCGCAGTTGTTCACAATCTTAACTGCACATTGAAATCACTTGAGATGTGATTAAAAACAAACAAACAAAAAACATTAACATAAAAGCATTAACGCTGATGCTTGGGTCCACATCCCAGAGATTCAGATGTAATCGTTCAGGATTGGGAACTGGTTTCTGGACTTCTAAAAGCTCCTCCTGATTCCAATGTGCAGCCAAAATTGAAAACCACCAGGAGGACATAACACATGGGATTCGTGTTGAAGGCTAGGTAGGAGCAAGCCAGGGGAGAATGGGAGAAGGGGGAGGAGGAGCATGCAGGTGAGGAACCCAACCTGAATGTAGAGGATTGCCCCACAGTTCCATACAACTAGAACAGCAGAGTGGGTGTGAGTGATGCAGATCATGGCGTTCCTTCTACGTCAAACCAAATATCTATCCTCCAGGTAGAGGAGACTCAGTCAAGGTTATTCACAGGGCAGATGTGGTAACATCTGGGTTCATCCCAACTTTCCACACATTCTTTCTAACCCTCTCAGATGGCTGTAACTTCTAGCTATGGATGGAACTACAGAAAGGCTATAGAAACTATGGGAAAGTGTGGGCTTTGCCTCCTCAGAAAACGGTACCACCACCTGAGGAAACGAAGCGTATTTCTTGACTTTCCGTCCTGGCCACCTTCAATACAGCAATCATCCAGAGATATACCCCTTTCTCTACTGCTTTTTCAAAAATCCCCTTTTTGGTGACTTAATTTTATTATATGATCTTGCTGCAACGCTGAGAATCAATCCCCCAAGGAACCAATAGTTATTAACTTGCAGACTGGCATAAAAATTTGAAGGTGGAATGGACTACCAGCCACGAGACAAAAAAGCAGTGGAACTATCACCAAAACCTCGGACAGAAAACCATTCCACATGTGGCTTCAGGGACAAATCATTAAATAATTCCACTGACCTAATCACCATTCCTGACTATCTCTTTTTGGAGACTAGCTAAGTTGTAGAGAAGTTTCCAGAAATAAAAAAGATTTGATTAGTAGGTGGGATAACTAATAAAAGCTATTTCATCCTTGAGGCTTGGGAAATAAGTATGTTTTAAATGAATAATAATAATAAAACAATAAAATAGAAGCACTTCCTGAATTCCAAGCACATTCAATACATGGACTTTACATATACCATTTACCATACCCAGGCAAGGTCCCAACTGAGATTTAAAGCAGTTTAATCACCTGCCCAAGGTCACAAGTAACTGCAATCGAATTCAAACTAAATTTTTAGGACTTCTGTGATGCTATGATGTAATAAAAAAATATGTGTGTATTTGGTTTTCATCCCTGGTTCTCAGCACAGAACTCCTAAAACCCTTGAAATTTCCTGAGTGATAAAGGTGACAGGAGCATCTTTTTTATTCATAACAAGTACCTTGTAACCATACCTGAATTTAGGCTAATGAGATAACTAGTGGCTGAAAGTCCTTAGACAGGTTCAGGATGGGGGCTGGTTGTGGGAAGAACCAACTATATTATTAAAAGGTTGAAATTTCCAGCCCCACCCACTTACTCTCTCCCCTTCCTCCCCCACTCCTGCCACATACACACCTGACCTTTGGGGAGGGAAAGGGACTGGGGATTCAGTTAATCACCCATGGTCAATGATTCAATCAATCATCCCTAGTGGAACAACCATAAAAACCCTAAATGAGGGTATGGAGAGTTTCTGAGTTAGTGAACCTATCCATGAGCAAGGAGGGTGGTGCACCCCAGATCTAAAAGGACAGAAGCTCCTGTACTTTGGACCCTTCCAGACTTCACCCTCTATATCTCTTCATCCAGCTATTCATTTGTATCTTTTATAATAACCTGGTAAACATAAGTATAGTGTTTCCCTGAGTTCTATAAGCTATTAAAGTAAATTACAGAAACCAAAAGAAGGTTGTAGGAAGCCCTGATTTGTAGCCAAGTCAGACATAAGTATTGGTAATATGTGGACCCACCACTTGCAGTTGATATCTGAAGTGGTAGGTAGTCTTGCAAGACTGAGCCCTTAACCCTATAGGGCCTGTGCTAACTTTGGGTAGTGGTAAAATTTAATTAAACTGTAGGACATCTGGTTGGTGGCTGCAAAGCATTAAAGAATTACTTGGGGGGATCGATCCAAGATGGCCGTTTAGGAACAGCTCAGGATTGCAGCTCCCAGTGAAAGCGCAGAGGGTGAGTGGACCCCGCATTTTTTATCACCCACAGACTAGGAAATTCCCAGGCAGAGGAGCCCCAAGGGCCACCAGCGTGGCTGTTTCAGCCAGCGCAGCTGTGTCAGCCGGCGCAGCTGCTTTGTCAGCGCCCTGGTGCTCCATACAAAATACACTGGTCCGGGTGCCCTTTTGGCTGGCGATTGGAGCCACGGGAAGTTGCCCATTCATCTGTTTAAAAAGGGGACTGAACAGGGAACCAGGACAGTAGAGGGCAAAAAAAGCGCCACGAATCTCAGTGCCACTGTTTAAGCCAGCGCAGTGAGTCTCCGCATGGGAAAACACACAGATCCCGGCGCCTCTTCAACAGGCGACTGGAACACCAAAATAAAAAAAAAAAACAAAAAACGCTCTGAGGCAGGGAGCCAGGCGATCAGGCTCGGCTGGTTCCACCCTCACAAAAGAACAGCAATCAGAAACTCTCTGGATTAAGAGTTTCACAGCAAGCGCAGCTGAGCTCCCGACGGTCCAGCTCGGTGGGCGAGGGGCGTCCGCCATTACCGAGGCACTCCAACACTACAGAGGTAGTCAGCCACTGCTAAGGCAGCCCGCTGTTGCCAAGGCAACCCGCCATTGCTGAGGCAGCCCACTGTTGCCGAGGCAACCCGCCATTACAGAGAGAGTTCGCCAATACAGAGGTGGGCCACCATTGCCAAGGCAGTTCTAACTACACCTATATTAACAGGACTGCAGGGAAGCTCACTAGGCAGCTGAGTAGAGCCCACGGCAGCTCAGCAAAGCCTCTACAAGTAGACAGTGACTAGGCTGCCTCCTTGCTGGGCAGGGCAGCTCTGAAGGAAAAAAAAAAGAAGGCAGCAGCACAACAGAAACTCATAAATAAAGCCCTAAATCCCTGGGACAGGGCACCTGGGAACAAAAAGCAGTTTATGAGCTCTGCTGCAGCAGACCTAAACGTACCTGCCCAGCAGCTCTGAATGAACAACGGAGCTCACAGCTCAGCATTTGAGCTCCTATAAAGAACAGACTGTCTCCTCAAGCAGCTCCCTGACCCCTGTATATCCAAATAGTCACCTCATAAAGGAGAGATCAGACTGACATTTGGCGGGTATCCTTCTGGGACAAAGATAGCAGAAGAAGAAAACTGGTAGCAACCCTTACTGTACTGCAGCTGCTGCAGGTGATCCCTAGGCAAGCAGGGCCTGGAGTGGACCTCAGCAGACCTACAGCAGAGGGGCCAGACTGTTAGAAGGAAAACTAAGAAACAGAAATAACCTCATCATCAACAAACAGAACATCCACTCAGAGACCCAACCTGAAAGCCAACAACTACAAAGACGACAGGTGGATAAATCCATAAAGATGGGAAGAAACCAGTGCAAAAAGGATGAAAACACCCAAAACCAGAACACCTCTCCTCCTACAAGGCATCACAACTCCTCACCAGCAAGAGAACAAGGTTGGATGGAGAACGAGTGCAATGAAATGACAGAATCAGACTTCAGAAGGTGGGTAGGAAGAAACTTCTGTGAACTAAAAGAACATGTTCTAACCCAATGCAAAGAAACTAAGAACCTTGAAAAAAGATTTCACAAAATGCTAACGAGAATGGACAAAACAGAAAGGAATGTAAGTGAATTGATGGAGGTGAAAAACACAACACGAGAACTT
>NW_016107556.1:84513-93296 GCF_001604975.1 Cebus imitator
AAATAAATGGAAAAAAAAAAAGAATTACTTGGTGTAGAAAACCCACACATTGGGTGTCAGAAGTATTGTGAGTACAGGCCAGGCACAGTGGCTCATGTCCATAATCCCAGCACTTTGGGAGTCCGACAGGGGCGAATCACCTGAGGTCAGGAGTTCGACACTAGCCAGGCTAACATGCGAAACCCCACCTCTACTAAATTTCCAAAACTTAGCTGGGCATGGTGGCGGACATCTGTAGTCCCAGCTACTCGGGAGGCTGAGGCAGGAGACTAGCTTGAACCCCGGGAGACGGAGGTTGCAGTGAGCCAAGATCATGCCACTACACTCTAGCCTGGGCAACAGAGCGAGATTCCATCTCAAAACAAGAAGAAGAAGAAGGAAGAAGAAAGAAGAAAAAGAGGAGTAGGAGGAGGAGGAGGAAGAGGAAGAAGAAGAAAAAGAAGAAGTATTATCAGTAGAAAAACAATTTTCTTTTAACTTTCCTCTGCCTCTTCTCACATTCTGGCCAGGAGTGAACCTGTGGTCATCTATGCTCCAGAAAGAATAGCTGCTTGACAAGCTCATCAACTGCTATAGGAGGCATTTTTCCTGCTGTGTGTCTAAGAAAAGTACCAAAAGCCATCATGACTCTTTCCAAGGGAGAAATGACAGCTCTGTCTTTGACCTGACTAGCAAGAAAACAAAGCAGTCTGATCCAGAGAGCTGCTCTGTCCTTCAGGACACCATGTACCCAAACAGCATGGCACATGAATATAAACAATGAATTCCCAATGGCTATAGGCCTCCTTTGCCTTACAGCCCCTCTTAGCACTTTAAGAGGTGAGAAGTAGAACTCGGAGGCACCTCAGGGATTACTGGGCACAACCCCTGCTTTTTGCAGATGAAGAAACTAAGGCTAGTTAACATGTCTGCTAAAGAAGCTGGAGCAGAGTGAAAGCTAGGACTTTGATCTCAAACTCTCAGACTTCTGTTTTATTTTCTCTATCACCCTGCAAGCCCAGAATCCAGAAGGGAACCCCATGGTTCCCATCACACTGCTATAGACTGAATATTTATATCCCCTCAAAATTTACATGTTGAAACCTAATCCTCAATGTCACGGTATTTGGAGTTGAGGCCTTTGGGGAGTGATTACGTCACAAGGATGGAGCTCTCACCACAGGGATTAGTGTCCTTAGAAAAGAGATGGCAAGAGCTCCCTGGCCCTCTTCTGCCATGTTGAGGACACAGTGAGAAGATAGCCATCTGTGAACCAGGAAGCAGGCCCTCACCAGACACTGAGTCTGCCAGTCTCTTGATCTTGGAATTCCCAGCCTCCAGAATTTGTGAGAAATACATTTCTGTTGTTTACAAATGACCCAGTCTGGTTTTGATATAGAAACCCAAATGGACTAAGACACACACTCTAAACTCCTCGAGAAACTGGGCTTTTACAATAGGGGAGCTGAAGAGAAAAAACATTGTTTTTTTATTCTATATTGCTAATTTGAAAGGATACCCATATTTGTCACTGCCTCATGGGGGCAGTCCAGTCTGAAAGTCCCAGAGGGAGATATGGAGATGAAAAAGGGTCAAATACCTGGGCCTTCCTGCTATACAAATCATTCTTGTGAATGCAAATTTAGTAGTTATACGGGCGGGTTTCTCAGAGCAAGCAATGCTCATCCTGCCATTGCTTATGTTTATGGATGACCTAGGACCAAATAGCTTCTGTCACACTGTGAGGCATCAATGCTAGTGTCATTAACATACAATTATACATGCGTGGAGCAGAGCATCAAGTACCTGCCCTCTTAATAAACCACATCATGCAAAGCTATGGTTTAGATGTCAGTTTCATTTCATAAAATGATTCACCACAATGTGTCTCAAAAGCTAGTTTTGCTCATGCATTTAGTCTATGATTCCATTGATAGAGATGTGATTGCCTCACAACTTGCCAGAAACACATCCTCTGAATAAAACCTGGTACTCCTTCCCTGCCACAGAATGCCAACCTTGATCTAGACCTATTTCGGGTGCTTGGCTCCTAGAAATGAATGAAAGTCGTCGTCAAGGTGGAATTTTGCTTCAGGTCCTGTGGGACTTGATGAGGACATTCTTCCCAGCACAAGAGGCTGACCAGGAACAGGGTGCCCACAGCTGAGCGTGTTACTGAGGATAAATGTGTTTAAACCGCTCTTTGTGGACAGTTCCCCTCCTCCTTTACTGTCAACATATATCATCAAATAAATCCTTTCATTTCATGGTAGGAAGGCAAGATATTCAGGCTAGTGATGAAAGCAGTAAGGACACACTTGATAGCCGAGACCAGTAGCAGCTAAACTAACCCTGACAGCAGAAGAAAAAGAGAGAAGGACCCAACCACTAAGCCACCCAGTGAGAATGGGGTGGCAGGAAGTTAAGAGAGATCCTGACCATTCGCATTTCTTTCTCTTCACTCTCTCTTCAGCCTGTCTCTGACAAGAGCGTCCCGCTTCACCCATCACAAATCTCCACTTACCATGACAGGCAATGAGGATGGAAGACGCCTACAGGCTAACTGAGGAATAGAAACTAGGGAGGGAAGCAGCTCCTGGGTCTTATAGTTTAATAATACACTGCCGTTTTCAGCCCCTGACTTCATTAAATTCAGGGTAAGGACGAATGTCCTTACCACGCAACGTCCTTCTCCTGCCAGGTACTTGGTAAGACAGAACCAGCCGCCTGTGTCACTCCGGCATGATGAGCGCAGATTACAGAAACCCCAGGTCTGGAAGTTTGCTGTGCCAGGCTCCTCAGAGCAGCACCACTGACCCAGGCGCGCGCGCGCGCGCGCGCACACACACACACACACACACACACACACACACACTCAGCACATTGGACACTTGCCCCGCCACCCTCGAAGCACAGCGCCAAGGAAAGGCCGGTTTCTGCCACGAAGGCAGCAGGTGTCCCCTGGCCACTTCCCTCCGCACCCCGACCCCAGCTCCACGCCTGGCTAAGTTCATCTCGGCGCCTCCCAAACTCTCGGTTCTCCGGCAGAATTGCGACGAAAAATAAAAGACAAAAGGTGCAGACTTACCTAACTCGTCTGGGCTGTAGGATGCGGGCGAGGCTTCCACAAACTCACTGTCTGGGGGAGAAGAAAAGCAGAAAACAAAACTCGAATCGCTACCATCCAGGGCGAACCCACCACGCATCAGCTCAAGCGCAGGTCGCCGGGAAAAGCGCGGGCTTCTCTCTCCCAGCGCTCAGAATACGTGAGCCGGGGTCCCGCGGGATTCCGGCCTTCCAATCCCCTGAGAGTGAGAAATCGCCGCAGAAACTTGAGGGCAGCTCGGCCCGGGCACCTTGCTGCTTCAAGGCGCCGTCAGCCGCGCGCCAACTTTCTCCGCGGCTACCGGAGCCGGGCGCTGGGCCGCGGCCGCACAGTCTTCCCTCAGCCCGCGGGGCGCATTGCTCTGTCGGCCGGGCCTGGCGCAGACGCCCCAGCGCAGAAGAGCCGCAAAGTTTTCCCGCGGTCCCCGGGGCCCGAGGGCGCGCGGCAGCGGCGGCGGCGAGCTCTCCTCGCCCACCCAGGCGCCCCGCGCATCCCCGCTGGTTGCTAGGCGACCGTGGCCGTCATGCTCCGCGGCGGCGCGCGCGGCCTCCAAACTCCCTGCCGGCTGAGTCCTCCCCAGTCCCCGCCCCGTTTGCCCATTTTCCAGAAAATCAGAGCATAACCCGTTCTAACCCGATTCCCTGCTTTGTTGTGTTGTCTGCCCTCCTCCGACGCTTGGGAAACCGTTTGTTCTGTGGCTTCTCCTGAGGAGACGGAGAATTTTCAGGGCTTGAATAGGTCTCGCAGAAAGGTAGGAGGAGCCCCAAATGCCCCCCAGTCCCCTCCTTTTGGAACCAGAATTCCAACTCCAGTCCAACATTATTTCCTTCTCTTCAGGAGATCACCAGGCTCAAGTGGGCAAAGTAATATGAGCCCCGTTGCACAGGTAGGGAAACTGAGGCTGAGAAGTTGTGAATGTATGCGTGACAGCATTGTGATAGGAGTATGTGAGGGAGAAGGGAAGGGAGGAGACGAGCAGTGCTCCTTCTACTCTATGAAAGATTGACTACTTCAAATACAGAACGTCGAAGCAATAGTTACGCTGAGAGCTGTAAATTCTAAAATAATTAATGTCACGCTGTGAGAACCTTTCTCTCTAGGTCAGTGGCCTGGATAACTGGGCAGATGTGTTATGTATCTCCCCCCAGACCCCAGGACTGACTGTGACGGCTCTGAATTGCGGGGGTGCGGGGAGGCTGGACTTGGGATGTGCTCCAGAGAGAGCCCAGCAGCTGATGACCTAGGGCAGGGTCCGGAGGAAGGAAGGAGCAGTCATGGAAATGGTTGTCCTTTCTCCATCCTGGGAGGACTACTGGAGGGTCAACAGTCTGGGCAGCCTCGTGGGGGGCCTTCTAGTGTCTCAAAGTGGTGAGAGCACCAGCTGCAGCAGCCTAAGAACCCGGATCTGAGCCAATATGCTCTCATCTTGTAAACACTCAGACATCTCTGGGTTTTCCACTGTCAGTTTTTGGTTTACAAATCACCATGGAGGACAGAAAGCCCCTTCAGCCAGCATTGCTCACAGAGCCCAGGGAAGCAGGGGTGGGGCTGTCCTTCCTCAGCAAGGCAGCATCCTTGAGGAGCTAAGCTTATCTCTCCATCCTCTTCTTTTTCCTGCTTCGTATAATCTGAGCTCCCAAATCCAGGAATTGAATATGTTTGGGTGAAGCTTTGCACTCATCACTCCATCCCCTCCCACCTCCTAGAATTCTCTCATTTGTCCTCTGGAACTCATGGTTCATCGCTAGCAAAATCCCCAGTATATCCTCAGTCTCCTTTCTGAATGTTTCTTTCACTGTCTTGCTCTAACCCCGTATCTGGCTTTCCTTAAACATAGCAGGCTGCATTACTTGCCTTCTCTATTTATTTCGGCCATCTACATACTCTCTGGTTGTTTCACCTCATTTCTTGAAGAAAATGGCATCTGATTCACTGTCACTTTTCCCAGTATCATTGCTGTGATTATTCTTATTTTTCTCCATCTGTATAATCACACTCTGATCTCTCAAGTCTTCTGCATCCTATCCCTTTCTTGACCTGCTCCAACCACGCCAGCCCCCTGCTGTCATAGTGACGCCATGCATAATATCAGTGTGAAGTATTCCACTCTCCTACCTTGCCGGCTTATCCTTGCTCTTATTTTAATCCAATGTGTCCTTGACCCCACTATCATCTGTAATTTACTTATCCATGACCTTGGCTCTGTCCCTCACTCCCCTCATGATCCCCCTTCCTTCCTTATGGACGTTGGTTTCCAGTTTCATTATCATTTCTCTCTTACTTACACCTTCAAAACCATGTTCTGCTCTCTTTTCATGCTATTTACCTGGTAAAAACACAACCCTAGTAAAATATAACTCTCCACCTTCTTTCCATCTACACCCAGCTAAACATGATTAAAGAAGCAAATATTTGACTAGGCATGTTGGCTCACGCCTGTAATCCCAAAACTTTGGGAGGCCGAGGTGAGGGATTACCTGAGGTCGAGAGTTTGAGACCAGCCTGGCCAACATGGCAAAAACCCATCTCTACTAAAAAAAACAAAAATTAGCCAGGCGTGGTGGTGCATGCCTGTAATCCTGGCTACTTGGGAGGCTGAAGCAGGAGAATCGCTTGAACCCAGGAGGCAAAGTTTGCAGTGAGCCGAGATCACACCATTGCACTCCAGCCTGGGAGACAGAGCAAAACTCCGTCACAAAAAAAAAAAAAAAAAAAAAAAGCACAAAATTATGCTGCCTGGTCTTATTTTCAATTCACGACCACTAAAATCAAATGGAGCTTAGTACAGCCCAACAATCATTCTGCATTTGCCTGTTTGTTTACTCTCCCGCTCTCCTGTTGCTATAGATGAATCATCTAAGGCCATTATGGCCTTCAGTATAAATCGGATCCTATTCATGTGGCTTTTGCCTCTTCCCACCTGGATTAATATTGTCTTCAGTCCTAGATCACTCCCATCAGTATACAGACATACTACTATGTTCCTGTCTTTTTAAAAATCCTTTATTGATTCTACATATCTCTAGCCATTACTCCAATTCTCAGCTACCCTTTACAACAATTCATTAAAATAATTGTCTACACACTGATAGCACCCTTTCTTCATTTCGCTCTTACAAGCAGCCTGAACAGGTTTCTACCTCACTCTGCCAGAATAGCTCTTTTCAAGGGCAAGAATGGCTTTGCCATTGCCAATTCCAATGATCAGTCCTAGATCCTAAGAGCAGCTTTTGACCTGCTCATCTTATGAGTGAATGGGTTTAAATGGGCTCTCCTCCAGTTTCCTATCGAATCAGGAAGCAAACAGCCTCTGTGTCTCAAGAGAGGTGGTCTATAGAGGGCTTTGGGATCAGCCAGTACTGGGTTCTGATACCAGTTCCAAAATTAACTAGTAACTTAATTTCTTTCAGCCTTAGCATTGTGTAAACATGGAGATAATAACCATACCTAGCGTGCCAATGTGGTGAGAGTACAATAAACAAATGCACATGTGGCCCCTAGAAGAAAGAGTGTCACATTGTAAAAGTCAAATAAATGTTAGTTATTATTGGATGCCATGCTCCTTTACAGCTGACACAAATGGACTTTTTTTTAATCCCATAACAATTTTGAGTTACTGAAAGAAGATAATAACCGCAGAGTATGTTTACATTAGGGGAATGTTCATTGTCTCCGGCTTTTAGTTTGCATTCCGAGAGTTGGCTTGAAAGTTGGTTACATGGAGCTGGCAATATGCTTACCCCTATGAAGAGTGTTGCCAGTCCTCCACAGGGTGATTAGGCTCTGAAGCCTGCCAAACTGTTCTCACAATGGACTTGCCTTCCATTTCTTCTTATAAATAGATGATTTGTAAGCTAGGAACTATACTTACAGCACTTTAGTTATTCGAATTTCCTAATCAACTGAGAGTTAATGAGAAAACATTTTTGTTGTTTTAGTATTCGCTGTCGAAAACTCTCTAAAGTAAATGATTCCAATTTTCTATCTTGGGAAGCAGAACAGAGCCAACAATAATGTTTCCTATTAATCAAACAAATGTTTACTGGGAATTTACCATGCTTCCAGCACTATGCTAGGCACTGCAGACACAGAGGTGATCAGTGCCTTTCTAATAAGGGATTCCATGACAGACCTTATTGAATCTCAGGGCAACATGCAAAGTGCCTTCCCACATTTGACTTTTATAGGTCTCTTATAAATAAATAGTTCTGCTGGGGCATCACTGAGTTATAATGAACAGTGCACATGTTTACAGGTTTGCATCTCAGCTCTGTGAATTATTGGGGGGCATTTTCAGTTTCCTGACAATAATACGTGCCTCACTGGATTGTTAGGAACAGCAAAACAGGTAAGGTGTGAGACAGACCAGGCACTGTGTCTGGCACACAGTGGGTACATAATAAATGTTTATTTCTTGGCTAGGCATGGTGGCTCATGCCTGTAATCCCAGCACTTTGGGAGGCAGAGGCAGGTAGATCACCCAAGGTCAGGAGTTCAAGACCAGCCAGGCCAACATGGTGAAACTCTGTCTCTACTAAAAATTAGCTGGGCATGGTGGTAGGTGCCTGTAATCCCAGCTACTTGGGAGGCTAAGGCAGGAGAATCACTTGAACCTGGGAGGTGGAGGTCACAGTGAGCCAAGATCGTGCCACTGCCCTCCAGCCTGGGTGACAGAGTGAGACTCAGTCTCAAAATGCATACATATATACATACATACATACATATTGATTTTCTTCCCACATAGAGGGCTAGAGCATGCCAGACTGCTCTCCTTTTCCTGTCCCAGGTGGCAAGAGGGCCTCCTGCTGCCACGGCCTCAGCAGACAGCGAGAGGGAGTCCCTGCCCTGTTTCTAGGGCAGCACATTTATTAGAGGTGGGACATGCAGAGAGGAAACGACAAGGTGGAAATATTTCTCAGGCTCAAGGGGAAGTTTCCCATAGAAACGGATTACACAGAGGCCTGTATCTAATAGCCAGTGTTTCTATTACCATGAAATATCATGAATTGAATGGGCTTTTGGGAGCTGGTCTGGGAACCCAACTCCTAACTTTAACGTTCTTTCTTTCCTTGTATTATTGTAAATGTTTTAAATTTATTTTTATAATATAAACAAATAAAATGTTTTCCCTGTAAAGGAAAAAACATTTGGTATAGATGGGTATAAACTGAAAAATAAAAGTCTCCTTTCCTGTCCTCTTCTAATCTCCATTCTCAAACTTAAAACCATCCACAACTTCTTCTGTGTCTCTAGTGGGAATTTTTTTAGGCATATTCAAATGTGTATATGAATTGTTTAAACAAGTTGGATATTGTTATTATGGATTCCAAATTAAAGACAAAAATTCCTAAATGAAATTTTGCTCCACTCCCACTCTTAAGCTGGGGTATGACTATTTTCTGTTTAGGAAGGCAAGAAAGTATATTAAAAAATCATAGAAGAAAAGTCTTATCAACCATTAGAAAACAGTAAAAGGCCGGGTGCGGTGGCTCAAGCCTGTAATCCCAGCACTTTGGGAGGCCGAGGCGGGTGGATCACGAGGTCAAGAGATCGAGACCATCCTGGTCAACACGATGAAACCCCGTCTCTACTAAAAATACAAAAAATTAGCTGGGCATGGTGGCGCGTGCCTGTAATCCCAGCTACTCAGGAGGCTGAGGCAGGAGAATTGCCTGAACCCAGGAGGCGGAGGTTGCGT
>NW_016107556.1:93406-106221 GCF_001604975.1 Cebus imitator
AAGTGTTTCAAGGGTAACACATAACTCTTCAGTTATCTGGAAAACTCAATCAGCTCCCTCGTTCCTCAGTAAATGAGGTAAGGTTATATAGCAACACTGGACATAACTCCAGGATCAAAGGAAATTTTAGTTGCATTCCTAGAGCTAAAAGCACACTCTAGATACTTTTTGGGAGTACAACACCCATCACAGATATTCTGCTTAGTGTTCAAAGACTCCAGTTGTGAGCCAGGAACCTGCCCTGTAGCAGTCTGGGAATGCCATCAAGCCCCTGCTCAGCGTCTGCTGCAGAGGTGGCAGGGTCTGCTTTGACTGCAGGCTCTACTTGGAGGAGTGGCCAACAGGAGGGCCATTATGGGCTGCTCAGACTCTAGGGGTCCCCAGGAGTTACTTAGCTACTTGATCATGTCAAGAAGAGGAAGAGACTGAGTCTCACACAGATATGCTTCTTCCTCCAAGAGATGGGTGAGGGGCTAAATGCCCCATGGGGAGAAACTTTATCCAGCCAAAGTATGCTATTAATTCTCTTTGCAAGAAAAAGCTGCACAAATGCCATAATAACAAGTTAAGATGGTAGCTAGGTCCCACTAGGATGTGTGTATGGCCTTCCCATCCCCAGTCCCTGAGGAAATAACCAATTTCAAGCATGAAAGACAGAAAGAAGTGAGCTGAGCTGAGTCATCTCTCTGCTTTCCTTTCCTTCCTGGCATTGCCCTTTGATCATCTTCTCTGCAGGTAGCCTTCTGTCTCCTGGAGGCCCTTTGCTAGTTAACAGCTGAGCAAAGTGGGGAAGCAATACAGCTCCTCCTTCCCTCCTCTCCCAGGGGAGCATGGGCAGGACTGATTTAGAGGGAAGAGGGGCTAAGGCTGCCTGAGCTCAGCATGACTCTCTTCTCTTATCCTTGTCTCTTAACTGCACCTCCTAGGACAAGCCAACAGGTGATACTAAGGACAAACACATGCCCACCAGTAAGGTTTCATCAAAAAGAAATTTGCAATTGATCGGTTGAAGCATTAGCTCCCAGGCTGAATTGGCCCAGAGGGCATTTCTTGTTCTCTTGGATTTAATAATCTTTCCTTTTAATACAACTTGTCTTCTTTATAAGACTTGATGAAAAGGAAAAAGAAAACACAGTTGTTTTACTTCCCTTAAATGAAAATCAGGCCTCAGGTAACTGCTTTGTTTTGTAATTTCCAGAAGAAAGGAGTAGGCTCCATAGGAAAAATAATTAACTATATCTCAACTAAAAAATCATTATCTTAAGCAGAAACAATACAGCCCAAGAGATGAAATGATATGGACTCTGATAGGAAGCCAAGGATTCATTTGGGTAAAAATGTTAAATATGTCCTCTAAAAATTCCAAATATCAATGTAGAAGATGCTATCAACAAAAGCAAGGTGTTTGGGGAAATATATAAATAAATTAAACTTGTCCCCCTCCTGCACTGCCTCCCCACCAGATTCCTGCTACCAAGTATAGTCCAGAGATGAAGGTTTAAAAGAATCTTCACTCAATATCATATCAAAGGAAATAAAATCTGACTGAGCCAAGACGCTGCTGGAAGGTGTTCTTGGACATGAATCAGAATAAAGAACAATTCCAAAAATACATACAAGAAAAGGTCCCAGCAGAGAAAAATCATACACTTCCGACTTATACTCAGTTAGATCGATTCAGTGAAATCAAACAAAATACCCAGTATTAAGGACAAAAACATTTGCTGCAGTTGAAATCTATGACTAAACTATTAAAAAGCAAAATCTGTAAGATAAATGTGAGTTTCTGCTGAAATGCAGAGACCACGATCTTACATCTCCACCCCAGCATCTAAGGCAGAGGGCTGAAGAGGAATCGCTTCTTTCAGAGCTGCAAATAGAGTCTTCTTGGACCACACAGAGGCTTCTCTTCTTTCACAGTAAAGTGGTTTTCCCAAGAAGCTATTGCCTTAGCAATCAGCATAGTGTGGGTGGTGGGAGGAGCAGCAGAAGCCGGGGCTATAGCCCTAGTTTTGCCACTAATCTTTAGTGTCCCAAACTGCTTAGACTGTGCCCTCCTCTGTAAAATGAAAATTGAAACAGATGATGGACTTTATGAAACTAATTAAAACAAGTGCGTAGGAGATCACAGATAATGGATTCCATTATATGCATCTGTTTACTACAGAGTTTGCAAGAAAAATAGACAAAGGGATCAACTTCTCAGAAAGGTGGAGATGTAGAATAATCTTGCCCTTAGAAACTGATAGACAGAAGTAAAAAGGATAGAACACAGCTCTGGAGCATAAAGATCTGAGTGTGAATGTGAGCTCTGCTGCCATTTGCTGCCTGAGCTGGGCTTAGTTACTTTGCCTTTGCAAGATTCAGTTTTCTCATCTGCAAAATGGAAACAAGACTAGCTACTTCGCAAGATTTCAATAAGGGTTTGAATGCAATGAAATCATGTACATGGCAATGCTTGGCACACAGACTGCTCTCAGGAAAAGTTGCCTCCTTCCTCCTTGACCAGTGTTAAAACTCTCCCTAACCCTGAGAGGCTGCAGAAAGGAAATCTGTTCCTTCCTGTTTATATAACCATAATGGGAACAGTACCACTGAATTTCTGTGACGCACCTGGCCCACGCTGCCAGGCTGTGTTTCCCAGACTTCCTGCTTCTCCCCTAAAGAGGAGCTTAAGCAGGTTGAGCTCCCTGGGAAGTGTGGATGACAGCATGGTTCCCAAACAGCTGAGTGAGCACATCTATAAGAGGAGAAAGAAATACTTTATAGATTTGCTGAGAAGGGCCCCCCCTTCCGTACCAAATCCCCACATACGTGATGTGGCTGGAGGCTGAACGGCCCAATCAACTTACAATGCAACAGTCAGAAATGCGACAGTGGCCAAACACTGTCTCCCTTTTGTTTTGTATGTCAGGGACTGCATATGATTTCTTTTGAAAAATGTGCTCTAGCCCTTTAAAATGAGTTTGAAAACCCACTGGCCTAACTCATTGGAAATATTTTTAAGAGTGTCAGAAGCAGGAGTGAAAGCGGGACTTTTTCAGAAACTCCTTATCACCCTCAGGCATCCTGGGCTCTCCACAGCCAGCTTTCTGGAAGCTCTCCTACCCAATTACAGCTGGAGATGCTGTGAGGATAAGACAAGGGCAGATGTGTGGATCTGCCTCAAGGCCTATGACTCAACAGAATGACTGAGTCTCCCTGGCAGATAATGCAATTCTCTGAGGACTACAGGAAGCCAACAACAAAACCTTGAAGCTTGGACACTCCAGGGCTTTTCCTGGTACTTCACTAGAAATGCAAACCCCACCAGTCCATATTGAGCCTCAGAGATAGAACAGCCGGCACTAGCCAGTGGTGGGGAGAGGTAAGGTGGGAAAATGAAGTATCAAAGAAAGATGCTTTAAAGCAAGTGGGTCAAGACCTTGGCAATGCATGAGCTAAGATGGCTGTAGGGGAGAGCCGTGCTGTGGGCTTGGATGAGAATGCACATGTTAAAACAGTACTGTTTGTTTTCTGGCCCTGCTCAGGGCTAGTTCTCATTTCAGCTGTGACAAGCAAATAACTAGCAATACAAGTTTGTAACTGGACCACCAGAGCCTTAAGCTGTGAAGGTAGGGTAGCGAATGTGGGAGAAAGAATTTGAGGGACAGTAGCTTATGGTGGCTAGGATTGGACTGACCTCAATTCAAATTCCAACTCTGCCATTTGTGAGCTGAATGATGTACAAGTTTCTCAGCCTCTTCAGGCTCAGTTTCTTCAGTCATGAAATGAGAATAAAGCTGTTGTGAGAATTAATTGAGATAGTCTATATATATATAGATAGATAGATAGATATACAAAAAAGGCTTAGTGTATCATCTTGCAAAATTATATACCTAATATATGCTTAAAATATTTTTCTGGCCGGGCGCGGTGGCTCAAGCCTGTAATCCCAGCACTTTGGGAGGCCGAGGCGGGTGGATCACGAGGTCAAGAGATCGAGACCATCCTGGTCAACATGGTGAAACCCCGTCTCTACTAAAAATACAAAACATTAGCTGGGCAAGGTGGCGCGTGCCTGTAATCCCAGCTACTCAGGAGGCTGAGGCAGGAGAATTGCCTGAACCCAGGAGGCGGAGGTTGCGGTGAGCCGAGATCGCGCCATTGCACTCCAGCCTGGGTAACAAGAGCGAAACTCCATCTCAAAAAAAAAAAAAAAAAAAAAAAAAAAAAAATATTTTTCTATAATTTGTCCATTTCTGACCTGGCTCTGGCACAGCACACTTCATCTCTGAGTGCCAGTTTCCTTATCCCACTTCAAGACTTCATTAGGTTCCCATTTTGGCACCTGACTCAGTCCTCTAAGGACCTGCACCTTTCCTGAATCTCAGCCCCGGCCTCTGAGAACCACCGTAATACCAGCTGCCCACAAGGATTTTCAAATTTCAGCCACATTAATTCCTTATGTCTGTGCTTCACTCACTTACCACAACACTGCTATACTTTGTCTTGGATGACTTCATCCTTGCAGCATATAGACTGATTATCTGAACTGGAACCTGGTATTACTGTATCTGTTGCCTACAGAACTAAGCTTTTCCCTCAGCCCCAGCAGCTTATCACTTACCCAAGAGTGATGCCTCGCCTTTAGGCAGACCTTCCCTTCCTATTTTCCAGCCTTGCCCCAAAGATTGCAGATAGATGACGTGGTAAACTCACAGAGGGACAAGGCAGTGCTTGGAGATGGTCACAGTGTGCAGTTTTTAGCCACCACTTTGATCCCTAAGGCTTCTTTCAGTTCTGAAATTCTCTGATGGATGATTCTATTGCCTAGGTTACAAAAGCAGCAAGCACCAGTGGGAAAACCACACTTTCTTTCTCTCCTCTGCCTTTAGGCTTTGGTAACAAGCCTAGGGTCATTGAATCAAATGCTACAGATGTGCTGAAAGCAAGGTGAAGTGATGTCGTGATGCCAGAAGCAGTTATACAATCAGATGGGTTCCCACAGCCAAAAAAAAAAGGGCTTTCAATGAAGTCAGAGATATTTAGAGGATGTGGTCCCAATTGTTATTCATTCATTCATCCAGCCATCAAATATACACCACAAATTAGCCATGTTACAGTTAAAGGGATGCAAAGATGAATAAAACAAGGCATCTGTCTCAAGAAGCACACAGGCTGTTCAGGATACAGACAAGCAAAATACAGTGTGATATGTGCTGTGACAGGGGAATCTGCAGGGGCTGTGGCAGCACTGAGGAGGGAGGAGGGACTCTCCTTGAGACCAGGTTGGGGGTTGGTAGGAGGTGGCGGCAGGAAGAGATCCCAGAACAGACGACTTAAGCAGAAGCTTCAAAGATGAGTAGGAACTGGCCAAGTGGAAGAGACATGATAATAGCAGCCTTTGCCAAGATTCACAGGTGTGTGAGGGCAGGATGTATTCAGGGATCCAGGTAGTGGTTGACACAGTGAGAGGGAGGGAATTGCTATTAGTGATGAGCAGCAGGAGATGCAACTAGAGAGGCAGGCAGAGGTCAGGTCCTAAAGGGCTGTGTGTTGAGCTAGGGAGGTTCAGCTTTTTTCCATGGGTTGTGAAGAGATGCTGGCTTGAGGACTTCTAAAATGTGGCTAGAATGACAGCGTGACACTGCACAGGAACAAATAACAATTGATTTTGGGGTGGAATGCATCCAAATTTCCTTTCTCAAAGCTTCCTGCCTTCCCTTTGGAAACGATCTCATTGTGTGCAGCAATCTTGGTTGGAAGACATACCCTGGTGTAGTGCAGAAGATCTGCAAATGTTTGTTGCCATATAAGTTCCCCTGTTTTAGAGGT
This sequence comes from Cebus imitator, assembly GCF_001604975.1. Taxonomy (NCBI): domain Eukaryota; kingdom Metazoa; phylum Chordata; class Mammalia; order Primates; family Cebidae; genus Cebus; species Cebus imitator. The sequence goes on from NW_016107556.1 coordinate 99,224, forward strand.
GGGCACATCAGAGAGTACAGTCTGCTGTTCTCTATGTCAATCTGGCGCTCTCTCTTGTATTACCAGTGCTTGGCATAAAATAGATGCTCAATAATATTTGTCAAGTAAATGAATAAACAACAAACAAATGGGAGACAGATCCCTGTGAAAACATCTGTGAGTGCATTAACCTCAGCAGCCTTTCATCACCCATCTATAGAATGGCTCTTACCATCAAAATAGGTCTCTATCAGATTTGAGGGCTGGAAGAGAGAATGGATTCTTAGACCTGATAGAGGACCACAGCTCTGTGTCAGATTATGATTCTTGCATTTGAATGCTCTGCTCCAGGAAAGTAACAATATCTCCACCATTTAATGCTGAGTCACATTAATCGGATAATCATAAAGAAGGTAAAGAGCTGACTACTCTGTTTAGACTGGTTGCTTTATCTCAACTTGAATGTTTGCAGGTTGCTAAGAGGAGAGATGAACAAAACAGGAACACAGTGCCTGACATATGTTAGGTGCTCAAAGATCTCTGACCAGCTTCCCACCTGGCCAAGGCGAGGGCTCATTAAATAACAGCTGATGGTCCTCATCGTAACCCTGCAAAGTGAGCATTCATACTCTCATGTTAGAGCCCAGGGAATGACAGATTTTCTCAAAGCCACAAAACTTTTAAGTAGTGAATTCAGGATCTGAACCCAGGTCTGTCTGAATTCAAAATCCATTCCCTCTCCTTTCCACTTGGCTGCTTTTGAAAAGACAAACAGCCTGGGCACTTATTGAGTACAGCAGATTGACATAATGAGGTGCAGAAGCTGAGGAGAACCATGCTATAAGGCACATCAAAAACGGCCATACCCTCTCTGGTGTTGGCAAAAGGATGAATTCCAGCATGGGATAACCAGGTTCCTTCCTCCAAAGTCCATTTTTCACTGAGGTCCATGCTTCCAGCAAGTCCCTTGTATGTATGTGTAGCTTTCACATCAAATGGAAGCAGTCTCCTGAAATACACAATGAATACAAAAAAGGTGTATGAATTACAGTCGATGTTCTCTTGGGAAAGGGAAGCTTTCTTAAAGAAAAGTGGTCGGTTTCTAGCTCATTTCATTCCTTTGGCACACAAAGCTTGTTGTCTAGATTTGGGCAAGGCCTGAGTGTGAAGTTCTCAAGCCCACAAACCAAGTTTTCCTCTCCATTCTGTTAACAGATGTTTATGGAATGACTATAGTATGCCAGGCTTTGAGCAAGAAATTTACTATTTAGTTTTATATACTTTATAGGCTCCTAGAATTTCAGAGCAGGATATAATGGGATCTCAATTTCATTTAAAAGATATATACTCCTCCATTTGACTAAAAAACAGACTGAAAAAATTTGAACTAAGAAGTTGGAAGCAGTTTTCATTGTATTAGAATTATGACTACTTTTTATCTTTGTAATTTTCTGCATTTTCAACAATGAACATGTATTGCTTTTGTAATCGGAAAAATGTATGCAATAAATATTATTTTAAAAGAACGTTTCAGAGCCAAGAAGGACCATTGAGACCAATTTTCCTTTTCCTCTTGAAAACTGTGATAGAAAGACACAGTCACAAGGGCTCTTGGCTTTTGCAAAAAAGATCATTTCCACCCCACTGGCCACTGCTGAGAAGGCCAGCCTGAGGAATCTCTCTATAGGCAAACTATATGTGGGTTGATTACAACTCATGACCAAACTCTTGCCCATATTACAAAGAGATCTTGATAACCCTCTGCATGTAGCAGGTTCCCAAATGAAAGTGGTTGAATAATTGAACATGACTGATTCACCACATCTGTGAATGCAGCTAGTGGGTTGTCCACATAGCAGAAGTCCTGTCAGCCTAATTAGGATAGGCAGCAATCATCGTTTGCTGTAATCAGCCCAGCTGGCTTGATTTAGTCTCTAGAATGCTGTTCAGAGTTGCCCTGCAGGTTCCTGCACTGCCTGCCAGACAGAAGACATGGTAGATTGACTTGTTGCTTTTTGGCTGTCTGCCTAGATAAGTATGATACCCATGTGAGATGCACCAAACAAATAGCAATATCTGATAAAATACTAGGAAATACCAAAGAATGTAGTGCATTTTATTGGATACTGCTTCTCTAGCAATTTGCGTTGAATCCAAGTACCCAAAAGTTTTTTTGTTTTCTGTTTGTTTATTTTTGAAATAAGAGTCCCACTCTGTCACCCAGGCTGGAGTACAGTGGAGTGATCTTGGCTCACTGCAACCTCCGCCTCTCAGGTTCAAGAGATTCTCCTGCCTCAGCCTCCTGAGTAGCTGGGATTACAGGTGTGTGCCACCACACCCAGCTAATTTTTGTATGTTTAATAGAGACGGGGTTTCACCATGTTAGTCAGGCTGGTCTCAAACTCCTGACTTTGTGATCCGCCCACCTCGACCTCCCAAAGTGCTGGGATTACAGGCATGAGCCACCGCGCCCGGCTACAAGTACCCAAACGTTTTAGAGGTGAATTCTAGACTGGAGTAAATGTGGCACAGTGCAATAGTGAGAACGTTGGACTTATTAATAAATCCAGATTTTAGCCCTGACTCTGCATTAATTGGGTGACTTTGGGCAAACCAGTTACTTTCTCTGGGCTTAATATTCGCTTGCAAAGACCTGTTCAGGCTTCCAAGACTTGCAGCCTATAGTAATATGCTTTCACATGCAAAGGCTACCTATCTACCCTACCTATCTACCTATCTACCAATCCACCTATGTCAGTGGATTGAGGAAGCTGCATTATTTATCCATTAGCCAACTGAGACATCAGCACATGCGAGGTGGCTGATTGAGGCTAGAAGTAGTCTGCTATCGAACAAGACACATTCTCTGTGCAAAACTAAAAACATGTCTGGAGTAGAAATCCAGTCTTGGGCCATAATCACACTGGTATCATTTAATGAACTGAACTAAATATCAAACATTTTATATCTTCACTGATTATGAAATAACATTAATAATAATACTACATCCTTAAAAAGCAACACTTATTTACGGCAGGTAATTCAAAATCACTTCATTAATCTTTGCAGTATCTTTGAGAAGTGAAATAGAGATTCCAAGAGCTTTGACAAAAATAGGCTTTAGTGATTAACCGAAGAATGGTTTTCAAAGTAGATTCCCCATCTCTCTTGGCCCAGTGGCCTAGGCACCCTCTGGCTTTCAGGAAACAGATTTACAAGATATATGAATGTGTGAGCTTAGGTTCTCACATTCATGGTTTTATTTTATTAATCTGAACTACATAGGCTCATGATAAGTGTTTTATTAACTTCAACTGGCAACTCCTGCTGGTTTCTCTGATGCTTGAATTTCACACCTCATCTTGGGAAAACCAAGCACTAAATGTAAATTGAAATGGCATCAAACACAAGTATTTTGAGGAAGGCTTTGATCCATCACACCTGTGACTGAAATTCCAACACGTCCCTTGAACCACAGGAGGCCCCAGAGTTGCTCAGGAGACTCTGGCTCCTAGAAAAGAGTTTTCAGGCCTCTGGCCATATAAAATAACTTATTAAAGAATTTCTATTAGGTATTTCACCTCCACCCAAGTCAAAACTCTGCCATAGACAAAGTCCATGAAGAAGAAACTAAAATTTAATGGAACCATGAGAATTTAATGTAAAAACATCATGCAACCATGGAAACAGGAAGTGAAGAAACACTTTCCGCTAAAGCAGTGAATGACAGCACAAACACTAATATGCCTGATAAGTTGGGGTGAGGTGAGTGGGAAAGACTATCAGAAACTTACAGCTATAATTCTGGCTTTGAGAGTCACTCTTTTAGAACTAAGCTACCTGAATAAATGGATATTGGGGTCTATAGAATACTGGAATACTATGAATACATAATTGGCATTTCATAAATATTGGTTGATTGAATGGATGAATAAATGATAATGCCTAGAGTCGGTGAGGACCTGACCCAGGTAGTAGATCTCATAAAGCTCTGAAAGGATATTTTTCTACACTGATAGAGTGGTGTGAGACAGACCAGCAGAGTGGCCCTTTGGATTTAAGAAGGTTTAACCCTCTGGCTCCCTTAGACCAGAACTCTCCTGAAACTGACACATCCTCCTTTTTTACGGGTCTACCTCTAGAGCCATCTACCCAGCTGCCCAAGCCAGAAACTTGGCCATCCTTGACTTATTACATCTCCCATCCAGCCGATCACCATGCTTTGTCCATTCTTTCAAATGTCTCAATAATTTATCTGCTTCTGTTTTCCTTGCCTCACCTTTTGTTGAACTACCATCATCTCCCTCCCACTGAGCACTGTGACAACTTCAGGGAGTGCCTGCTCTTCATTTCCTCCAACCCCTTCTCCACAATTTAGTTGTAGTAGTATTTTTAAAGCATACACCTGATCATGTCACTTCTGCATTAAAATACTCCAGTTATTCTTTGCTTCCAGGAGAAAGTCCGGACTATTTAACATGGTATATAACACACAACTATTACAAGGCATTTGCAGTCCCTGAATAAGCTCCCTTTTGTATATTCAGCCATTCCTAGAGCTCTAGCAATATTGTTCTTCCTGCTTACCCTTTTCACCTTGCTAACTCCAACTTATCCTTCACATCTCATCTTAGACTTGGTTATGTGTTCCTGAGAGGCTTCCACAGGCTCCCTGTGCTTATCTTATTATAGCATTTATCACACTGCGTTGCAATTTTCTGTTAATATGTCTATAGTTTAGTTCAAGTTATGTACTTGAGAGCAAGGATCCTACTTTATTTGTATTTGACCCTAACATTTGCACAGTGCTATCATAATGTAGGCACTCAATATAGATTTGCTGAATGAATGACTACATGAATGAATAGTGCTGTTTGGCACAAGTGTATTTCAGCTAACAAGTCTTTTTAAAACGTACTCTTTTTGCAACCTCACCCATCGCCTCAGCTTCTCTGAAAATTTTTCCATCTCAAAACCACACCCTATGTGCCTCTGCTTCTTTGCCCCATTCTGGCCTCCTTATCCAGTCTAACTTGCTGAGATTCCCCCACCTCTTCTCACACTTCAGCTTAGACACCAGCCTTTCTACCCAGCATGCCACAGGAGTCCCTGCCACTCACACTCCTGCCTCCTTCCCCAAGGTTGGGATGAATTTAAATTCTTGGTTACCCACAGGAGACACGTGCCACCTAATGCAGTCAGGTTACATTGGGACCTCTAACCATCACTTCTAGGGCCATTTCTGGCACTGTAGACTTGATCTAGAAATATAAATTCAGAAAAACCCTGGTCACACATTGGCTGTGCCTTAACTCCTATTATATGGCCCAATCTGTAAAAAGGGAATTAATTAACTAGAAGTACCATGTCTGAGGATTTAGGAAGCGTATTCCATCATTCAGGTATTCAAACAACTCTTGGTTCTAATGCATATGAACACCATCACAGCAAACAAGTGTATTTACTGGTAACTTACAGTATAAATCAGGATATACATAAATGTGTATATATTGACATACAAAAATGAATTCATTCATTCATTCATTTGATAAATACTGACTTGGTGTCTCCTAGGTACTAGTCATTGCATTAAACACATGAAATAGAAAAATGACAAATATTGTTCCTTTCTTCAAGTAGTTTTCAAGCTTGTCAGGGAGACATGCATATGAATGTATCATTACAGAACAACATGGTAAGTCCAAGCACAGACGCATACACAGGGTAAACCGAGGATCTGCAAATAATGAAATCTGTAAGTTGAAATGGATCTTAGGGCCCTTAGTCCAACTCGCCTTATGCATGACTTTTCAGTATATTTTTATTCAGCCAATACTTAAATAATACCAGTGATAAGGAGCTCACTCCCTCCCCAGATAGCCCATTACATTTTTGAACACCTCTGTGAAACAATTCATTTTTAGATTCTCAACAAAATATTGATATTCACCAGCAATCCTCAGTGCTGCTGAGCTGTTCCTGGAACTCCTGCCCCTTGTTCTGTCCTTCAAAGCCTGCTTGAAGGAAAGATGCTCTCCAGGCCTTGCAGATCTGGACCTCTCCTTGTTCAGTGGGTCAGGAATCTGAAGGAATATTCCATCTTGGTTACAAGTAGAGGGTATAAACCTATCTGGTCACACCCAGAAGACAAGCCAAACAACCCACTAAAGCACGAGAGGAAAGGTTACACAATGGGATCTTCCTTCTCTCCCAGAAATACTTAAGATCTCCATTTGCTAGGTCTAGTTTATATCAGCTACCCAAAAATCCCAATCATCTGCAGCCTGTGGACCACAGTAGATCAGAGGGAAGTCTCCTCCTGGGTGTTCCAAGGGTTTGGTTCTGATGAGTTTCCATTTCTACACTTGAAAGGTTCTTTTCCTTCTAGCTCCAAATATTTCCAAACATATCAGGATCTACATCTTCGCTCTTAATATTCAAGTGATAAAATTCAGTGGCACCCGAATTTTATCTTACACTTGTTGGAAGAGAAAAACATTCTAGGTATTCACTGTGAGAAAAAAAAAATACCTTTTTACCTGAATAAAAGTACATGAAATGCTAGAGGGATGGTATCCTCCTGTGTATAAAATGTCTGATGTTTAGAGAGTTGAGATACTTATTCGGGCTTCCTGTTTGTTTCCAAGAATTCTTACTGGCTTTGTAGAATTGGAGAGTTTGAGCAACTTGAAAACCATTATTTCAGATTAGTTTATCCAACTGGGCAGAGTATTTATGAAGTTTCTGGGGAATTTACTGATGTTAATATTTTAAATATTCCAATAAATAATTTATGCTACTTCTGTCTAAGGAGATTTGGCAACAAGCATATTTTTAGGAAATTAATGACGTTTAAAAATTATGAGGTCCTTTGTAGAACTCTAAATGACTCAGGCTTTTCATGTCTGAAGTCAGTCCATTGAGACTACACTCAGAAGTCTCCTCTACCATGAAACCCTGCCAGGCAGACTTATTTCTTTCTCCCTTTGTCCTTCTCACAGCTTTTTTTTTTTTTTTTT
>NW_016107556.1:106396-107673 GCF_001604975.1 Cebus imitator
AGACGGGGTTTCACCGTGTTGACCAGGATGGTCTCGATCTCTTGACCTTGTGATCCACCCGCCTCGGCCTCCCAAAGTGCTGGGATTACAGGCTTGAGCCACCGCGCCCGGCCTCTCACAGCTTTTTATATTCCATTAGGAAAATGATTTTTTCCATTGTAGGATAATACTCTCCCATTAGAAGGTATCTTCTCAGGACAAAGTCACATCTTGTTCACCCTTCTATTCCCACTGTTGGCACAGTGCATGGGCATATTCAGGCTCAGGTAATTCTTGTTGGATGAAGGAGACTGACATACCCACAGCTGAGAAACTCAGGTGGGTATATACTTGCAAACTCCTCACATAAATCAGGGTTAAATTGGCAATCATAACAAAAGATTTGTCATTAATTTCTGCCACTAGGCAGCACAATGCCCAAGGACACTGATGAGCAAAGAAAAAGGAAAATAAATGTTTCGAAAGAACTGGGTTCTTATCTGGTTTGTGGCCTTTTAATGTAATGACTTGGGACAAATCACCTTATCTCCCCAGAGCTTAGTTTTTTGGGGGTATGAAATAGAACTCATAAAGTTTATTCTTCTATATTTGAGTTTTGTGAAAATAAGATGCCAACTGGAGAATCATCAAAACAGTGCATGAATGTATAGTATTGTTATCATTTTAGCGAATTTGCTTATAGACCTCACTTGTCATGCAGCATTGAATTCCAACTTGGTTGCTTAACTTGGGAAGTGATACAGTATGTGGGAGGCAGTATGTATGTGGTGGATAAGAGCAAGGACTTTAGAGACAAATCTGGATTTAAATTTCAGATCTACCATTTACTAGCAGTGATCTGTGAGCAAGGTATATAACATCACTCAGCCTAGTTTTTTCTGTCTGTAGTAGGGGATCATAGCACATGCTTTGTCGGGCTATGGTAAGAAATGTCTGTAATGTACACATCCTGGCCAGAAATAAAAACTCAGTAAATCACAATAGTAGTTTCTATTATTATCATTATTAACACTTGAAGTAGATACACTTCTGGAAGTGACTTTGTCTCATCTGCAGACTGCATTCCATGGGGAAACAGAATGAAATGTGAGCAATCATTCATCTCAAAGAAACAGCTGCTGGCTAGAAGACATTTCTCTGAAAAAAAGTTGTGTAAAAAATGGGTAAGAGTGCCGGGCGCGGTGGCTCAAGCCTGTAATCCCAACACTTTGGGAGGCCGAGGCGGGTGGATCACGAGGTCAAGAGATCAAGACCATCCTGGTCAACATGGTGAAACC
>NW_016107556.1:107789-130819 GCF_001604975.1 Cebus imitator
AAGAGCGAAACTCCGTCTCAAAAAAAAAAAAAAAAAATGGGTAAGAGTGCAAACATGAATCCATTGATATGTGCCACTTCTAGAAAGGGAGGGGATAAACGAGTCAGGGAAGAGCAACAGAGGTGAAAAGGCAGAGGAAGGCTCTGTAAGGACTTGCTGAGATGGAGCCATAAACAATACCAACTGGGTGTGGGAGGCTGGGAAACCACAGGAGAGGATTAAGTGTGGCTATGAGAGAAAAGGAGCTAGGCTAAAGTCTGTGAGACTAAGAGACAAAGAGCCAGATAAGATAAACTGTCACAGCTCTCTGATTATCAGCCAAGAATAGGATATTGACGTGGGCCCCACAGCAAAGGGCTGTTGTTAATATGCAGATCTTTACAGCTAAATCCAAACAGGGGAAAACATCACAGTTGTCAACCAATCCAGCACTGTCTATTAAAAAGAGAATGTGAGTTGCATATATAAATTTAAATTTTCGAATAGCCACATGTGTTAGTCAGCTACAGTTGCTATAATACCAGAGTCTAGGTTGTTTCAATAACAATTATTTAATTTTCACAGTTCTGAAGGCTGGGAAATTCTAGATTAAAGTTTTGTCAATTCTGTTTTCTGGCAAAGACCCTCTTCCTAGGTTGCTGATGACCACTTTCTCCCTGTGTCCTCACATAGTGGAAAGACAGAGCACTCTAGACTCTTCCAGTTCTTATAAGGATACCAATTCCATAATGTGGGCCCACCCTGAAGACTCATCTAAATTTATTCATCTCCTAAAGGCCCCACCTCCAAATACCATATATTCAAGGGGTAGGGCTTCAACATAGAAATTTGTGATAGCACAAACATTCAATCCATAACACCACATTAAAAAAAAAAAAGTAGTACAGGTGAAAATAATTTTAATAGTATATGTTTTTAATCCGCTATAGTCACAATACTATTTTAACATGCAATCAAAATAAAACATTATCATTGCAAATGTTAGATATTTTACCATCCCAAACTTCAAAATGCGATGTGTATTTTCACTTATGCCACACATCCACTTGAACCACTCACATTTCATATGCTCAATAGCTAAACATGGTACAGACCCCATCCCAAAGGAAAATGAATTTCATTCTCCTGACCTCCTAGGCTCTTAAGATCTTTTTAAAACCTTGGATTCTTAAATTGAGAAGAGACCTTTGGCGATGTTGTGTTCAGAGATCTCTACAGATTCTCAATAGGTTTCCCCTTAGCATGTTTATTTTAATTTAAGCAATTTCACACCTGTTGAAATCTCCTCTCCAATTTAATATTCACTGAAGGCTGACAATGCTTGGCCTGGACGGTTAATCATGGTTTATGTTCCATTCACTCTCCCTTCTAAGGGAAACTATTTTACCCACACCCTCTTCCCTTAATCCCCAAGCACCCCATTTCTTCTTCTGCTCCCCACAACCTCTCTAGCCCAGTTGACGGGGGGTGGGCACACGACTCCATCTGCATAGTTACCTGGTGTAGAAAATCTCGCTCAATCAGGCCAGACAATTGAGGGGCCAATCAGATCCTCTGTCAGGAATATAGAGTCAGAATCAGCAGATAGGGAGCAGCACCAGAAGACGTGCAGAAAAGAAAACAGAGGGAGAGAGAGAGCTACAAATATTGAGTTTCCAGCCACTTCTCATATTTCTTCAGGGAGGTGTTTTGGGTGGGGGAGGCATGTGGGTTGGAATAGCTCCTCCTCAATCATTTTTCCACATCAGGTTTCCAAAAGCCATTTCGTTTTAGCAAAGTGATTCTCCAGATGAAAGATGTTTGAAAGGCTCTTGTGAGAGATCTCAAAATAACTGTGATTCCTGGAGCTCTGGTAGAACCCTCCGGTACTAGCCACAGTCTGGGCTTCTGAGGTGCAGCTGTTTCATTGTTGCTGGTTTTCCATACGATCCCTGCACCTCTCACGGTCATGACTAGTTTACAAGAATCCTTTATGGGCTGAGGGAGCCTACGTGAGTCAACCTTTCAATACAACTGCTTTCCACAGAGAGGGATGCTTTCATACATATTTGAGCAAAGTTCTTTTCCACATCTCCCCTTGGAGTTGTTTGCTCTCAATCGCATGCCAGCACTTAGCCTGACCAAGAAGTGATGGATTACTTTGGATCGCATCCCCAAGTAATTATATTCCGAAAATACCTCCGCACAGTGGCCTTCTGGGGACCCTTTTAAGCCTCACATCATCTACAGTAGTGGTTCTCAGCTGAGGCTGCACATTCAAACTACCTGGGGAACTTCTAAAATATGCTGATGTCCCAGGCCCTCCCTCAGACTATGAAACCAGAATCTTTGGGGGCAGATCCTTGGGTGTTCATATTTCTTAAAAATTTCCCAAGTAATTTTAATGTGGAGCCACAGTTGAGAAATACTGTGTGATACACAGGATGTGCCCTCACACAGACTTGGGTTTCTATCACAGAAAAGCAGATACTGTTTTTCATTATAAAAGAAATGCATATTTATTTTTTTAAAGAATACATAGTAAGGAAATATCCAAAGTGAGACGACTCACTCATCAGTAGTATGCCCAATAGTCCCACTCCCTAGAAGTAACTATTGCAGTTTTTTATGTGCCCTCCAAATATTGCCTATGTTTTTTCAAATATTTAAATCTCTCTCTCGCTCCTTCTTTCACACACACGTACATTTTCCCTCTGGCTTTTTGTCTTCCTAATATATCTTGATTATTGGCCTAGAATTTCTTTTTGTATAAATTTATGGGGTACAGGTATAATTTTGTAGCATGCATAGATTGTATAGTGGTGCAATCAGGGCTTTTAGGGTAGCTATCACTCACATAATGTACATTATAACTATTAAGTAATTTTTTATCATATACCCACTCCCTACCCTAGCCTAGACATTTTTGACAAAGAAAAACAGTGTAAGCATTTGATTACTTACTTTCCCAAATAATAATACAAAGCACTGTATAAAACTAAAGTAATTAAAACAGTGTGATCTCGTTACTAGAAGAAATAATTTGTTAGCACAGAATAAGAAGTCCAAACAATAATCAATAGAATTTAGTATATGAAAAATATTGGCATTTCAGATTAGTGGGGAAAGGACACACTATTCAATAAATAGTATTGAGATAATTATTGGGACAATTGTCTATTCATTTTTAAGTGGATTCCTATTTCATAGCATATAAAAATTAAAGATGAATTAAAGTCTTCACAGTAAAACTAAGCTTGTTAGAAGAAATAATTTTATAATTCTGGAGTGGGAAAAATCTTACCAAATAATACGTAAAATCTAGAAGTCACAAAATAACTATAGATACATTAGGCTACATCAAATTTAAATTTTCTTTAAAAAGAAAGAATAAAGAAAAGTAAAATAAACATAAGAGAAATGCAAGGTAAAATTCATAACATGTATACAAAAGATTAATATCCACATTTAAATATGTTTCTATATATCAATAAGAAACTGACAACAGAAAGCAAGACAAGGCTTGCTAGATAAACAAATATAAAAGTTAAAAAATATTCAATGCAACGCTCAAAGAGTCAAATTAAAACAATCTTGATTTCTTTTTCTTTTTCACTCATCACTTTGGCAAAATGTTTTAAAAGACTGATATCAAGAAATGGTGATTATCTGAAGAAACAGATATTCTCATACTTTGGTAGACAAATATACTAAAAACCATTTTTAAATGGCAACTTGGCATATCTTCACACTCTCCAATATACGAAGTCATATGTCATTTGATTTAGCAATTTCACTTCTAAGTATCTACACTACAGAAAGCAATTACAGAATAAGAGCACAAAGATATATGTAATATGGCATTTTTTGTAATAAGAAAAGAAAACATTTTAATTGCTGTCGTAAATGGTTAAAGTAAGGTATAGTTATATTGTAAATCTCACACAGCCATTAAAACAAATAAAATGACTCTGTAAAAACTGATATGAAAAGTTGGTAAATTGACATGTAAATTATAAAAAGCCAGTGCAAAATAATTTATAAAGGGAATCCAACTGTTGTCCAAGAAAGATATACATGCACACTTTTAATCACATAGAGAAAGGCCTTGAAGGAATAGTAGACTTTTAGTAGAGATACTTCCAGGCAAGGAAATGAGATTTCAAGTTTGAGAGTGTGAAGCTTAGAAGGAAACTTTATTAACACCATATATTTTTTTACAAGTCTCATTTATTAAATTTGCAACTTTTTTAAATAATGAAAAGAAGAAAGTTTTCTCAGTGTTTTAATTAGGGCTTTATAAGTTCTGAGTTTATCTTTCTTTCATATATTTATTGGCCATCTGTATTTCTTTTCTTCTAAACAGCCTGTTCACATACTTTGCCCATTTTTATGCAATTTCTTTTTTTGTATTGAATGTACTATTTAAAAATTTTAAAGTGTATTTTGCTTCATTGCATAAATGTTACAAATGGTCTTTTTTCTATTTATCATTGTATTCTGATTTCATTTATACTACTTTCATCACATATGTTTTATTTATATTTTAAGTAATTCTATGTGTCAGTCTTTTCTTTGTATAGCTTCTGAGTTTGGTGCCATGCTTAAAAAGTTCTGTTCTACTTCAAGATCATTAAATAATTTATCAATTTAAAAATTATTTTTATTTCTTAATTTTTAACATATGTTTTTATTAATCTGGAATTTATTTGGAGACAGGAATCCAGCTTTAATTTTCCTTTCCAAATGTCATTTCCCCCAATATCACTGGGGTGAAACACCACATTGCCATTTTTGTTAGCCGTCTTTCTGGACTCTTTATTTTTTTCCCACTGATTTCTACAGTTTTGTACTTGTATTTTAATATTTTGTGACATGCTTTAATTATCTAGCTAATATGACTAGACTTCCTCTCTCATATGGCTTTTCCTGCCAGAAATTGTCTGTCTCTTCCCATTTTTCAATTGTAAAAGTTTATTGTGAGTTAAGATGTTACGGACTCACTTTTACCTCTTCTTCTCCTCTAAATATAACTAAATACTCTGGAAATAACTCAACAGATGATTGTAAAAGTACTCTGAAAGATGGAAAAGAGAAAGTTGACTGGCTAGGGACTTCAGAACTTGAGACACCATAGTGATTTCCCTGAGTTATCTTTTTATCTCCCTTATATCCCATGCTGGGCACCAGGGAGGCTTACAACCCCAAACCACCAGCAGGAATAGAATTGAAAAACAAACACGAAAAGCCGTCTGTGTCTGGCCAAAGGCAGGGAAAGGGTGAGCCCAGAAGAGTCCTGCCAGAAAAATAATCCTCTGGTCCTCATGCTGAGCTGTGGCAGGAGCAAGAGACTGATCCGCCTGAGCAGCAATAGTAGCACAGCAGACTGAACCATTCCCTACCCAACACATGTCAGCAAGCCCCACTTTCTACAGTGTCACATCAGCAAACTCCAGAATAGTGGTGGGCTCCATCTGCAACAACGTCAGTAGGGTACATATCCCATACCCAAGACAATAGGTAGACCAGTCCATCCTCAGGGGAAGCATTAGCAAACCTGAACAGGACTATCTCCTCCCCCATACCCATCAAACAGCCCACGAGGCACCTGCAGTAATAAAGCAGGATCCCAAGTAGAAGCAGAAGAACAAGGTAGACTGTATTAGCATTGTAAGAACTCTGAAAACAAATTGTCATTGGAACTACAACTCACAAAAGTAGACCAGAACTTACACACTAAGCCCCCAAAGGGTGACTGCTTACTAAAAATAAAAGATCTAAACAGTATGAAGTGTCTTGTAAAATAATACCCAAAATGTCCGGGGTACAAGTGGAAGTCATTCATTATACCAAGAACCAGGAAACATACAACTTTTATGAGAAATGACAATCAACTGATGCCAACTTTGAAGAGACTCAGATGTTGAAGTTATCTGAAAATGATTTTAAAGCAATCATTATAAAAATGTTTCAACAGTTATAAATTTGCCTGAAACACATGAAAAATACACAATTCTAACAAAGAAAAAGAAGTCATAAGAAAGAACCGAATGCAGAAAATAGAATTTAAATAGATAATAACAAATAAAAAGTCACCAGATGAGCTTAGTAGTAGAATGCTGATGATAACACAGAATCAGTGAACTTAAGGACAGAACAACAGAATTTACTTGTACAAAAAAAGAAAAAATGGGCAAAAAATCTAACAGAGCCTCAGAGACTCTGTAGGATCAAAACAAAGATATAATATTTGAATTGTTAGCATCTCAGAGAGGGAGAAAAAAGATTGGCTGAAAAAGTATTTTAAAAAATGGCTGAAAACTTTCAAATTTGGTGAACTGAATGCATGCACAGATTCAAGAAGCCAACTGAACCTAAATAAGATAAATCCAAGGAAATCCACACTAAGACACATTATAAACTTCTGAAAACTAAAACAAACAAACAAAAAAACACTTTAAAACAGCCAAAGATATATGATGCATTACCTGTAGATAAACACCAATTAGAATGACAGAGGATTTCTCATTTTAAACTATGAAGGCCAGAAGGACCTGGTACAATACATTTTAAACCCTGAAAGAAGAAAATCCAAAATCATGAATCCTGTATCTAGCAAAACTATGCTTCAGGAATGAAAGGGGAAATAAAGACATTATTAGGCAAAGGAAAACTAAGAGAATTTGTCACCAACAGACCTACCATTAAACAATGGCTAAAGGAAGCTCTTCAAACAGAAAGAAAGTGATAACAAAGGAAGGGTGATGATGGGTGCAGTGGGTCACACCTATAATCCCAGCACTTTGGGAGGCCAAGGCAGGAGGACTGCTTGAGACCAGGAATTTGCAACCAGCTGGGCAATATAGTAAGACCCCAGTTCTAAAATAAAAATAAAAATAAAAACAGCTGGGAGTGGTGGCATTCAGGGAATATTTATTATAATAGACTATATTCTGGGTCATAAAATAGCTATTAACAAATGTTAAGAAATTGAAATCAAATAGAGTATGTTCTCTAACCTTATGGAATAAAACTAGAAATCAGTAGCAAAACAAAAACAGAAAAACTTTTAGGCACATGGAAGTTAAACAGCACACTTTTAAATAAGCCATAGGTAAATGAGAAAGTCTCCAAGGACATCTTTACAGACTAAATAGAACTTAACAAAAACAAAGAAAGAACATCAGAATTTGTAAGATGCAGCTAAAGTGGCAAAAGAAAAATTTATAGCACTAAAGGCTTACATTAGAAAACAGAAGTAATCACAAGTCAGTAATTCAAGCTGCTAGCTCAAGAAACAGCAAAAGGAAGAGCAAAATATATCGAAGTCAAGCAGAAGGAAAAAAATTAAGATAATGGCAGAAATAAATGAATCTGAAATAGGGAAAGTAATAGAGAAAATTTATGAAATATAAAGCTGGTTATTAGTGGAAAAAATTGATATAATTGATAACTCCCTAACCAGACTGGTAAAGATCAAAAGAAAGAAGACACAAATTACCATTATCAAACAAAAGATATTGCCACAGATTTTACAGTCATTAAAAGAATAATTTGGAATAGATGCATAACTTCACACTCATAAATTCAACAATTTCAAAGAAGTGGACTAATTCCCAAAAATCACAATGAAAACTCAGCCAAGATGAAATAGATAATCTGAACAGTTCTACAACTATAAAAAAAACTTAATTTATAATTACAAATCTCCCCAAAAAGAAGTTTCCAGGTCCAGATGATTTCACTGGAGAATTTTTCCAAGCTTTTAAAGAATTAATACCAATTTCACACAATCTCTTTTTCAAAATAGAAAAGAAGGAATCACTTTCTAACTCCTTTTATGAGGGCAGTACTAGCTTGATATGAAACCAGACAAAGACAATATAAAAGAAGAAAAACTGCAAATCATTAATTCTTATGAACTGGGATGCAAAAATCCTTAACAAAATATTATTAAATTGAAGCCAGCAATATATAAAAAGGAATAACAAGCCATAACCAAATGGGATTTATTTCAGCTATGTAAGGCAGGCTCAGTATTTGAAAATCATTCAGTGTGATTCACCATAGCAACAGACAAATGTAAAAAATCACCTGATCATACTGATCATTACACAAAAAGCATATAACAAAAGCAAACAGTCATTCAAGATAGAAACTCTCAGCAAATTAGGAATAAAGAAACGCTTCCTCAACTTGATCAAGAACATCTACAAAACATCTGTAACTAACATTGTACTTAATGGTGAAAGACTGAATGCTCTTAATTTGAGATTGGAAAGGATTTCTGTTCTTATCTCTCTTACTGAGAGGTCTAGCCAGTGCAATAAGGCAAGGAAAAGAAAAATCATACAGAATGGAAAGGAAAAAATAAAATGCTCTATTTGTAGACGACATGATCTATGTAGAAAATCCCAAAAAATTACCAATAAAGAAGAAGAAGAAACCTAGAACTAATAAATGAGTTCAACACAGTTGCAGGATTTAATATTAACATAAAAATTAAGTGCATTTCTCTATATTAACAATGTATATGTGGAAACTAAAGTATAACAATGCAATATCATTTTCAATTGCTCCAAAGAAAGTTAAGTACTTAGTATATACTTTTAAAAATACCTATAAAATCTGTATGTTGAAAATTATAAAATGTTCATTAAAAAAACAAAGACCCATATAAGTGCAGACATTTTCCATGTTCAAGGACTGAAAGACTCAACATAGTAAAAATGCCACTTCTCCTCAAATTAAACTACATGTCTAACAGGATTCCTCTCAAAATCTTAGCAAGGTTTTGTAGACATAGACAAGCTAATTCTAAAGTTTATATGGAAAGTAAAAGTCCCAATGATCGCCAAAACTTTTGACAAAGAACCCTGAAGTGAAAGGAATAACTCTACCTAGCGTACTGCTTATTATAAAGCTACCATATAACTTACTATGTAATAGTAGTCAGATGCTCAAAAGAGCATGGTATTGTCAGAGAGATAGGCACATCAATGGAAGAGAATGGAGAACCTGGAGATAAAGTCACACAAATATGCTCAGTTGATTTCTTGACAAAGGTGCAAAACCAATTCAAAGAAAGGAGAGCCTTTTAAACAAATGGTGCTTGAGAAATTAGACATACAGAGGCAAAAAAAAAAAAATTAAATTTGACCTAAACTTGACAATATTATATGCACATTAATTCAAATAAAGACCTAAATGTGAAGTATAAAACTATAAATCTTTTAGAGAAAAATAGAAAATATTTGGGAACTGGAGCCCGGCAAAAAGTTATACTTTGCACTAAAAGCACAATCCATTAAAAGAAAAATTGGTAAATTTGACGTCATGAAAATTAAACACTTTTGCTCTGAGAAAAGCCCTTTCAAGAGGATGGAATAAAAAATTAGAGACTGGGAGAGAATATTTGCAAACCATACATCTAATAAAGGACTTCTGTCTAGAATATATAAAAAAAACTCACAACACTCAACAGTGAAAAAAAATCAACAACAAAAAACAAACAATCCAATTAGAAAATAGTGGGTTATTTGTGTTTTGGCTTAATTTCCTTAGAGATTCTGGATATTAGACCTTTGTCAGATACATAATTTGAAAACATTTTCTCCCATTCTGTAGGTTGTCTGTCTACTATGTTGCTGGTTTCTTTTGTTGTGCAGATGCTCTTTAGTTTAATTAGGTCCAACTTGTCAATTTTTCTTTTTGTTACAATTGCTTTTGGGGACTTAGCTAAAAATTCTTTGAAAAGACCGATTTTCTAGGTTTTCTTCTAGGATTTTTATAGTTTGAGGTCTTACATTTAAATCTTTAATTCATCTTGAGTGAATTTTTGTATATGGTAAAAGGCAGGGGTCTGGTTTCATTCTTCTGCATATAGCTAGTCAGATATCCCAGGACCATTTACTGGGGCAAAAAGCATAAATAGGCATTTCACTGAAGAGAAAATACAGAGGACAACATGAAAATACAGAGGACAAAATTATCCATTAGGCAAACACAAATTAAAACCACAATGAGGTATCAATATCCATCTATCAGAATAACTAAAATAAAAAATAGTAATAACACCATATTCTGGGAAGGATGCAGAGAAACTCTATTACTCATATATTGCTGGTGGTAACATAAAATGTTATGGTCATTCTGTATAAATATTAATAGTTTGACAGTTTCTTTTAAAACTAAAAACTCACCATAAAACCCAGATATCACATTCTCAGGCATTTATCCCAAATAAATGAAAATTTATGTGCATGTGAAAACTTATAAATGAATGTTCATAGCATCTTTAGTTGCAACAGCCAAATACTAGAAGTTACCCAAATGTCCTCCAATGGGTAAGTGAGTGAATGTGTAAGCAAACTGTGCAATACAACATACTATGCAATACAACACAGTAACAAAAAAGAACCAACTATTGATGCAGAAAACAACCTGGATAAATCTCAAGATTATTATGCTGAATGGAAGAAGCCAATATCATAAAGTTACATATTAACATGATTATATAACATTCTTAAAATTATATAGATGGACAACAGATTAATGGTTTCGAAGGGTTAGGGATGGGACCATGGCTTTAAAGGGAAGCATAAAGAAGCCTTGCACTGATTATATAGTTAGTGATATTTTGATTGTGGCAATAGTTACATGAAGCTAATGTGATAAAAACTGTATACAATCACACACACACACACACACACACACTCATGCACAATGAGTACATGAGTAGTAATAAAATCTGATAAGGTCTGTAGATTATACCAGTGTCAATTACCTGATTTTGATATTGTACTATAGGTATGTAAATGTTAACAGTGAGGAAGGCTGTGTGAAATGGGGCACTCATAGACTCATGAATCTATAAGTACTTTGTAATGTTTTTAAAAAATATACAAACCAGCTATTCTTTAACAGCTAGAATGTTTGCGTGATTCTTTGTTTACAAAATCTACAAGTAGACCGAACATAAATTTAATGAGACCAATCTGTCAAACATCAATTCATATATTAAAATTTTGTATTCACAAGGTATGAATAAAGCAACAGAACTTAACATTCACATTTTGCTCTCACAAGAGTGAGTTTATCCTTCACCCTGACCTACAAAAGTGGTAGCATGTATCTAAATACTGTATACAGTATCTATATACTGGTAAACCTACAATTCAAACCCTGGGCTTTGAATCCCTGCAGAAGTCATCTAACTTCAGTTTCTCCTTAAACACAACATAAAAAATAGTAATAAATAGTTATAGTATACCAATCACCGAACTATTCAACCACCTGCTACACAGTGGAAGGTAAGAAGAGGACTCCCAAGAAATGAGAAAATATGGTCCCAGTTCATATTGTTTTAGATACAGATGATGTGATGCACAGGTATGTTTTTAAGCCTTTGGAAATGCATTTAGGGGCAAAAAGAGAAAAAAATGGCAGTAGAAATGATATTCAGAATGTAAATATTCAATGTGATGTAAGAATTTATTGAGTGCTTATCTTGGGCACCTGTAGTGTGACTAAGCAACTGAAGCTCTGGGTTTGCCAGGGAGCCTGTGGCTTTGGGACTTGCAACAATAGTATCATCAGTAGTGCTCCAAGGCTGTCAGTACTGCCACTGTTAGCTGTTGTTAATTTACATAACACAGATGTACTGGGCTTTGTGCTAAGCACTCTACAAATAACATAATCACATGAACTTTGCGAGATGGCATTATTATCCAGATTTTAAAGAAGAAGAAACTAAGAAGACATGTCTAGATACTTTCCCAAGACGAGCAACTAGAAAATGTCAGAATCCTGATGGGAACCCAGGTCATCTAACTTCAAAATTCATACTTTTAACCACTAGTCTATGTGTCTTCACCAAAGCCTGTTTAAAATCCTCCTCTTTGCTACTCTTTTCTCACGACCTCAGGTGGAACCTCTGGAGAGTTCCCTGACTTCATATTGTCTCTGCTCTACCTCCTTCCCCTAACAAATTCCATGTGGAGGATGAGGCATGGCCAATATAGCAATTGGCAAGACAGATCTTCAGCAAAGTTTTGTATGAGGAGAGTTGAGTGGGTAGGTATGGAGGCGGATGATGAGAGAAGAGTGTGTGTGTGAGTGTGAGAGATGTTTTCCCTGATTTTATTATAATGGTAAAACTTAATAAAGTAAATAAGTCTCTCACTTGAGGCATTTTAACTAAAATATTTGTGTTAGTGGTATAAGGCCAGGAAATATGCAATGACACAGAACTACCTGGATGGATTCTTCTATTCCTGACACTACCTCAGGGGCTTGATCTCAGTGGGCTTCTGAGTAAACAAGGTTACCACCTTGTTCCCATTTTCTAATGCTACATACAAACCACCCCCAAACTTGGATAATACAAACTGTTTTTATCACTCAGTGTTCTGTACGTGGAGTGGGCTGAGCTGAATGGTTCTCGTTCAGAATCTCTCATATAGTGGCAATCAGATAGTGGTGGGATCTGGAGTCATTTAAAGGTTTCTTTCCTTAGGTATCTGGAGCCTAAGTTTGAATGGCTGGAAAATCTGAGGGCTGGTTGGGCTTCAATCCTCATAGCATTTCCATGTGGCCAGCTTGGACTTTCTGACAATATGCTAGTCTCAGAGTAATTGACAGTCATGGGCTTGAACCAGCTTGTATTGGCTTAGAAGAGCTGATTCTGCATATCTTCTCCCAAACCTGTGTTCAGTGCTATCATTTTGGAAGCCATGGTGGGAGTATTTACACCATGAAAATTGGCAAACACTGCAAATCAGGAAACTTTTTTTCTCTAGAGAGCCAGTTTACTAACATATGACTCTACACAGTAGTTGGCTTCTCCCAGAGTGACTGAGCCAAGAAACCCAGGAGGAAGATGCAAACCTTCTTAGAACCTAGCTGTGGCTGTCCCAAAATGTTGCTTTCTTCTCATTCTATTGGTCAGTCAAGTCCCTAAGGCTAACCTATTTTTAAGAGGTAGAGAATTAACATTGATCTCCTGTAAGAAGAATAGTAAATAATTTGTATAGTCTAAGAGCCAGCACAGAGTATAGACTCAATAAATGCTTGATAAATGAATGAGTATGAAGTCATTTTAAACACTAATCTGCATGTCCTTAAGCCACTCTAAATGTACAAGTCCTTTTCGTAAGTTTTACTTCAATCAATGATTTTTAAATCTCTGAGTAGCCGAAATCTAAAACTGCTTGATATAAATCTGTTTACACTCTGTCTGCAGGTATTTACGGACCTGTTTACTCAGGCCCTGTCTGGTTACGTACTCAGTTGTTACCACTACACACATTACAATCACAGATTGCTTGTTTTATAGACATTTATAGATGCACTGTTTAGGTTGGCTTAAGTAAACTTCAAGTTTCTTAAGAGAGGTCTCATGTATTTCTTTGCCACTCCTCTTCCTACCATGCAAGCTACAGAGAGTTTTAAACATATGCATATGAATACTTACAAGATAGGTGATGGTTAGAGATTATAACCCTTAAAAGGGAAGGAAAGAAGGAGACAAACTGAAAATTCTTTTTTTTTTTTTTTTCCTGAAAATTCTTAATTGCTATGTTTTAGAACCTTCCATAAATGTTTTCCTTTAACTCTTCTATTTACCTAGTGAAGCAGTTATTATTTCCATTTCACAGTTGAGGAAAATGAGCCTCAAGAAGTTTTAGACATTTGGTCCAAGCCATACTGAAAAGTGGAGAAACTGGGATTCAAATGAAGACTCACATAGTTCTAAAGTCTGAGGTTTATGCATTCTTCAGGCTGCCTACCCACTGCTCTCTACATTTCCCCATCCTCTCACATTCTGGTCTCTCTCCTTAAAGCATCTACAGGAGTCATAAAAATGCTAATGCTTCTGAACTCCAAATAGAATAATCAGTGTTTCAAGTTGTGCTCTGGTAAAAATGTTCTTAGAAAGCTTGGTAAAACAAGAAGCTTAGAGTGTCTTATACTAGGAGTGGAGTCAGACTGGTAGCAGGGTGACCAGCTAAGGGAATACTGCAATAACTTGGGAAAAGTATGCTGATGGATTAGACCAAAGTAGTAGTGGGGTAGAGAGATGTAAAAAAATTTGGAGCGTTATTAAGAAGACTGACTCAACAGACTGGTGATTGATTGGATTGCGTAGGTACTGATCAATTATTTTAGAACCATCATTCTGGCTGCTGCTGGGAGGTAAGACTGGAAAGAGGAGGCCCAGATGTGAGGTTTCTGTATTCCCAGAAGAAGATGATAAGGGCTTTAAATTAGGGTAATGTCTGTGGAAATGGGAAGAAGTGGATGGATTTAAGAGATAATATTGAGTTCAAATCTGTTGAATGTGTTCCCAAATCAGATGTGAAGATGTGAGGGCATTTGGAGAGGTGTTCAGGGTGAAATCCAGAAATCTACCACCAGGAACTTTTCACAGAGCTAGGAGACACAGAAGGAGGAGCAGACTTCAGGTGAGAATGAATTCTGCATATGGTCTAGTCTGAGGTGAATGTGTAACCAGGCACTGGCCGCCAGGATGCAATTGTACTGAAAGCAAAGCAGACATCTCTTATCTAAATGAGAGTCTTTGCTCCCTGTATAGGTTACAGATGTTGGTGCCAAACATACCAAATACCGTATGTGTCAGGGTTCTGTGCCAAGAAATAAAGGGCTCCGTAATTCTCAACATTTTCATTTGACAGTGGTTCAACTCTCTTTCCAAAAGCCATTTATCATCCTGTAGACACCTCTGTCATAAACAAGATGACTTTATTGAGCCTTCTAAAGCTAATAAGAGCTGTATCATTCAATCGGTGACAGAGACTCACATAACTCATAGAAAGTGTTGCAGGGAGATTTCAGTGGTCTCTAGGA
The DNA here is from genome assembly GCF_001604975.1 of Cebus imitator. NCBI lineage: Eukaryota > Metazoa > Chordata > Mammalia > Primates > Cebidae > Cebus > Cebus imitator. Next base: position 122,637 of record NW_016107556.1, read on the forward strand.
GCACAGGGTCTGCCTGCACACACACACATGCACACACACACACACACACACACGCAGAAAGAGAGAGAGAGAGATCTCAGATCTCATGTACATTTTCTTGGAAGAACTCATAGAAACAGACACTAAGATGTGTTTTTACACTTTTGCCCTACATGCAGCAGCACAGCCACTGTTTGAACAAGGTACCTGCATGTCAGAACAGGGATCCTGGGTCCCTTTGTTTCTTGCTACACTCCTGAGAAAGAAGGTAAGCATTCACGCCAGCTAAGCAGCAAACCAAGGCTCTCCAGAGAGCTGCTTTTCTGCACATCACCTTTTATTTATAAGGATCAATCCTCTAACGGTCTACCCAATCACAAAGCCAGTCAGTAGGAAGGCAAAGGGTGTATGGATGGCCCTAACCCAAAGGAGACCGCTTATAGCTTCTTCACTAATATGCTCATTATACAACTCTTAGAATAGGCATCTAACGCCAAACCCAGGTTAGATTCCCACGGCCACTGAGAGAGCCCACCACTGCAGCTCAAAGCTGACTTTGCCTAGCCATGATCTGCCATCCCACCAGGTGGGGATTAGTTGCCATGGAACCAGCTACCCTCTCCACCCAATTGAGTATTTCTTGATCTAACTTAAACTCTGCCCATAGATGCCTTCCAAAGTCCCCCCTCATGTCAAGGTTCCCTAGAGTGAAACCCATTAAATAACAGTTTTCTTACCTGGGAGAAGTCCTGGTGACCAGCAGTGGAAAAAATACTAACTTATAATAGAACTGACAGGGACTCACAGAGCAAATGTGTTCTTTTTAAAAGAAGAAAGGTGACTTCATCCCTGGTGCTGTGGAGTTTAAAAAGAGCAGCGAGTGCTGCCTGGCTGAGCCAACTCTGCTTCATCAGTGATGACTCCATCCAAATTATGCAGCCATTGCCCAGACATGCTCAGCCTTCAGAAGGTAAATCGCTGGAATCTGACTAACCCTGTTGTTTTCAAAGAGCTTCAGAAAATCCTAAGGCACCAATTGCCTTAACTGGCACCAGGGAGAGAAAAACTATGCAGTTATTTCCTTGAGTCATATCATTATATCCACCTCCCCCCGCCAAAAAAAAAGAACTCTAGGGAAGGAAAACAGGTATTTATACTTTCTGAGAGGTGAAAATTATTGGAGAAGTGGAGGCAGGGAGGAAGAAGAAGCAAAGGTATTTTGGTCTGGAGGAGGGGCAGTAAGAAGCTGGAAATGACCACCTTGCTAAGAAAGTTTCAGAGCTATGAATCTGTAAGCAAACAAAGGTGACAAACAGGTGACTGGACTTTGCAAAGGGAAAAATATTCAGTTAAGCAAAGGAGATTAGTTGCTATAGTAAAGGGTGTGACAGCCTTTCTCAAAAATGCAACCAATCTTTATTTTCTTTTTGTTGAATATAATAGCACTCATTCAATATGAGGTCATTGTAATATTAACATATCAGCATAAAACATGTCTGCATTCTAACAGAAAGGTTTGGGGAAAGAGACAGGATTTTTCTCTTCTGCAGGTTAAAGGTGAGGCTGTAGCAACTGGATTTCTACCATGGGATTCAAGGTCGTTTCAAGCTACCCAGAGGGCCAAGAACCTACTCTTGATGCCAAGTCCTGGTCTAAACTCTGGGCAAGAGTTCTGGCGGGGGTGCCAGGGAAAGGAATGATAATGAGTGTGATCTCTGTTGGAAGTGGGGCAGAGGGTTGAGCTTAGTGGCCAGCTGCTCTCTCTCCCAGCCTTTTTACTTCTGGAGAGTATAAGGTGACTCTGGGTCATTAGGCTTGTATCTAATTTCTTCTTGAGCTATTTTGAGGCTTTGAGACCTTTTTGTGTCAAGTTTCACTCCAGAGAGGTTAAACAAGAAAAAAATTTCCTTTCTGTTTAGATAGAGGTATTCAGATCCAACATCAGAAAGAGATTTTTGAAATCACAGATTTAAGAAATGTCAAAATGGCTTACAAAGGGAACTTGTAATTCTTCAGGGTGTGAATAATAATAGAAGTAGAAGAGGGACAGCATTTCATCAATATTAAGAGCAATGAAGACCATTTTTATTTGGTTCATCATAATGTCCTTGAAACTTAGCACAGAGAGAACCATACAGTAGGTGCTCAGCAGAGACAGAGTGATTGGTGCCCTTTTCCATTCCAGGTCTCTAGAATAGATCTGCTGAGAATGCTTAAAGTCACCATCTTGTTGGTGAGGCATCTGGAGGGAGCATGAGCCAGTGGGTCTTGTGGAATGGAAAAGAACTTGGTTATTTGCTTTGTCTCAGCCTCCAGGTTCATTGCCAAAGTTAGAATGGAGCAAAGAAGGCCAATTGCTGGACCTAGGAGCCTCCTTTGCCTATGAGCTAGATTTCATGTCTTTTCCTAAGGCCAGGACTCAACCTAATATGTAATCTACCAACTGTCTTCGATTAATTTTTTGTTCTCAAAAGTCTATTAAAAATTTTCAAACTTAGTGAAATGTCGAAAGAAGAAACCATCATTCTCAGCAAACTGACACAAGAACAGAAAATCAAACACTGCATGTTCTCACTCATAGGTGGGTGTTGAACAATGAGAACACATGGACACAGGGAGGGGAGCATCACACACTGGGGCCTGTCGGGGTGAAATAGGGGAGGGACAGTGGGGGGTAGGGAGTTGGGGAGAGAGAGCATGGAGAGAAATGCCAGATATAGGTGATGGGGAGGAAGGCAGCAAATCACACTGCCATGTGTGTACCTATGCAACAATCTTGCATGTTCTTCACATGTACCCAAAACCTAAAATGCAATAAAAAGAAAAAGAAAGAAAGAATTGTACAATGAACACCTGTATACTTACCACTGGATTTCTTCAATTAACATTTTACCACATTAGTTTTATCCCATGTTGATTCTCTACTCATTTCTCTATCCATCCAGCAACTCATTTAATTATTTTTGTTACTGTCTTTCAAAATAAGTTTTAGACATGAGTATATTCCACCCTAATAATACTTCAGTATTATTAGCCAGAGGTCAATATTTATTTATAATTTCTTTGTTTATTTTCAAATAAAATTTGTATACAGTGCAATGCACAGATCTTAAATGTATCATTCAGGAGTTCCTCTAGACACATACACCTATGCAAACCAAACTCCCATCAAGATACAGAACATAACCATCACTCTGGAAAGATTCCTTATGTCCCTTCCTAGCAAACTCATACCTTAACATCCCAAGAGATAACCAGTCTTCTGATGATTTTCACCATAGGTTAGTTTCACCTTTGTTAGTATTTTACATAAATGGAACCATACAATTTGTATTCTATTGTGGAAACTTTTGTGCAGTCATTATGTTTTTGGGGTTCATTCATCTATGTTGTTGCTTGTATCAGAAGTTGGTTTATTTTCGTTGCTGAATAGTAAACAGTATTTTATTCTATGAATATGCCACTATTCTACTAATGGATACCTGGGCTTCCAGCTTATAGGTATTAGGAATAAAGCTAATATGAACATTTTTGCACAAGTCCTAGTGAACATTTGTTTTTAGATCCCTTGGGTAAATATGTAAGAGTGAATTGTTGGTTCTTAGGGTACCTATGTATTTAATTTTATATGAAATTGCAAGATTTTTTCCAACATTGTTATGCAATTTTCCTCTCCTACCAGCAATGTATAAGAGCTTTAATTGCTTCATGTCATCACCAATATTTACTGTTGTCAGCCTTTAATTTTAGCCACACTGGTAGATGTGGAATGGTATTTCATTGTGGTTCTAATTTGCATTTCCTTGATGACTAAAGATATTTAATGTTTTTCCATGTGTTTATTGAGCATTCATTTATTATCTTTTGTGAAGTGTCCAAATTTTTTACCTTTTATAAAAATTTTAAATTATTTTATTATTGTTTTAGAAGTTCTTAGTATATCATGGATACCAATACTTTTTTACTTTTTTGAGATAGGGTCTCACTCTATTGCCCAGGTAGGAGTGAAGTGGCATGATCACAGCTTACTGCAGCCTTGACCCTCTGGGCTGCAGCGATCCTCTCACCCCAGCCTCTTGAGTAGCTAGGACTACAGGTACATGCAACAACACCCAGCTAGTTTCTGTGTTTTTAGTAGATATGGGGTTTCGCTATATTGCCCAGGTTAATCTTGAGCTCCTGAGCTCAAGCAATCCAGCTACCTTGGCCTCCCAAAGTGTGAGAATTATAGGCATAAGCCACTGTGCCCAGCCAGATACCCAGTACTTTTTAAGATAAGTTTTGCAAATATTTTATTCTGTCCTGTGGTTTGTCTATACATTTTCTTAATGATGTTTCTGTGCTTCTTTTCATTTCTTTAAATTTTAATGACCTAATTTATAAATTTTTTGCTTTTTTGGTTTTTACTTTCCCCAAAGTTATAAAGATTTTTTCCTACATTTTCTTCTAAAAGTTTTTTAAATTTTAGCTTTTATGTTTAGGTCTATGGTTCATCACAAATTAAATTTTGTGGATGGTATACGTTAAAGCAAGGTTAATTTGTTTTCACATAAAATGTAGTTATCTCAACATCATTTGTTGAAGACTTCCTTTCTCAGTTAGGTTGCTTTGGCACCTTTGTTGAAATTAAAATAAATGTATAAGTATGTGTCTATTTCTATTTCTGAGTTCCTTATTCTTTCCATCAGTCTGTTTGTTGATCCTTACACCAGTTGCACACCACCTTGATTACTATAGCTTTAGGGTAATTCTTGACATCCAACAATATCCTATGTCAAATTGGAGGAGGTTCCTGGTGGAAGGTGATTGGATCATGGGGACAGATTTCCCTCTTATTTCCCCCTTGCTGTTCTCATGACAGTTAGTGAGTTCACAAGAGCTGATCACTTAAAAGTGTATGGCAACTCCCCTTTTCTGTCTTTCCTGCTCTGCCTTGGTAAGATGTGCCTGCTTCGCCTTCACCGTCTGCCATGATTGTAAGTTTCCTGAGGCCTCCCAGCCATGCTTCTGTACAGCTGGTGGAACTGTGATGTAATTAAATCTCTTTTATTTATAAATTACCCAGTCTCAGCTAGTTCTTTATAGTGGTGTGAAAACAGACTAATACATCATCTAACTTAAATTTCTTTTTTCAAGACTTCTTTGAATATTTGAGGTTGTTAGAATTAGAATCATCGAGTCAGATTTGACCAAAAAGAAAGGTAGCATTATGATTATGATTTTATTGAATCTTTAGATCCTTTTGGTAATTATTACTATCTTAACAATACTGAGTTTTTCAATCCATTAACATGATTTATCTCCCCATTGATTTATATCTTCAATTTTATTCGGCAATATTTTGTTGTTTTAGTATAGAGGTTTTGCATGTCTTTTGATGAATTTATTCCCACATATTTTGCTTTTGACGCTAATATAAAATTATTTTTAAAATTTAACTCTCCAATTCTTCGCTGCTAATACATAAAAATGCAACTGACCTTTGTATATTAATCTGATATCCTGTGACTTTGCTAAATTCATTTAATAGGTAAGTAGTTGTTACATAAATATAATAGGAATTTCTGTGTAAATATTCATGTCATCTAACATAGAGATAGTTTTACATTTACTTTTTCCATTTTGAATTATATGCCTTTTGGTTTTAATTTTTTAAATATGTGCAAGTCCTCCTGTTAAATGTTAAAAGTGGTGAGATTGGGCATTCTCACCTTGTTCCCAACTTTCAGAAAACCATGCTCAATATTTTGAAATTAGGTATGGTGTTAGCTGAGGGTCTTTTGTAAGTGCTTTTTATCAAAATAAGGAGGTTACCTTCTATTTAAAATATCCTGAGTTTTAATCATAAATAGGCATTGAATTTATTAAAGTTTTTTTTTGTATCTATTGAAGTAATTACATTGTTTTTCTTCGTTATTCTTTAGTGGTAATAACATAGATTTCTGAATGTTCTTGATCAATCTACCTAAGGATTTGTCAACTTTGTTAACTTTTCAAAGATACACCTTCCAGCTTTGTTAATTTTTTTCTGTTTTTTTTTTTTCTTTTATTACTTTGGGTTTATTTTGCTTTTCTTTTTCTAGATTCTTAAGGTAAAGTCTTGCATCTTTGGCTTTAGAGTTTCTTCTTTTCTAATATATTATTTGATTTAAAGATAAAATTTCCCCCTAAGCACTGCTTTAGCTGCATCCCACAATTGTGAAATGTATTTTATTTTATTATTTTTTTTTTTTTTTGAGACGGAGTTTCACTCATGTTACCCAGGCTGGAGTGCAATGGCGCGATCTCGGCTCACCGCAACCTCCGCCTCCTGGGTTCAGGCAATTCTCCTGCCTCAGCCTCCTGAGTAGCTGGGATCACAGGCACACACCACCATGCCCAGCTAATTTTTTGTGTTTTTAGTAGAGACGAGGTTTCACCATGTTGACCAGGATGGTCTCGATCTCTTGACCTCGTGATCCACCCGCCTCGGCCTCCCAAAGTGCTGGGATTACAGGCTTGAGCCACCGCGCCCGGTCTGAAATGTATTTTATTATCTTTCAGTTCAAAATATTTCCTAGCTTTCCTTGTGATTTTATTTTTAATCCATGGATTATTTAGAAGTATGTTGTTGAATTTAGGATTTTTCTTAATCTCTTATTCATCTCTAATTTAATTCCATGTGGCCAGAGGACATATTCTGTATGATGTCAATTCTTTTAAGTTTATGGCCAAGAACATGTTCTATCTTGATGAACATACCATGTGTACTTAAAAAATATGTATCCTGCAGTTGTTGGGTGCAGTATTCTATAAATATCAATCAGGTCAAAGTGATTGATAGTTGTATTAGCTTTCTAGGGCTGCCATATAATTGCCACAAACTGATTGGCTTAAACAACAGAAATTTATTGTCTCACTATTCTAAAAGCTGGAAGTCTGAAATTGTTAGGGAAGCAGGAGCCCAGGAGAGCCAGAGTAATGCCATTTTAAAATCAACTCCATCTTAAAACAAGCAAGACACATTCCTTGTCAGTCATGACCCATGGTCCTAAGATGTTTACTGCAAAGAAAGCAGCTTGGTAATGCCTGCAAGGACAAACTCCTACAACAACAAACGGTCCAGATGTCCCAATACCCATAAAAATATATGCTTTCAAGATAATTATAGTTATGCTTTGGTGTACTTAACACACTAAAATGTCAAGGATGGTTTTCTTTAAATCAGTAGAATAATACATTTTGTCATGCTGTCAGCCCACCTACATGTAGACATAGTTTAGTCTTTACATAGACAAAAACCCCTATATAACTTTAAAAAAAGTTAAAGCATAGAAAAACTTCAAAAAAGATGGTAAGATGGTGCATTCTTCTGCTTGCTTTCTGAGGACGCCCTTCTTAGTAGCTGAGTAGCTTTCAATAAACCACCTCTTTTCACTGCACTCTGCAACTTGCCCTGAATTCCTTCCTGCCTAAGATCCAAGAACCCTTTCTTAGGTTCTGCAATCCCTTTTTTGACAACAGAATCAGGTATCAACATGGCCATATCCATCTGAGATTTTGGGTAGAATCCTTCCTTACCCTTCTTAACTTCTGGTCATGGCTGGCAATCCTTGACATTCTTTGGCTTGCAGCTTCATCAGTCCAGTCTCTGCCTTCATCTTCACATGGCCTTCTCCCAGTATGTCTTCACAATATCTTCCCTACCACACAATCTTCCTTCCCACACCTTGTACCTGTGACCAAATTTCCTCTTTTTATAAGCATTAATTATGGTTTCCACTCTAATGACTTCATTTTAACTTTGTTACCTCTGTAAAAGTCCTATTTCCAAATAATGTCACACCCTGAAGGACTGAAGAGTTAGGACTTCAATATATCTTCTTAGAAGGACATAATTTAACCCACAGCAATAGTGTTGCTCAGATCTGTGTCATCACAGCGTTTTTATTCAATTGTTCTATCAGTTGCTGAGAGTAGGATGTTGAATTCTCCATCTGTAATTGTGACATTGTCTATTTTTCCTTTTAATTCTGTGAAGTTCTGATTTATTTTGAATCTCTGTTATTGGATACACACACATTTATTACTGTTATTTCTTCCTGATGTATTGAGCTTTTAATCATTATAAAATGTCTCTCCTTGTTAATACACTCTATTTTAAAGTCTAGTTTATCTGATATTAATATTGCCAATCAGCTTTTTTTTTTTTTTTTTTTTTTTTT
>NW_016107556.1:130874-140923 GCF_001604975.1 Cebus imitator
CAGGCTGGAGTGTGCAGTGGCGCGATCTTGGCTCACTGCAACCTCCCTCTCCTGAGTTCAAGTGATTCTCCTGTCTTAGCCACCTGAGTAGCTGACACCACAGATGCCCACCACCACGCCCGACTAAGCCAATCAGCTTTATCAGCTTTCTTATGCTTACAATACATGCAGTAGTCTTTTTTCATCCATTTGCTTTTAAACTACTGGTGGTTGTATGTTTAAAATGAATTTCCTGCAGACGGCATATAATCGAGTTGGTGTTTTTTTTTTAAATTCATTTTAACAATATTTTATTTTCATTTGGTATGTTTAATTAATTATCATTTAATGTGATTATTGACATGGTTGAATCGATGTCCAAGATATGGTTGGACTTAAATCCAAATTTACTATTTGTTTTCTGCTTGCTTCTTTGCCTTTTTGTCCCTCTGTTTCTCCCTTTGGGCTTCTTTTGGATTAAATATATTTTAAAATTCCATTTTAATTTATCTAGGGGCTTTTAAGGCATACCTCTTTGCATTACATCTTTAGTAGCTGATTTTAAGGAATATATATATATATATATGTGTGTGTATATATATATATATGTGTGTATATATATATATATATATTCTGCTTTTCACAGTTTACTGGGAGTTAATATTGTACACTTCATGTAAATATGTAGAAATATTTGCTACCAATTTGGTTCATTGACTTCCCCCTCATCTTTTATGCTATCCTTATCACATGTACTTCTTTACATATGTTATAAAGTATACAATGTGTCATATTTGTTCTTAAAGTAATCATGTTTTAAGTAAATTAAGTTGAATAATAGTACTTGGCAGTTACACATATTTACCATCTAATGTATTTTACTCTTTCCTGAGTAATCAAGTCTCTATTGAGTTTTGTTTTGCTTTACCCGGCATTCCATGCCATGCAAGTCCACTAGTGAAAAATTGTTCTAAAGGTGTCTTATTTAACCTTTATTCATCAAGAACATTTTCACTAGGTATAAAATTTTGGTTCACAGGTTTTTCTCTTTCAGCACTTTAAAGATGTTGATCCATTGCCTTCTGGGCCCCATTGTTTGTGACGAGATAACAGTGGTTATGAAATAATTTAGTGGATTTTGAATTGATTCATGCAATGTCATTTTCTTTGACTTTTCATTTTATTGTGATTTATTTGCAGCAATTTGACTATGATATCCCTAGGTGTTTTTATTTTTGTTTTGTTTTTGATATTAATCCTTCCTGGTGTTTCTTAAGGTTTCAGAATCTGCACATATATGCCTTTTACCAGATTTGTGAACTTTTCACCCATTATTTATTTAAATTAGTATCTGGGTCATTCTATCTCCTCTCCTTCTGGAACTTCAATTATATGCATATTAGACCTTTTGGGATAGCTGCAAAGATCCCTAAGTTTTTGCACATTTATTACTATTAAATCTCTGTTTCTCAGTCTGGATCATTTCTGCTGATCTATCCGAATCCTTTCTGCTGATCAATCTTCTAGTCCACTGACTCTTTATTCTTTCATCTCCCTTGGGCAGTCAAGAGCATCCACTGAATTTTTATTTTAGATATTGTCTTTTTTAGTTCTCATATTCTCATTGGTTCTTTTTTATAATTTCTATATCTCTGCTAAGATTTTCTATATTCTATATTTCTATATTTATTGTGAACATATTTTCTTTTATGTACTTGAGCATGGTTGCGATGACTTTTTAAAAATTCTTGTCTGCTAATTCCATCATCAAGGTCATCTTGGAGTTGGTCCCTATCTCTTTCTCCTTAAACAAGTCATGTTTTCCTGTTTTGTTTTATGTTGGATATTTTTGGAGCATATCCTTGTTATAGTGAATGATATGTTGTAGAAAGCCTCAATTCTGTCATGCTCTCCTATGAAGTACTGACTCTTCTTTAACTAGGACTTTAAAGTGGCTGAACACAAACTCCAAAACTCTCTCTCTCCTGGTAGCAACTGAAGTTTTAGTTTCATTTCTTTAAGCCTTACCTGGGCTTAAAGTCTGTTCCTTATATGTGTCTCAGAGTTCAGTTAGATAACTGAACAGAGCTTATTCATGAAATGTAAGGCTTCTTCTCTGCCTTGTATATTGCACACAGGGCCCTGTTCTTACACTAAAAGCTATAAATAAGAAAACTCATCTCATAAATCTTACTCTTCTCCTAACTGTTATTTCTCCTCTAGTTTCTGCTTGCTTTTGTTCTCTTTCCAGTGTTTTCAACCAGTTGTTCTCATATTTTGTCCAGAGTTTATAGTTCTTATCTACAAGACATTTGGTTCAAAAGTGTTGTGTGGACATACCAAAGGCTCCAGTTATATTTTGAGTCACTTAGTTTATCCTCAACAAAATTATTTATAGCTTTTTGTTACTAATTATCTTACATTTCACCCCTTTCCTAGTAGTGTTGAAACGGATATAGAGCTTCTGCAGAAAAGGATGACATAATCAATAAGTACTGTCTGCCTTGGGCATAGGATGGGAAGTATAGACCAGAGAGTTGCAATTTTTTTATAGTTACTTACAAAACAATGTATAATACTCAGAAGTTTGTACCTACTAGAGCATCTCCTTGAAGTCAGAGTATAATCTTTGCTTGTTTGATGGCTAATATTTCCCACTAACTGAAGAGCAGGGATTAGGCTTGTCAAATCCACTCTTATACGCCTAGTGTCTCTCAAGTGGAACATAGCAGTCACTCAATAAATAGTGAATGAGTGAGAGTAGTGTCTAACCAGGACCCATCGCAACCTAGTATCGTTTATCATCACTGATCTATCCCAGAAAAAGTAGACAATTTAGGAATACCTCATTCAGCCTAAGTTTTGTTTTAGTTTTCCTTTTAAAAATTAAATAATCAATATAGATACATAGAGAATACAAATTAGCAAAAATAAATCAAGCCAATGCATTTTTCCCTCTCAGATATACCATTGTCATTTTTTTCTGCATAGTGTTTTGTTATTGTTCAAATGAGTATACATTAGAATTACCTGAGGAGCTTTGAAAAGTCCTCATGCTCATGCTACAACCCATACTAATTAAATCATATTCTCAGGGATTGGGACACACACATTTGTGTTTTTCTAAAGGTCTCAAGATGACTCCAGTACGCATTCAAGAGGACCTAAAGATGTAATAGCCAGGATAGCAGAGGTTTTTCAGATGTCATTTTCTATCTCCTACATGGCACAGATCTTGTCCTCCAAGAGAGTTCAGACAGGACAGTACTTGAGGCAATAAACATGAAACAATTAGAAACAAAAGGACAGCAAATATACAGAATTACGTGCCAACATGTATGGAAGCTGTGAGCTAAGCCTCTAAGGGCAGACACCCCTGAGTGCAATCAGAGGTGGGCTCATCTTGGTGGAGCCACATTGAGGGACTCTTGTTTTTCGTGGAGGTTTCTAGCAGCAGGTTGGAGAAAGGGGTACAGTGATATGTCAGAATGACAGGTGATGCTTATTTTATTCCTGTCTTCTTTGAACATTTCTTCTTTATAAAATCCCAAGATCCCATGCTCCTAGCCTCTGCTCTTTCTTTGTGGGAATGCTGTTTTAATTCCTAACCTGACTTCAGAATTTGAGACCACCTTCAACCAGACAGGTTTCTGTGGAAATGTGCCGTCACTAGCCAGATGTTCTGTCTGTCTGCTGTGGAACCCAGGTGAGTTAAATATAAATATCCATGGCCACTGTACTTCTCCAGCTTGCCCAGGAGAGCTGGGCAACAACAAAGCATACGGTGTGATTCTTGACCTCAGCCACACAAAAGAATCTCTGTGAATATTGTGAAATAGCTATTCCAAAGCCTCACCCCAGAATAATTAATTCAGAACCTCTAAGTGATGAGGCCCAAAAACTAGTATCTTTTTCCAGGCTCCTCGGATGATTAGGATATGACCCAGGGTGAGAAATATTGATGATGTAAGTTGGTGAGCCATTCTCCTAGGTTGTGGGTGCATTTGAAATCCCCTTCCCTGCCATTCCTGGAGACAACATAGAGAAAAGTGTCATGCTTTATGTTAAATAGGCTAAGGTTTGAATCTCTGCTTTGCCGTTTACTAGCTGTATGACATTAGCTAAGTTGCTGACCATCTCTGACACTCCATTTAGTTAACAGTACAAAAGACAAAATAATAGTAACTATAGCTGGGCACGGTGGCTCATTCTTGTAATCCCAGCACTTTGGAAGTCCAAGGTGGGTGGATCATGAGGCCAGGAGTTCAAGACCATCCTGGCCAACACAGTGAAATCCCATTTCTACTACAAATACAAAAATTAGCTGGGCGTGGTGGCATATGCCTGTAATCCCAGCTACTTGGGAGGCTGAGGCAGGAGAATTGCTTGAACCCGGGAGGTAGAGGTTTCAGTGAGCCAGGATCACACCTCTGCACTCCAGCCTGGGTGACAGAGCTAGACTCCATCTCAAAATGATGATAATAATAATAATACCTACTAATGAGGCTTAATGTGATGCCATGTATAAATCAACTGACACACAGTGTGTACCCATAAACATCTTCTCTCTTCTGTTTCTGCACTCCTCACCTCTTGTGTAATAAGAGCATTGTGTAAGAGCTATGGACAGTTCTGGCTTGTTTCTGAGCTGTTTCTCCCTGACCGACCATGACCACATCAGCCTGGATTTGCATCCCTGGTCCCTGGATCTGACATCCTGATTCCAGCTTCTAAACTTGATCCAGCTCTTCTTTCCGGGCCCAGTTTCCATCACCTGTTTCTGTTGCTCAGCACTAAGCCACAAAGAGATGGTTTCTAAAAGTAGCTGGGCCCCATGCTGCCATTGCTCCAGCTGAGTTTTAGCAGTGGGAGGGGGTGTAGCTAATTTTAGATTTGTCCTGGACTAGCATCTGAGAGAAGGCAAGGCCAGGCAAGTCCAACCTGCCTCCTCAGTACCTTTGGATTGCAGTTTGCAGAGAAAGGTTGGGGAGATTCTGTTGTAGGGCTTGTGTGTCTGTATCAAACCAGGAACCTTATGTGGAAATTTAATACATGCAATCATTTGCCTCAACACCTATTTGGATTTGAGTCTCAGGTGCTGTACAGAGTGAGAGTAACCACGAGGTAACCTGGAGTTTTTGATATGCTAATGCTTGTACTGAGCTAGAATAGATTGTTTTTTGCCTAACCCAGGGACAGGAATAGGCAGGTGTGAGCAGGACCTGAGACTCTGCAGGAAAAGGGCTGATAAGAGAAAAGATAGAAAATATTATTGAACTTTTTGTGTTTAGAGAAATGAATCTGATGAAGCAGTGCAGAGAAGAAAGCCTCACTAGGAGAAGGAAGGACAGCAACGTAGCTCCTAGGACAGACCTGGCCCGGAGGAGGTGTTTGATGATTGTTGCACAAGTGTGGAATGAAGAGCTTCTAAGGTGGGGAAGAAGAGTTGCTTTGAGGCTGCTCAGTGAACATCTTGTGCTTTGGAAGGAAGAGCCATTAGCTTGGAGCCAAGAGAGCTGTCCAGGAGACCCAAAACATCAGAAGGGTTTTGTGTGCTCTAGGTCAAGGGAAACTAGCTCTTTCAAGGTCAAGCCCACAGAATGAGGATATCTAACAACAAAGAAGAGTTGAACACCCCGAAGATTAAGAGATAAACAAGACAAAGAGGAAGAGTGAGAAGAGTAAAGGGTTTGGAGTCTGTCAAATTAGTTTCTTCATTCCACCACTTAAAGCTGTGTGAACTTATGTCAATTACCCAACTCTCTGAGCCACAGTCCCCATATATTTGTAGTGTTCACAATATATATGAATTCAACATTTCAACATTCACCAATTTATTGAGAGTCTACTATATGTTACAGATCATTTAGCCACTGGAGTGAACAATGCAGACAGGTTTCTTGCCTGTATGCATCTAACAATCTGGTAGGGAATGCAGACAAGAGAAAAAGGCATAAATAAGTGACAAAGGGTGGGTGCTGCTAAGTGCCATGAAGGAGGTAAACAGGATAAAACGAGACAGGTAATTTGGCTGGAGAAAGCTTCTGTGAGTAGGTGTCATTGAACTGAGCCCCAAATGTGAGAAGGAGCCGACTCTGTGGAAGAGCACTGCAGGCAGAGGGACAAGAAAGTGCAAAAGCCCCAAAACACAAAAGAGCTTGACAGCTCTGAAGAAGAGAAATGTGGATGGAGGGGAGTGAGCCAAGAAGAGGTCTTTCTGAGATAAGGTGAGGACAATCATACAGGGCCCAAGGAAGGAGTCTGGGTTTTGCAAAGAAAGAATAATTCCCATTTCTTGGAGAGTGGAGAGAGATGTACAGAAGGTGCTTTATGGTGGTGCTTCTGTGATACTTCTACAAAACAAATTGATGCCACTGGGACATGGAATCCTTAGAATGGAGCCCAGATGTCAGCAGAGGGCAAAACAGTTTGAATCCCTATAAGAGAAAAGGCATTCTAAATCTGGTCTAGGACCGAACATTTTTAGTTGATATAATTCAAAATCTACTTCTGGTAAGAAATGAGCTTTCCTGATAAAACACTTAATCAATTTTCTGATTAACTTTAACAAGATTAAGATTTGTTCTGGGAATCTAATTATCCACCCACCCACCTGCTCTGTCAATCACTTGTCTCAGTGTTTAGACAATTGTTTAAGGGAAAAAAATTGTTTCTTTTGCATGTTAATTTAATAATGATCCATCATTCACTTGTCCTATAAAATGTCCCTGCCAAAAGTAAATCTTTGAGTTGGCCTTCCTGTGGCCTTTTCATTTGCAACAAGACAATAATGAAACTGACATGTGCTTTGAAATGCATTTTGTGAAATGTTTTCCTTTTTCTTTTTCTTTCTTGCTTTCTTTCTTTTTTTTTTTTTTTTTTTTTTTTGTTTTTTGAGACAGAGGCCGGAATGCAGTGGCGTGATCTCAGCTCACTGCAACCGCCGACTCCCTGGTTCAAGCGATTCTCCTGCCTCAACCTCCCAAGTAGTTGGGATTACAGGCACATGCCACCATGCCCAGCTAATTTTTGTATTTTTAGTAGAGACAAGGTTTCACCATGTTGGCCAGGAAGGTCTTGATCTCTTGACCTCATGATCTGCCTGCCTTGGACTCGCGAAGTGCTGAAATTCCAGGCGTGAGCCACCACGCCTGGCCCTGAAATGTTTTCTGTAACACAATTTGGTTAATGGCCAGTGAACATGTGAGGGCTTCTTCAAGTTTTCTTAGTCCGTGGGCTCATTGTCCTCTAAGCTCCTGCTTGTGCACGTGCTCTCTCTAGCTGCAGCATATGGCTGTAGCCATGGAGTTCCACTAAAATACAGCTCCCCAAACCCTTGCTCTTTGGCAAGGAGTGAGAGTAGGGTTATTGACTTGTGCCCTCCACAAAAAGATGTGTTGGAATCCTAAGTCTCAGCATCTCAGAATATGACTTTATGTGGAAAGAGGGTCTTTGCAGAGGCAGACAAGTTAAAAGGAGGTGATTAGGGTGGGCCCTAATTCAATCTGACTAGTGTCCTTATCAAAGGAGAAATGTGGAAGCAGACAAGCACACAAGGAGAATACCATGTGAAGATGCAGGCAGAGATCAGAGGGATGCTTCCACAACACAGAGAATATGATTTCCAGCAAACCAATAGAAGTAAGGGGAAGAGAGTCTTTGTCACATACCTCAGAAGGAACCAGCCCTCATAATACCTTGGTCTTTGACTTCTAACCTCCAGAACAATGAGATAATAAATTTCTCTTCTTAGTTTTATTTTTCATTGATGTATAATAATTGTATATATATATATAAGGTACAACGTGATGTTTTGATATATGTTTACTGTGAAATAATTAAAACAGGCTAATTCCATTCCTCACATACTTATCATTTTTTTGTGGTGAAGATATTTAAAATCTACTCTTTCAGCAGTTTTGAAATACACAATACATTATTTATTATAGTCATTATTCCATGCAATAGATTACTAAAGCTTATTTCTTATGTCTAACTGAAACTTTCTATGCTTTGATCGACATTTCCCCTTTACCCAACCACCCCTCTCCCCCAGTCTCTGGTAATCATCATTCTACTCTCCACTTCTGTGAGTTCAATATTTTTTGATTCCACATATAAGTGAGATCATGTGATATTTGTCTTTCTGTGCCTAGCTTATTTCACTTAGCATAATGTTTTCCCGGTTCACCCATGTTGTTGCAAATAAGAGGATTTCTCTCTTTTTTAAGGCTGAATAGTATTCCACATTCATTATGTAGATATACTCACATTTTCTTTACCCATCCATCTGATGCTAGACATCTAGGTTGCTTTCATATCCTAGCTATTATGAATAATGCTGCAATGCACATGAGAGTGCAGATATTTCTTCAGCACACTGATTTCAATTCCTTTGGATATACACCCAGAAGTAGGGGTGCTGGATCATATGGTAATTCTATTTTTGGTTTTCTGAGGAACTTCCATACTGTTTTTCCATAATGGCTGTATTAGTTTACATTCCCACTAACAATGCCAAGGGTTCCTTTGGCCAATGTGGCATATATAATACCCCTACCAACACTTGTTGTCTTTTGTCTTTTTCATCAATAGCCATTCTAACAGGTGCAAGATGATATCTCATTGTGGTTTTAATTTGCATTTCTCTGATGATTAGTTATAATGAGACTTTTTCATGTATGTGTTAACCATTGGTATATCTTCTTTCAAGAGGGTCTATTTAGGTTCTTTACTCATTTTTGATTGAATTATTTGCTTTCTTGCTATTAAGTTGCTTGAGTTCCTTACATATTTTGAATATTAGTATCTTATCAGATGTATGATTTGCAAATATTTTTTCCCAATCTGTGAGTTGTCTCTTCACTCCATCATTTGTATCCTTTGTTGTGCCAAACCTTTTTAGTTTGATGCAATCTCATTGATGTATTTTTTCTTTTGCTGCTTGTACTTTTGGAGTCATATTTAAGAAATCTTTGCCCAGACTAATGTTGTGGAGATTTCCCTGATGTTTTCTTTTGGTAGTTTTATAGTGTCAGGTATTACGTCTAAATACTTAATCCATTTTGAGTTAATTTTTAATATGATGTAAAAAAATGTTCAATTTTATTCTGTTTTTGATGTCTAGTTTCCCAACATCATTTATTGAAGAAACAGTTTCTTCTCCATTGTATACTCTTTGCAACTTTGATGAAAGTCAATTAACCATAAATATGTGAGATTATTTCTAGGCTTTATATCCTGTTCCATTGGTCAATGTGTCTGTTTTTAATGCCAGCGCCATCCTATTTTCATTACAGTAGCTTTGGAACAGATTTTGTGAAGTGAGGTAGTGTGATGCCCCCAGCTTTGTTCTTTTTGTTCAAGATGGCTTTGGCTATTCAAGGTCTTTTGCAATTCCATACAAATGATAGGATTTGTGTGTGTGTGTGTGTGTGTGTGTGCGTGTGTGTGTGTGTGAAGAATGACATTGGAATTTTAATAGGGATTGTATCTGTATATGTCGATCACTTTAGAGAGTATTGACATGTTAATGATACTAATTATTCTAAACCATGAACAGACAAAACTTATTTGTGTTGTCCTCAAATTCTTTCATAAATATTTTATAGTTCTCAATAAACAGATCTTTCAACTCCTTGGATAAATTTATTCCTATGTATTTTTTCATGCTAGTGTGAATGAAATTGATTTTATAATTTTTTCAGATATTTTTTGGTAAGAGTAAAGAAACACTACTGATTTTGGGGGTTTAATTTTGTGCCCTGCAACTTTATGAAATTAGTTTATCAGTTCTAACAATGTTTTGGTAGAGTCTTTATATATGATCATGTCATCAGCAAACAAACAATTTCACTTCTCCTTTAAAAATTTTTTTTCGGGCCGGGCGCGGTGGCTCACGCCTGTAATCCCAGCACTTTGGGAGGCCGACGCGGGTGGATCACCAGGTCAAGAAATCGAGACCATCCTGGTCAACATGGTGAAACCCCGTCTCTACTAAAACTACAAAAAATTAGCTGGGCATGGTGGCACATGCCTGTAATCCCAGCTACTCAGGAGGCTGAAGCAGG
>NW_016107556.1:141148-176936 GCF_001604975.1 Cebus imitator
GAGACGCAGTGTTGCTCAGGATGGAATACATTGGCACAACCTTGGCTCACCGCAACCTCTGCCTCCCGGTTCAAGTGATTCTCCTGCTTCAGCCTCCTGAGTAGCTGGGATTACAGGCACCCACCACCATGCCCAGTTAATTTTTGTATTTTTAGTAAAGGCAAGATTTCTCCATGTTGGCCAGGCTGGTCTCAAATTCCCAACCTCAGGTAATCTGTCTGCCTTGGCCTCCCAAAGTGCTTGAATTACAGGCGTGAGCCACAGTATCCAGCCAAGATTTCAAATTTTTATGATTGAGTACCATGTTAGTGTTAAGCTTTTCATATATATCCTTTATTGTATTGAGATTTTTTTATACCTAATTTGTTGAGAGTTTTTATCATCAAAGGATATTGAATTTTCTTATATGAACTTTCTGCATTTATTGAGATATCATATGGTTTCGTCCTTCATTCTGTTAGTATAGTGTATCACATCTATTGATTTGCAAATGTTGAACTATTCTTGCATCCCAGAGATAAATCCCACTTGATTATAGTATACTAGCCTTTTAATGTGCTGCTGAATTTGGTTTGCTAGTTGGAGGATTTTTGCATCTACGTTCATCATAGACATTGGCCTGTAATTTTCTTTCCTTGTGGTGTCCTTGTCTGGCTTTGATATCAATGGAATTCTGGTCTCAGATAATTAATTTGGAAGTATTCTTTCTTCAATTTTTTGAAAGGATTGGTATTATTTCTTTAAATATTTGGTGGTAGAATTCTGCTGTAAAACCATTTGGTTCTGGAGCTTTTGTTTGATGGGAGATTTTTAAAAAATTATTGATTCAAACATCTTACTTATTAATCTATTCTAATTTTGTATATCTTCTTGATTTAGTATTGGTAGGTTGTATGTTTTTAGGAATGTATCCATTTCTTCTAGGTTATCCAATTTGTTGGCATATAATTAATTGTTCATGGCAGTTTCTTATAGTTATTTGTGTTTTTGTGATATTAGTTGTAATGTCTCCTTTTTCAAGTTCTGATATTGAGTTTTCTCTCTCTTTTTCTTAGTCTAGTTAAAAGTTTGTTGATTTTGTTCAACTTTGAAAGAATCACCTCTTAGTTTCATTGATTTTTTTCTATTATCTTTCTGCTCTCATTTATTTCTCTTTCATTTATTTCTGCTCTAATCTTTATTATTTCTTTCCTTCTACTGATTTTAGGTTTAGTTTATTCTTCTTTTTTCCATTCCTTCAGGTGTAATGCTAAGTTGTTTATTTCAGATCTTCCTTCTTTTTTAATGTAGGCATTTATTGCTGTAAACTTTCTTCTTAGAACTGCTTTTGCTGCATTCTATAAGTTTTGTTACATTGTACTTCTATTTTTAATTTTCTCAAAATACTTATTTATTTCTCTTTGAATTTATTCTTTAACCCACTGACTATTCAGGAGCATATTGCTTAATTTCTGTGTATTTTTGAGTTTTCTGAAAGTTCTTTTGTGACCAGTTGCTACTTTCACTCCATTATGGCTAGATAATATACTTAATATGATTTTAATATTCTTAAATTTGTTAAGACTTGTTTGATTCACTAACATATCATCTATCCTGGAGAATGTTCTTTGTGTGCTTGAAAAGAATGTGTAGTCTGTTGCTCTGTGATAGAATATTTTATAAACATATACGTCAGGTCTATTTGGTCCAAAGTGTTGTTCAAGTACTCTGCTTTCTTATTGATTTTCTGTCTTGATGACCTGTACATTGTTGAAAGTGGATTATGGAAATCTGCTGCTATTATTGTATTGCAGTCTATCTCACCCTTCAGATCTGTTAATATTTCCTTTATATATTTAGGTGCTTTGATGTTGGATGCATATATATTTAAAATAGTCATATCCTCTTGATGTATTGACATCTATTATAATATAATTTATATATTTAGGTGTTTTGATGCTGGATGCATATATACTTAAAATTGTTATATCCTCTTGATGTATTGGCTGCTATCATTATATAATGACCTTCTTTATCTCTTTATACAATATTTACTTAAAGTTGGCTTTTTCTGATATAAGCATAACCAACCCTGTTCTATTTTGGATACCATTTGCCTGGAATATCTTTTTACAATCCTTTACTCTCAGTCTTTGTATGTTTTTCAAGCTAAAGTGAGTCTCTTCTAGGTATTATATTGTTGGATCTTGATTTTTATTTTATCAATTCATCCACTGTGTATCTTTTTATTGGATAATTTAAACCATTACATTTAAAGTAATTATTGATAGGTAAGGTCTTATTTCTGGCATTTTGTTAATATTTTACTGACTGTTACGTAGTTCTTTCGTTTGTCTCTTCCAATCCTGTCTTTATTTATAATTTGTTGTATTTTTTGTAGTGGTATGCTTTGATTTCTTTCCCTATCTTTAGTGTGTCATCAGAAGTTTCCTTCCTTCCTCCCTCCCTCCCTCTCTCCCTTCCTTCCTTTCTTTTTTCTTTTTCTTTCTTTCCTTCTTTCTTTCTCCCTTTCTCTCTCTCTTTTGCTCTCTCTTTCTTTCTTTCTCTCTCTTTCTTTCTTTCTTTTCTTGAGACAGAGTCTCACTCTGTCACCCAGGCTGGAGTGCAGTGGCATGAACTTGGCTCACTGCAACCTTTGCCTCCCGGGCTCAAGCAATTCTCTTGCCTCAGCCACTCAAGTAGCTGGGATTACAGGCATGCACCTCTATGCCTGGCTAATTTTTGTATTTTTAGTGCAGACAGGGTTTTGCCATGTTGGCCAGGCTGGTCTTGAATTCCTGGCCTCTAGTGATCTACCCACCTACACTTCCCAAAGTGCTGGGATTACAGGCAAGAGCCAAGAGATTTTTTTCTTTATCATTATCATTAGGATTATACAAAACCTGTTATAATATTCTAATTTAAGGTGATAGTACCTTAACTTCAATCACATGCAAAGACTCTAAACTTTTACTACTGTCCTCTATATTTTATACTATTTATACCATTTATCTCTATTTTATTGTGTATCTATTAATCAGAAGTTTATTGTTATTTTTCATACATTTGTCTTTTTAACTCTTATCCTAGAATTAAGAGGGATTTACTTACCACTTTCACAGTATTGGAGTATTCTAAATTTTATATGTATTTACCTTTACTAGTGAATTTTATGCTTTCATATATTTTCATTTTGCTACCTCTTCTTTTGCTTTAACTCAACTTTCTTTAGCATTTCTTGTAACAGCAGACTCATGGTGATGAACTCCTTTCACTTTTGTTTGTCTTGGAATTTCTTTGTCTCTCCTTCATCTCTGAGGGACAGATTTTCTGGATATAGCATTCTTGGTTGGCATTGTTTTTCTTTTAGCACTTCAAATATGTCCTTCCACTTCTTCTTGGCTTGCAAAGTTTTTGTTGAGAAATCTGCATAGCTTTATGGTAGATATTTTATATGTAATGAATTTCTTCTCCTTTGCTACTTTTAAGATTGTCTGTCTTTGAATTTTGACAGTTTGATTATAATGTGTCTCAGAGTGTTATTTTCTTAATTTATCTTATTGGGATCCTTTGAGGTTACCGAATCTGTATATATATGTCCCTCCCAAGATTTTGAAGCTTTTCAGATAGATTTTCTTTTATTATCTTTATTATTTAAATTTTCTTTCATTACTTGTTTGTATTTTTTTTGCTATGTTGCCTATGCTGGTTTTGAACTCCTAGCCTCTAGCAATCTTCACACCTGAGCATCCCAAATTTCTGGGATTACAGGCATGAGCCATCACACCTGGCCTCTCAGACAGTATTGCTTTAAATAAGTTTTCTGTCCCTTTTCCTCACTCTTCTTCTCTGGGTAATCTCATAATTTGTATATTCATATGTTTGATGGTGTTGGGTAGATCTCTTATGCTTTCTTCACTCTTTTTCAATGTTTTTCTTTTCTTTTTTTCCCCCTAATTGGTTAATTCCAAGTGACCTGTACTTGAGTTTACTAATTCTTTCTTCTGCATGAGGAAGTCTGTTGTTGAAACTCTCTACTGAATTTTTCATTTCTTAATTAAATTATTTTGCTCCAGGATTTCTATTTTTTTATATTTTCTATTTCTTTATTAAAGCTTTCAACCTTTCACTTTGTTCATAAATTATTTTTCTACTTTTATTTCTTTTATTTAATTGTCTATATTTTCTTGCATGTCATTTCTTTTTTTTTTTTTTTTTTTTGAGATAGGGTCTCAGTCTGTCCCCCAGATTGAAGTGCAGTGGCTCAATCAAGGATCACTGCAGCCTTGAACTTTCAAGCTCAAATGATCCTCCCACCTCAGCCTTCCAGGTAGTAAGGATTACAGGTGCACACTACTATGCCAAGCTAATTTTTGTAGGTTTTATAGAGATGGGGGTCTCCTTATGTTGCCCAGGCTGGTTTCAAACTCCTGGGCTCAAGTTATCCTTCCATCTCAGCCTCCCAAAGTGCTGGGATTATAGGCATGAACCACTGCATCTTGCCTCATTGAGCTTCTTTAAGATGATTGTTTCAAATTCTTTTTCAAACAATGTGTATAACTCCATTTCTTTGGGGTCTGTTATTGCTTTATGAAGTTCCTTTGATGGTGTCATATATGCCTTATTCTTTGATATCCATGTATCTTTGCATTGGTGACTGTGCAATTGAACTCTTCTTTCAGCTTTTGCAGACTAGTTTTGGCAAGTTAAATTTGTTTTCTGTTATGTCTCTGGGCTGATGAGATTGCCTCTGGGATAGTGGTTGAGTTGGTTTGAGTTTGAGTCTCATGAGTGATGCGAGTTTTACAGTGGAGATCACAGTTGATGAGTCATTCCCCTGGATGGCTTGTATTGTCTCCATAACATTGGTCTTTGGGGCCAGTGCTGAGATGAGGATCCATTTCAGGATTCACAGCCAGTGGGCCTGTTAACAGGTGTGCTGATGGGTGTAGCTTCCTGTAGATCTCTGGGAAGGCCCTGGATGGTGACTGGATGGTTCTTTGGGCTGGCTCTACTGCTCTTGTATGTGGCTGAGATGGGATGTGACTAAATCCCAAGGCTCCCAAAAGGAGACTTTTGTCCATGAATGGGTGCAGAATTCTCGCTGTTGGGGAATATGAGCAGGTGAACTCCTACTCTGCATCTTGCTGATGTCACATCCTGACAATAAAGTTATGTTGTTTAAACCACCTAGTTTGTGGAACTTTGTTATGGCAGATGTAGCAAACTAATACAAGAGCTTTAAAGAGAATACTACCAAACATGATCTTCAGCAAACCTTCGCATGGAGTGGCAGAGGTCCTTCCACTTATGATGTCCTATCCTCTACATTGCTGACTGTTTCTAATCATCTCCCATACCCATCCCTCCTTCACTTTTCTCCTGTCTCCCTCTCAAGAGAAAAACAAAATTTCTCCTACATCATGCATAGAGTTCTTGCTCCCATCTGAAACAACTTATCAAATTTTATTTTTAAGTACATATTTATAGAATTATAATATAAATGGACAGATATCAAGGTACCACATGAAGAAGCCCAGCCATACTGCTGAGGTTTCCTTTTTTCCCTTCTTCCTCGCAGGCCCTAGACACTCAGTTTGTTACTGATGCTCTCAGGGCTGCTACTACGCAAATCTTGAGGCTGTCCTTTCATCCAGGGAGGCCTTTAAAAATTTTGAAAACCCAATGAAAGCAGGCAGAAAATATCAAAAATATAAATGTTAGAAATTAACAAAAATTAAGGTGTCTTTCAGTTGTTTTTCTCAGCTTCTGACTCCATATTCACATGGAAACAGAAAATGCCTTTGGATTTTTGTCCTCTCCTTTTATTCCTGAGGGTGGCTCTCACCTCACACACTTCATAGAAGGACATGGTGACCCTTCTCCCACAAAAGTTCTTTGCTTCAGTAGAGGGACTGCAAGGTAATTAGAGCAGAAAACCGGGTGCCCCATGGGTAGAGTTACATGGACACATAGGTAGACCTTGAGAGTTAGCATGCAAGGTGAAAATTGCATAGAATTTGAAATAGCATAGAAACTCTTTTATAAAGGTATCATGTTGGAAATTCAAATAACATTTTCATTAAGTCCAAGCCAACAGTTACAAACTGAATAGGAGTAAAACACAAGATGAAATAACTGACTTGTAGGGGCCATGTTATGTAAACATTGTTTTGCCTTTTTTTATTCTAGAATCACATTCAGTATAGCAAATAGTTTGCAGTGAAACTGACTGAGGGAACGAAAGATTCATATATCCTATCTCCTACTCAGTCAGAAGCATATCTTTATTAAACAGGCTGGTTAGAAGATTTTCTCACAATATTTAAATGGTTGTTCACACTCTCTCACCCTAAGTTTATATGGCTGAATTTGCTTCATACTGAACCTTTACTATGTGATTCAGATACATTTTAATCATCTTAAGACCTATGTAGAATTCCTCCTTAGGTAAAAATCTTTTTGTGGATTTTTAAAGAGAAACAACTGGCTTTACTTTCAGCTATGTCAGCTGCATCAGACTAATTTATAATAGACCAAACCTCCCACTAACAAAAAAACAAACAACAGAAAGGCTGGATTTTAAAAATGGTTGAAGGCATTAGTGTTACTAATGGAAGCCAGGACTTGAGGAGCAAAGTTAAGTGTCTGAGGGAAAAGGAAACTCATTGAGGTGAGCATAGCCTGACATTCTATGCTCCTTTCCTTCTCAAGCAGTGTGCTAGCTTATAATCAGTTTAGGATGAGAGAGTAAGCTGCCAAGCAGAAAGTGGTGGCTAAGTAAATGTTTGGGCATAATTGGAGCTCAGGGTTACCAAGAGAGAGAGGGATCAAGGGAAAAGGCAGCACAAATAAGTGAGTGTAATAATAGCAGATATTTTTCTTCTCAATGCATTTGTCTATTCATAAGTAGCATGCAGTCATGCTGATAAGCCAAGCAGAAAGCATTTGATAAGAAGCTAGCTTAAGCAGAGTTTCAACAATCTCGCCATGCTGAGCAGCAGATAATCTAGAAAACACCCAGGTTTTCACTTGCCAAATCAACAGCTATTCCCAATCATAGGGACAAATCAGAAATAGACCTAGTTTTACAAATACTGCAGCCTTGAGTCAGTCCAATCCCTGATTTGGCTGTAAACTCACACTTGGTTATTGTTGCCCACTGAACCCTGGTTATAAAAATAAGCAGAGGTTCTAACACAGTTCACAAAGACAGCCCTTTGCAGGAACTCTAGAAGACCTAATGTGCTCTTCCCAAAGTTCAGTCATTTAATGAGACATGTTGGCATCACCTGTTCATGTGTTTGGCATGGCTCTGATTCCAGGTATACAATAAGTTGTTAAGATGTCTTTGTCCTCAAAAGACTCATCATCTACAGTGTGAGACTGACAAGCAAAGAACTGATGGCAGCAGAGTGTGACAAGTGCTACAGAAGAATTAAAATGATGTCCGAGGAGTTTAGTAGAGGGGCACATAATCTATCCTTGATGTGGGGGTAGGTGAAGCCAGAGTGGGCTTCCCAGAGGAAGAGACACCTCAGCTGAGCCCAAAGGGCTATTAGTATTTTCCCAATTGAGAAGTATCAGGCAGAGGAAATAGCATATGCAAAGAGAGAAAGAGAGAGCATGGATTGTCTAAGAAACAGCAAATAATTCTGCTTAATACATGTAAATTACCACAGAGAGTGACAGGAACCAGATCATGAAGGGTTTCTTATATCACAAGTTAAGGGGATCTCCAAGCCATGCTCAGTAGCTTTAACCATCTATTTGAAATGATGCATTTACCTAGGGCAATGATGCTCAGAATCTCATTGTTTTGTTCTTCTGGAGATACTGGTTATCTCACATAATGAGCTCTAATTGTCAGGTGTGCATGTCTTTGTTGAATAAAGAGGCTAGTATTGCATATTATAATGCCTTGATTGGTGAAGAGAACTTGAAAAGGGGACAGATATGAGAGATATTTGGGTGTTAGACCTGTCTTATTGGCCTTGATGAATGTGAGACAGAGAAGAGTTAAGTATGACTCCTAGACTTCTAGCTTGGGTAATTGAACTAATTTTCTTATGACAAATAATTATAGTCTTGTACCTTATCTATCTACCTTCCAAAGTATAAGCTTCTTAGGTAAAGCAATTCAGAACCACAAGAATTTCTTGAATACCTTCTACATATCAGGTGTTTATTATCTCATTTATTCTTTACAGCACCACAAAGAGGTGAGCACTATTTCTTTTTACCACTTGGCTTCTTATCTAAAACTACACTAGGTACCATAACTTGCAAATGGATGAGTTAGAATTTGAGTTCCATGTATCTTACCTTAGACCCTGTAATCTTACTATTAAGCTTTTCTAGGAGACAGTGCTTGGATTTGAACTTAAGTTTGTTTTAAATCAGTTCTTAAATTTACCCAATTGGTGTGGCTCATAAAGATGGCCCCATAAGCTATGGGGCCATCTTTATGATTGGTATTTCTAGGTCCTTTTACAATGGCAGCCTTAGATTCTATATGGACAGAATCTGTCCTAGTAGTTAGGATCAGCCCAGTTCTGTGAATGAAAGTCCAGGAACATGGCCATTTCTTAGCCTCCTCTTCCCTGTTGGTCCCATTCTGGGAGGCTGAGAAACACAAGCTCTTCCCAGCCACTTAGTGCTTCTGCTGAGCAGCCAAACTTGCATTGAAGAAACAATTGGTGCTAGCCAGGATTTCAGCTGTTGCTGGGAAAGTGAACTCACCATCCAGGATGAGAGAGTTCTGATCTGAATTTTCTGTTTGGCTATTGTCAGAAGTGGTCAGGGAACTAATTACAGTGGAGCTTCCATTACATCTTTCTTCCTCCAAAGAGAAGACATAGAAATGCTATCTTGCATACCTCTCTGAGAGTAAAGTAGCCACCTTCACTCTCTGTTCCTAAAATGTCAGTCAGTGCATTTTCATCAGCATATCCCCGTGACCCATGTGGATTACTTCCTGCAAATGGTCTGCAGACTCCACCTGGATTCATTCCCTGGATCTCAAGGCCCAAATAAGGCAGTGAACATACAAATGTGTTAATAATCATGAGCATAATTGTAGTTCAGAATTTGCAAAACACTTTTATTTGAAAGATCTCATTTTATCTTCACAACAGGCCTGTGAGAAGAGCAAGGGAGGTATAATCATTTCCCTTGTTTTACAACAGAGAAAGCCGAGGATAAAGCTATGAAGTGCAGCTGGTCAGTGGCTGCCTCAGGGCTACTACTGGTATCACTGGACCCCTTCAGAACCAAGTATGAATGAAGGCAGAGCATGCTGACTCATGCAAGCTATGGGGCTCCAAGCCTAGGGGACCAGTGGGCAGGGTGATTCTCAGAGAGGAGCAGGGAGCTGAATGTGAGGGAGGGAGCTGGGCTGAGAGACCCAGCCTATGGGGGATTCATTGGAAAGGGAGAAATTCTGAGTCTTGTCTTTTCTTTTGGTGCCTAGTGCTCATGTTAAGAGCTACCTGGGTCATGCCTGAATCTGTCTGCACATGCCTACCCCAGTCTTTTCTGCATGACAGAGGGCCAATGATCTTAAATCACAGCTGTTGGGATGTCTAGATTCCTCCAAGTTAGCCTAAAAGAGGGGTGTCAGTCATCCTTCAGTACCATGCTGAAAGGCCACTCTCCAAGGAGAGGTCTGAAAATGAGTACCTCCATGTCTCTCTCACCCTTAGGAGCTTTTCACATGGA
Organism: Cebus imitator; assembly: GCF_001604975.1. Taxonomy (NCBI): domain Eukaryota; kingdom Metazoa; phylum Chordata; class Mammalia; order Primates; family Cebidae; genus Cebus; species Cebus imitator. Next base: position 150,848 of record NW_016107556.1, read on the forward strand.
GTCAGAATACAGTCTAATGCAAGTGGGCAAATTGAAACACATTCTTTCCAGGTGATGATTGCTCTCTTCCTTATGCATATTTATTTATATAGAGCTTATATGTCTTTTTGAAAAATGCATGTTCCTAACTCCCAGATCCCTGCACTGGGCCCCAAAACTCTTTGTGGGATCTGTGTCTCTATTAAAGATAGTTTTCATCAGCTTTCATTAAGTCCCATGCCCCTGAGCCTGTTCTTTGTATTCCAAGTATTCCAGTAAATGGAAAGAAGGCAGGAAGGAAAGAAAAAACTGAAGGAGTGAGGCCTCCTCATTAATTGCACTACTTTGGTCTATAAGGAACAGCAACATGGCTTTAGGTTCAAGAAACCTGAAATTGAATCTAGTTCTGTGATTATAAACAAGTATTTCCACATTTTTGAGTTTGGTTTCCTTGGCTATAGAATGAAGACATTAATACATTCCCTTCCTGACTCATAAAAATGTTGCCAAGATCACATAAGATAAAACAAGGCTAAGTGCCTTATTGTAAGCCTAGGACAGCCTTGTGGCTGGGACTTTCTCTGTCAGTAGTTCTTAACAGGAGGGCTGCAATACCAGCCCTGGTTTTGGCATAGGCATTGGAAAAACAGAAATGAAGCAGTAGATTGGTTGTCTTCAATTCAGGAAGACAAAAAGGCCCAGGGCATCAGGATAGAGGAAAGCCTTGCTTGGAAATCCATCTCCCACTCACTGTTTCATCTTTTCTCTCAGCCTTGAGCTTTTATACAAAGAGCTATCACATATATGATCTTGTTGAGCCTCACCCCAGTCCTAGGAGGAGAAACCTTTCACTGACTGGAGCTATACAGGAACTAAGGGACAGGGCCTGGGGCTACACCCCATGCCTCCCGAGGCCCCTGCCTGCACTCTTTCTCCATATCAGCCACCCAGATGGAGAGGGAAATTTTGGTCTGAGGATAGAGAAAGGGTGAGATTACTTTGGAGGATGGGTCACTTCAGAGAGGGTAGGTATAGAGTGAGGGAGCTGCAGGAGTGTAATATTGGGGTTCAGAGGTTCAGGGTGCCCTCAGCTCCCCTGAGAGGATGTTTCTCCAGGTTCTCCTGCCCTCTCAAGAATGAGAGAGGGGCTATGGTGCAGTGCACAGTAAATGCCGGACTCAAAAGTGTTTGTAGAAAGTGATCTATTTAAAGAGAGAAACAGGAGAAGGAGAGAGAGAGAAACAGGTAACTCTCACACTGAGTGACAGAATCCAGAAAGATGGGATCCAGGAGAGGAAAGCAGCTTCCAAGAGAGTGTTAGGGAATAGAGAGAGATGGAGTTTAGGAGGGGAAAACAGGCTTCCATGAGAGTGTGTGGAAGGGTAGTACACAGGGAAAATCCAGGAGAGATAAAGACGGCTTCCACAAAGGGAGTGTTCATGGAAGGGTACCCAAACATGGAGTCCAAAGGGGTGTGGAAGAAGGGGACTTTTAACCTGGGAGGAACCCCACCTTCTCTAAGACCCCAGGCCAATGAAAGGAGTTCCTTAGAACTTCCACTGGAGTGACTGACTTAGTTTCTTCCCACACCTGCGAAATTTAAACAAAACCATTAAATCTCCCAGATGGAGAGAGATGGGAGGGGGGCATGGCACGAGGAAGTTCTTGCCCTTAAAACCATGCCCCCTTGTGGACCCAGAAAGAGAACACATTCCTTCAGGAGGACTAAGAACCACAGCATAGGATGAGGATACTGGGGCCTGAGAGAAGTAGGAGAGAAAGTACAGAGAGCCATTTATTCCTTCATTCTGGTAGCCCTTCCAGACAAGTGAGAGCTAAAATGATCACACCCAGACTGATAACTCAAGGGCTAGAGAGGCTCAGAGAGTACGTTAAGGATAAGGTAGGGATGGGGCTGCTGTTGGGCTAACCCACAGGGTTTGTCAGAAACATCAGGGTGAGTCTGAACTAATTACCAAAGCCAGGCAGATGAGCAACCAGTTCATTAACTCAAAGGGACTGGTCAGAGGAAGATCTGGTTTCAAGGCCTTGGGACTGACACTGGGGACTCCAGAGCAGCCTGAGAGGGTTTTAAAGGCTGGAGAAGGCAAGGACGGGACAGTCTGGGAAACCCCCTGAGTTAGAAGTTGAATGCTGAGAAGGAGGCTGGAGAAGTGAGAAGTCAGACAAAAAGAGAAAGGGCATGCCTGGGTTTTTCTTTTAGAAAGACCACTCTACCTGGAGTATGAAGGATAATGACATGCAGGAGAAGGCTAAAGAAGCCTGCTGAGCCATAAAAAATGATGAGTTCGTGTCCTTTGTAGGGACATGGATGAACCTGGAAACCATCATTCTCTGCAAACTGACACAAGAATAGAAAATCAAACACCGCGTGTTCTCACTCATAGGCAGGTGTTGAACTATGAGAACACGTGGACACAGGGAGGGGAGCATCACACACTGAGGTCTGTTGGGGGGAACTAGGGGAGGGACAGCGGCGGGTGGGGAGTTGAGGAGGGATAACACTGGGAGAAATGCCAGATATAGGTGATAGGGAGGAAAGCAGCAAACCACATTGCTATCTATGTACCTGTGCAACAATCCTGCATGTTCTTCACATGTACTCCAAAACCTAAAATGCAATAAAATATAAAAAAAAAAAAAAAAAAAAAAAAAAAAAAAAAAAAAAAAAAAAAAAAAAAAAAAAAAAAAAAAGAAGGCTGCTGAAGGCCTAATTCAGTGACAGTGCAGACAGAAAGAAATGAGACATAAAAGAGGCAGAATTCGCTGGATTTAGTAATAATTTTGAGATAAGTAGGGACTCCTCCTAAAGGCCTGCTGTTCCCAACTGCAAGCATAAAAATAAAGGAAAATCTTGGGTTCATTCAGGGGAAATTCCAGGCACCCAAGTGTCTGTGAGATGTAAGTGAGCAACTTGATAAGCAAGAAGGTAATAATAGCTTAAAACAACAGCCAAGGAAGTTACAGTCACGAGATGTTCCCTATAAAAACTAAAGATGACTCAGCTTACATCCTTGAGCTGTTTTGCAGAACCCCAGGCCACCATCAAATAGACCCACTGGCACATAGACCTCAGATAAGGGAGGGCTGAGAATTGAACTCTGACCTCTGTTCTTTGCTCTCAATTTCTTCCTGAGGGGACTGGAGGTAAGGCTATGTTCATGAGCCAGAATTAACATTCTTTTCTGACCTCATATTTTTAGACCAAGCTTTGTGTCCTGAGCCAATTGCAAATGAGAAAATCTTTGAATCTACCTATGACCTGTAAGCTGCTGCTTTGAGATGTTCCGCCTTTTTAGGTTAAACAAATGGATAGCCTCCGTGTATTGATATATGACTGCCTGTAATCTCTTTCTCCCCACCTTTAAAAGCCCTTACTTGCAAGCTGTCAGGGAGGTTGAGTCTTAAGCATGAGCTGCCCAGTTCTCCTTGCTTGGTGCCCTGAAAATAAATGCCCTCCTTTCTCCTGCTGCAAACCTCTGTGTGGATGTTTAGCCTTACTGCACTGGGCAAGTGGACCCTAGCTGCGTTCTGTAACAATTTGAATAGGAGATGACTTGTGAAGGAAATGTCAAGAATGACTTCTAGATTTGCTGACTTAAGAGACTAGAAAACTTAATTCAGGCCCTCGCTTTGCCATTATTTTCAAACTTTCAGACCATAAGCTGCTGTCCCCTTTTAGGCCTCAGTTTCTACTTCTCAGGATAGGAAAGTTGATCTAGAGTAGTAGTGTTCCAGCAATGGTCCTGGGGCCATCCTGCAGGTGTGGCTGGGCCTCCTGGAAAGAGCCCCCTGCTGGAGTCAGAAGATCCAGCTCACACCTTGACCCAGCCTGTGATGTCAGGAGGGGGCAGTATTTCTGAGCTTAGGTCTTTATTTGTATAAATGGAGATAATTATTCATTGATTCAGGAAATACACATTTGGGGCAAAAGATAAAAGGAAGGAAATATGGTCTGTGCTTCCTGGAGAAGTAGGCATACAAACCAATAGTTATAAAAGAGCTGGGTAAGTGCCAGAATTATATAAACCAAACAGAGAGAGGAGCCCAAAGGAAGGAGGTACTAAGTACAGGAGCTGCATCTAGAAATAGGACAACGGGTAGGCAGGAAGATCAGGGAAAGGGTACTGTGGACTGAGAAGTAGGCTGAGCCTTCCCCGGGCTGAGAACTAGGCTGAGCCCTCCCTGGGCTGAGAACTAGGCTGAGCCCTCCCTGGGCTGAGAACTAGGCTGAGCCCTCCCTGGGCTGAGAAGTAGGCTGAGCCTTCCCTGGGCTGAGAAGTAGGCTGAGCCCTCCCTTGCTCGACCCCTGACTTTTGGTTGCCCTTCCTTAATCCTAACCTCTCTCTCCTGCCATCTAAATAGCAATCCTTTTCCTCATCTGCAAATGAGGTTCTGAGGGATTTTTCAGAAAGCAAGACTGACTCACTCCATATTATTAATCCCTCATTTGCAAAGAGTTTGCCTAACCCAACATCGAGGGGTGGACACATGATGCTGGATTTCCAGGTATCAGAGACAGGCCTTACTCCACCTTCTGTAAGCATATGCCTACACAGGTAGGCTGGGTATTGCATGTCCTGAAGAGCAGATATTGTATTTACTTCATAGTTGTATTCCCAGTGCCTTACGCCAAGCCTGCCACATGGTTGTAACTAATAATTGTGTGGTGAGTGAATCAAGTTCCATGAAGTCTTTAAATTTCAAAGGGTTAGTGGCTCCTTTCTCAGCCTCCAGGCAGGATTGCATCTCAATCACCACACCTGGAAGCTATTCAGGCTCCAACAGATTTAATGGCACCCACCTGAGAAATAGGCAGAGACGAAGCAACACTTCATATAACTTTCATTCACTAGACAAGTACATATTGAGCAACTCCTCTATGCCAGTCTCTGAACAAATGCGTGAATGACCTCAAGAACATTACAGCCTAATTGGGGGACAGATACTGCATTCATAATTGCCACACAGTGGAGGCCCAAGGGGGATGGAATTGGTTTTGCTTCAGGGATCTTGCTTGGGAGATACTTGAGCTCTATCTTGAAAAATGAGTAAGCATTCAACAGGTGGATAGGCTGGTAGGGTTAGAGGGGAGTAGGGGACTTGGGATACGGGAATTTAAGGCAAGAGATGTCCGTGAGTATTGTGTTTACAGCAGTGCTATTCAAAATGCAGATCCACAATGAGATGAGGAATTTTCCCTAGCATTACATCCTTAAATGAGAAAGCCTTACTATTAAAACACTGTCCCCTGAACTAAAGTGTGTTTATGACCATTGATTTACATTCTAGCCCAGGCCGTTCTATGAGTTGGAAACATTGTTTATGGACAGGCAACAGGTCTGGAGACTACATCACTGCTTTATGGTTAACCACGTGCTTTTCACAAAAATTCAAGCTCTTTTACCCCTCAAAAAAATCCTCTGACATTGCCAGGGCAGATATCATAATCCTCACTTTACAGGTTGGGATATTGAAACTCAGAAAGGTTAAGGTACACATCACCCCACTAATGAGCAGGGAGGCTGGGATGTGAAGGCAGGAGTGCTCTCCCAGCCCTTTACTCTTCTCATTCATCAATTGTTCTCAGCTGAGAAGAGACCTGCAGTGGTTAGCTCCTATCTGCAAGAAAATGAGGCTGACCTGAGTAATAACTTTATAGCCAGCATGTCCCCAGCAACAAATGTCAAAGTATAGAACGTAAGTGTGTCACATATGTGACCTTCCATGGTATTTCTCATGTTCCTCCATCTCATATTGCTGTCATGTCTTAAATAGAGGCAGGATGACTTTTCCTTTCCAGCCCCCACTCTGGAGTTGCCTCCACCTGCCATCCCAGGAGAGTTTCCTCCAGCTCAGCCTGGGTTTGACGTTGGTCCCATGCAAGGAAATGTCTCATGCATTCACAGCGATAGCAGACATCTACTCAAAATAGGCTTACCTTTCCACAAATGCCATTCTCGGTATGCTGCTCTTATCCTGGCAGTTGGGGCTATGATGCTATTCTCAGCTCTCGTTTCTATTCCCTTGGAGTAGAGCTTCCTGGGCGCAGCCTTTTTTTTTTTCCAGGTGAAGAAGCCAAAAACAAATGAAGACAACTACAGGGAAGTTCACAAAGGCCGGGAGAGATGAGAGCCTTCCAAGTTAAGGAACCATAAATCTTCAGTTATGATCTGGCTATTTCTCCAAGCAGCAAGCTAGCAGGGAAACCTCAAAGGGCCTGAGCCTGTGATTCCTATGGCCCTATGACAGTGAGTACATTTTACAAAACTTGAGTGAGCCGTGGATGGTCAATGGCTCTAACACCTGGCCTTTCAGAATGAAGCCATACTGCCCATCAACATCCTGGAGGGCCTCCTGCCTGGAAAAGGGGCTCGAGCAGGATTGTTCACAGCTGCAGACCCTTAGCTGAGAAGTAATCAGAATCTTCAGCCGTTTCCAAGCTGAGTCTTGGAAAAGGGAATATAGACTCTCGCTGCCAAGGAGGATTAAAGAAAATTACTGGAGAGATTCTTGCTGTATGTGTGTGCCCTTCGCCTTGGCTTGGGGTCCCATATTCTGAAGTAGTACTATAATGAAGAAAGAGAAAGAGCACTGACTGTCAGTCAAGAGGCTGTCCTGGCCTGAATGCTAACTCTCCTTTGGCCCAGGGAAAATCCCTTAACCTCTCTGGGCCTCTGTTTTCTGCCATATAAAACTGGGTACTGTCCTAGCTGCCCCAGGAATGGGAGAAGATCCCAACCAATGCCCAAAGGCTTTGATAAGACATCAGACTCCAGCTGGCCATATCCCTGGCCACAGTATATGCCATATTATTTACCTGTCTATTCTGTTTACCTATATCCATTTTCCATATATACTTCTCCTCTGATTACTATTCTCCCTCTGTTCTTTATAACAACCCTTTAAGATCTTCCCTTTCTGAGAAATTTCTATCTTCATTCCACTGTGAGCATCTTGAAGTCAGGACCCTCCCCTTATTTTTAGTCATAGTTCCTAGCTGACCCAGTAAATGTCCACTGAATAAGAGATTGATATTTTCCAACAACAGAACATGACTCCAAAATAATTTTTTATATTTAATAAGAACTTATATCAATTGACTATGCACCAGGAGTTATTCTTAACATTAAACATGTATCAACATATTTAGAACTGTCATGAGATCCTTGGGGTGTAACTTTGCCAGCTGGAAACCCCTGTGGCTGGTGGCACCTTCCACCTGAGTATTACTTGGACCCGCTGGATTTGTTCCACCCACTCAGCCTGGCAGGCTGTGCTTGGCTCATACTATCAGCCCAGATCCCACACCTGCCAAGGGTGAGCCAGGTGCAGAGTGGCAAGGGATATGTGGGGGAGTGAGTGTGGGGTCTGGCCACTGTGCACAGCCAGGCATGCTGACTGCTGCGACAGGGCAGGCAGCTGCAGGTGTTGGCACAGGAGCTGGCTCCATGTGAGGCTCTGGCTGAACCACATGTACCACGTGCAGCTTCCACTATGGACACCCGTGTCTGGATGAGGGGAACATGGTGGTACCTGGAAGCTTGGAGACACTAGGGACTGCAAAGCCCCAAGGGGGGTGTCATAGCCCTGGCTCAAGGAGCCCCTAGGTCTGAGCTCTGCGAAGACCTGCAGTTCCTTTCTCCTTTTCACTGCCTGAAACATGGTGAGCAAGGGGAATGTTTCAGCCCTGTTTGTGTTACAGTCTTGCTATTCAACAGGTCTTGAGTTTTTGTCCCACATCCAGGAGAAATGAGGTATACATAAAACTGGAGGGTGAACAAGGCAGAGAGAAGTTTCATTGAGTAACAGAAGAGCTCTCAGGAGATACGCAGTGGGTAGCTCCTTTCTGGAGGCAGGTCGTCCTGACTAGTGTTCAGCTCTCAACCAAGAAGAGACCTACGGTGTTAGCTCCTATCTGTAGGCAGGTCATTCCAACATTTCTGTGAGTCTGGCTGGGGCTGGGGTTTCTGTGGGCATCAGAAGGGAGGACGTGCATGATAATTGGTCCATGGGTAGCCATGAGTGGGCCCCGAAAAAGCATCGTAAGTTCTCACTCCCAGCCACAAACTCCACCTGGAGTGGGCAGCCAAGCCCCCATGCTTCAGGTCATCCCTGGATTGAAAGTGAGGCGTCACCGGGGACCTGCCCCTTTCTGCCCAGGAGCCTGTCTGCCTCTTGCTGCCATCACATTTTATCCACAGCACTCAGGCTGTTTGTGCTGAGGGGTTCCTGCAGGCCTCCTCTGAGCCACTCTCAACCACCCTTTGGCCTCCCTTCCATGCTCATTGGTGCCCAAAGCCTGGAGGAGGCCAAGGCAGCAGGGGGCTGGAATGTTAGTGCTGCCCTGAGCACGTGCACACTTAGCTGAGTCACAATAGCACCTAGGCTCAGCCACAACTTTGCTCTGAAATCGGAGCAGGCACTGGGAGCAAGGAGAGGCCAGGCAGCAGGAGCAAGCACTTCCAAGCCTGTGGAGGCTGAGGGGTTTCCCAGGCCCCTGAGAGCATAGGGATACCCAGGCCCGCAGCCATGGCTGGGTGGCTGCATCTGTGCCCAGTAAAGCGGGGCTCCTGCCCCGTCAGCTCGGAAGGGGGCAGGGCCCCCACTTGTTCCTGGCTCCCACGGGGGCTCTATAGAGCATGCAGCCCCTGCTGTGCCTCCCCTGCTGCAGCCAGTGTCTTCACAGCAGCCACTCCAGATGTGCCGCTGCTACCATCACTAGGTACTATTGTTATACCTGTTTTGTATATTAACATTTATGTCTAATAGTTGTGATATTAGAACTATTAGGATAACTGGCTCCTCGGTCTATTTCTCTCGTCTATTTTTCTCTTGCTTTGATCCTTTCTTCTCGGTTTCTAGTATGCCCGATGATTTGGGGTTGAATGCCAGTAATTTTGCATGAAAATGGTAGAGACGTTTCAAGGCTCTGGATGATGTTACATTTCTCCAGAGACGATTTGCTTTTGAATCTGAAGGCAGTTCAGATTGAGACAAATTAGATTAATCAACTCTGGAATTGAACTGATTTGAATCTGTGCTTTAGTTTTTGTGATGTCCAGCCTGTTTCCAATTCATCATTGCTCCTAGAGTGTTGACCTTCCATGTGTTTACCAGTGTCTCTCCACCTTGGTGGGCTCTTAATCCCAATTTTTAACTTCCAAAAAATGAGTGCTACTAAAAGCTCTGCTCAGCTTCTCAGCTCCTTAGCCACCATTTGCTGCCCAGCTTCTCAGTCTCTTGGCTGCTTTTTAGAAGTCAGAGGGGTGTAACAGTCTGTTCTTGCATTGCTATAAAGAACTACCTGAGACTGGGTAATTTATTAAAAAAAAAAAAAAAACAAAAACGTTTAACTGCTTCATGGTTCTATGGGCTGTATGGGTTTCTGCTTCTGGAGAGACCTCAGGAAACTCACAGTCATGTTGGAAGGTGAAGGGAAGGCAAGTATGCCTTCACATGGCAGAGCAGGAGAGAGAGAGTGAAGTGGGAAGTGCTACACTTTAACCACATCTCATCAGAACTCACTCATAATCACAAGAATAGCAAGGGGGGTGATCCAGTCACCTCCCACCAGGTCCCCTCCTCAACATTGAGGATTACAATTCAACATGAGATTTGAGTGGGGACAGAGCCAAACCATATCAAGGGGAAAACTGGCTCCAAACGTTGGGGTAACATTTTCTTTCTCTTTGGGATTTCGACAATTCAGGTCATCACTGCCTTCCTGCCAATACACTTAAAAAATAATATGTATGTATATATTATTTTAAAGGTATGTATATTTAATTTAAGATATATACATACAAATAATATGTATACATTAAAGGCATGTATGTGTGTGTATATATATATATATATATAGTGTATATTGTATATGTATATACACATACTTTTACAGTCCTTAGCAACATAGTTATTCTAATTCAACATAGTCCACAGAGTTGGAAAATAAAATACTTATTTTTAATTTATAGACAAAGAAACTGAGTCATAGGAATGTTAAATAACTTCCCTAGTTACTATGTTTTAAGTGAAACATTTACTCATTTATTCAAAAATATTTACTAAGCACCATCCATATATTAAACACTGCTGTGGGCATTGTGGATGCACAGATTAATAAGCCAGTCCTTGCCTTCCAGGATCTCAGGGTTGAGTGGAATCACTCATAATTCAGTGCAGCCAGTACAACTACTGAGGAAGGGGCCATTGCTCAGGAGATCAGGTGATGGGCCTGGCCTGGGTTTGTTATGCTCCCTTAGACTTCTTTCTCTACATAAATATCTCCCCTAGGATACAGTATATTTCTTGAGGTCATTGTCTGGGTCATTCATTTCTCCATCCCCAATGCCCAAATGGTGCCTCGAACAAAGCAGGTGCTCCATAAATACCTGTTGAATTGCATTTATTCTCAAACAGCGAAGAAAACAAGGATAGGATGAAGGCTGTAAGATGATGGTTAGTCCCTTAGTTGCCAGTCAGAAATACCTGGTCCACTCTCTTTCCAGTAACTTGTTGTATGAACAGGGCAAGTCACCACTCCTGTCTGGGCCCATTTTCTCAACTGGGGATTTGGGAGGTTGGACTAGATTACACCTAAGATCCCTTCCAGCTCTGTGTCCTTGTAGCTAAGTGTGACCCCACAGAGGATGAATGGCTGTAGCCTAACCCAGTGTGTCCCTGTGTGCCCTCTTTGGGCTGCAGTTGTGGTCAAATGGTCTTTTAGACAAAACTAGGGTGGCTGTTCCTAGGTCTATCTGTCTTATTTTTTACTGTGGAAAAAATGTACTGTGAAAAGCTTTTCTCTGATAAATGCCAGGAATTCTGTGCAGGAGAGGCCTGCTTGAGGGAGGAAGAATATGAGGAGACATTTTCTAGGTCGTCTTCCCCTGGGCTGGCTCCAACCTGCCTGCTCTGTCTCTCACTTTTCCTAGCACAGAATTTACTTTCCCATTTGAGAAAATAGTGCTGTCTCTATGGCAAGCATGATGCTTAGGGAGGAAGCCAGTTCCCTCTGCTAGTTTGTCTAAGTAGCATTTCTCTGTCTGGGAAATGGGGTTGCCCAGGTCTCACAAAGGCATCTCCAGAAACAAGTGGACACAGATTTATACTCAGCTGATTAGTAGGGTGACCTGCATCCCTATCACCCCTGAGAAAGAGCATTTGCCTCCAAAAGCCTCTGTGGAAGCAGAGAAGCATTGGCACCACAGCGGAAGGGGAGGTATAGAGGTTCAGCCAGCTTATCTCATCTCATGGATAAAAACCTGGGCCCTGAGTGGGTCAGTGGCTCTCCTAGGTCACACAGTTGATTTGCAAGGTAGAGCATAAAGTTTAGTGTTACAATGAGACAGCTCAGCTGGCCCCCTGGGTGGGAGCTGAGCTTAATTTCATTCTTGAATCACATCATCAATTTCCTCCTCTGTCTCATTACAGGTGCCATCAGCCTCCCAGCATTGCCGGGCTTGAGTTCCCTCCCAAAAACCCAAAGTCTGATTGGGCCAGTTATGCATTTCCAAACATACAACTCCCACGATGGGAGGAGGGAGAGGAGACATCCAGGGTTGTTTTTGTAGATTATGCAGTTACTGACCTAATTGGGGAGGGGAAAAAAAGAACTGCCACAGGTAATACTGACATGTTGGAGAAGGTATGGAGGAGATGAAATGCTGACTGTGGTCTTTGAAAACATTGTATGCTCTAATTGGATGTGTCTCTTCAGAACTCACTGGTGGCAGGCCCATCACAGGCTCCTTTTAATCAGTGGAATCCACATTTCCCCACTGCAGCTTTGTACAGAAGAGAGAGCAAGGGGGCAGAGGCCGGAGGGAAGATGTGGTTCCAATTTGAAATATGGTAATTTGGGAAGAAGATTCTATTTAAAATAGAATTGCCAGGTTTCTTCTGCTTTATGCCTTACTGAGTAGATTTTTTGAAGGAAAAAGAAACTGTTCATCTTTTGGAGCAAGAGCCTGGAGTCATATGCTGACCTATTTTCTTCTCTTCTTCTACAATGTACATGTGTGTATGGTGTCCTTTTCCAAGATTTCCAGTAGCAGAGTTCACTGTTCCTCAGTCCAAGGGGTAGTACAGAGAGGAGACAGACAGGTACATGTGGCAAAGGCAGAAAAGGAAGGGCCAAGCAAGAGTGGGAGCTGCAAAAGGCTGAGACCTCACACCAGGGTTCAGGATAGAGAATCTCTGACCAGGATGAGGCTGGGGTTGACCCTCATGTTCATTTATTCACTCAACAAACATTGGTTGGGCAGAGCTACTCACTGTTAGGCCTTGGAACTCTTCCCTTATAAGCCTTAAGGATCTCCACGCTACATTCTAAGCTCATCTTGGGACAAATCCAAACACCTGGGAAGGTCTCAGGACTAACAGAGGTGTCTGAAACGTGGGGAGACCCTGACCACAGAGTACCATCAAAACCCTGTGGACCATTCAACACCATAGTCCGGCTCTCAGTTAGATCCACCGCTCTGGTCTGCACAAGATGCTATAACAGAATACCGTAGACTGGGTGCTTTGTAAACAACAAAACTTTGTTTTTTTCAGTTCTGGGGGCAGGAAATCTAAGATCAAGGCATTGGCTGATTCAGTGTCTGGAGAGGGCCTGCTTCCTGGTTCATAGACCACTGTCTTCTGGCTGTGTCCCAACACGGTGGAAGGGAAAGGATGGTCTTTGGGGCCTCTTGGGTACTTATCCATGGAGAATCACCTCTTAAAAGCTCTGCCCCCTAATACCATCACTAGAAAGGGTTAGAATTTCAACATATACATTTTGAAGGGACATAAACATTCAGTCTATAGCAACCACATCCTCAGGACAGCCTCAGAATCAATCAAGATTGAGAGAAAGAGGTAGGAAGAAGTAAAAAAGGAGATCATTTGGGTTGGTTTGTTACGTAACAGCGGATCACCAAAACAGATGGGAAGCCAATAGACTAAGGGTCAACAACTTTTTCTGTAAAGGGCCAGGTAGGTATATTTTGTGATCTGCAGGTCAAATGATCTCTGTGGCAATCACTCAATTTCCCATTATAGTCAAAAGCAGCCACAGACCATATGTAAACAAATGGGCATGGCTGTGTTGCAGTAGAACTTTATTTATGAAAACATGTGGCGGGCAAGATTCAGTGAGCCAGTTGTAGTTTTCCAGCCTGCAATGGAGGGTTTGAAGCAGCAGACTGATATGCTCTCGTTTAGACACAGAGAGCTCTTTCTGACAGCCATGTAAAGGACAGACTAAGTGGGGCAAGAGATGAGGTGAGGCTGTCGTCAGATGAGAGATGATGATGGCTCAACCTAGGGTTTTACTAGTAGAAGTGGAATGATGTAATTGTAAATCTATGTTGGAGGTGGCACTGACAAGATTACTGAGACAGCTAAGTACAGAGCCAGATGATGATTGCTTTGAGGCAAGTATGCAAAAGGAATCTATGTGAACTTAGAGAAGGGGTACCCAGATTATGGGGGTCATGGAGGAGGCAACTGCTGAAAAGGAAATAGCCAGGGGAAAGACCTGGAAGGATAATCTTCCAGGCAAGAAGAGTAGTAGCAGCTCATGATGGCTAAGCTTGGAGGAGTCCACAGTGCCAGAAATAAAAGGTAACAGACTGTAATGACTCTGGAGGACAGGCGGCAGTCAGATCTTGAAAGCTCAAGAGGTCATTCCCTACAAGATTAAAGATGGACCAGCCAGCTGAGAGTCACCAGTCCTTTCCCAGGGCTTCTTCCCAACCATTGTTTCCAAGAATGCCTTAGGACATCTTCCTACTGTGAGTTTTGAAGCTTTCCCCTACAAAGGGAGCTTAGATGTGTTATCAGGAGCCCTGGCTGCTGCACTTGATAGGTATGGGTCATGTTGCAGGTTCTGCTGACTCTCAGTTTCCTCATCAGTAAAGTGGCAGTAGTAACAATCTCATGGAATGGTTGGAAAGACCAACTGCATATAAAAATGCTTTGCAAACGCCACAGAAATGCGAGGGTTTGTTAAGGTGACATTATTGATTATAACAGCATCCTGCCTCTCCTATAAGATTATTTTATTTTTCTCATTCTATACCCTCACAATTCTCTTCTGATTATTTTGCTGGGTTATGGGAAAAGCCCTTTGTTCCTTGCTCCAAAATTCTATGGGGATATGGTCACCCTGCCCCACCTCTGGGAAGAAAGCAGTTTTGGCTTTGTTCACTTCCCCACCCCAGGATGTCCAGGAGCTAGCGTGGATGTTTCTCCAGCAGTCCTCAACTTGGCCTTGAAGCCATTGCTGCAGGCTGGCCGTCCCAAGGAGCAATCCCCCGCCACTCCCCTTCTCCCCACCACCAGCAGAGTCCTCCTCATCCTGCAGCTAGAAATTCCTCTCAAAGAAAGCACTTTTCCAAGAGATAGGTAAATGGCCTTGAGGTGCTCTGCAGAGCTTACCCTTCATCTCTCTCCCTTTTCTTCTATTTCTCTCATGGCATTTCAGAGAACTTTGCAGAAGGCCCGTGTGTATGTGCCATTTCAGTTCCATGGCTCAGTGCACAGCATGGTTTGACAGCCTACCTGAGGCAAGTTAACCCTCCATGTTGCTCCATAACCTGCAGCTGTTCCAGGCTCAGCCCAGAGACACAGTCCTCGGCTCAGTGCCGACCCTCATCCCTGAGTCCATAGCACTACACAGCTCCTAGGGCAGCTGTGTTCGTGTAGACTTTAATGTGAGTAATGCCCCACTGCTCACTCTTTCTTAACCACGTGTTTTTATGGTGACTATCAGAGCTCAGAATCTGACCTCTTGAACTGACCAAGTCTTTAGAGTCTGGTAATTTAATGGCTTTAATAGCGAAGGCCCAGGCTTTGCATCAGCCTGACCTAGGTGCTAATCCCAGAACCAGCCCCAACAGGCTAAGAAACCTAGGCAATCTCTTTTTGCTCATGAGGGAATAATATTCTATGAGGTGGTTGTGAGGACAAAGTTTCAAACATGGAGATGTGTTACAAATAGAGAGTGAAGCCACAGAGGTTAAGGTTAAGAACATAGTGTTCTGACACCAACTGGCATGTGATGGGTACTCAATAAATGCTTGATCAATTGAGAAATCACATCAGTAACAGGCCCTCACATGGTAATTCTGTGGAAATTTTATTTTACTTGTGTAATTGTGATTGTTAGTGTGAATTACTTTTATAATCAGAAAAAAGTTCAATAAGCATTATTAAATAAATGCAAGCAAGAGACACTAGTAACAGGCAGAGATGAACTTGACAGTATGAATTATACATGAATTAGGAAACTGGAAGTGATTTGGAGTCCTCCTTTGTTGAACTTTGGAACTAGTTCTCATGATTTTCTCTCCACATGGCTATTTCTTGCCCCCAAAGAGTCCATGGTCTAGAGGAGAGAAAGCTTGAAAAATCCATCTGTGTGATAAGGGCAGTCAGCTACAGGGACAGAGGAAAGGCGGCAACCTGGCCTGGGAGGCTATGGGCTGGTAGGTTAGAAGAGGCCCCACAGAGGCATGGACAAGTAAGCCAAGTTGTGACTCATGACCAGGAGTTATCCTGGTGAAGAAGGGGCAGATTGCTGTGGGATCAGCATGGCACATGCAGTGGCAGGGAGCGTGGCTGTTTGATCTGCACAAGTCACTAACCTCTTTTGGCCTCAACACTATCTTCTGTAAAATGAAAGGGCTGGACCAGTTTCTCTGGTTCTCAATCCTGATTACAATATACAGTGATCTGGGGCATTAAAAAAAAAAAAATCAAAACCCAAGGCTCACCTCGTATCAATTAAATCAGAAGCACTAGTGATGGGATCCAGGTGATGATATTTTTTTATGGTATCATTAATGATTTTTATTTTATTTGTACATTCTAAGTTTCTATAACAAATCTTTATCATTTTTTTAAATAAGAGAAAAAATAATAAAATTAGTCCCCGGATTAATAACATCTGGCACAGCCGAAAGTGTGGGAAATGACTACTATCTCATACCACAGCTTGGAAGAAAACTTGCTAAATCTTTTTCTGAATTATCTTGGCAATGCAATAAGTATCATAAGCATTAAAATGTTGCAGAATACCTGACTCAGCAATTTCATTTCTAGTTATTTATCCAGGTGAATTTCTTTTTTTCCTTTTGAGATGAAGTCTTGCTCTGTCCACTGTGGCTGGAGTGCAGTGGTGCAATCTTAGCTCACTGCAACCTCCACCTCCTCCACAATCTGTACTTCCCCCCAACTTTTTTAAAATTATACTTTAAGTTCCGGGGTACATGTGCAGATAGTGCAGCTTTGTTACATAGGTATACACATGCCATGGTGGTTTGCTGCCTCAGGTGATGGTATTTTTAAAGGGCTTCATGTAGTTATCATGTACAGCCAGGATTGGGGACCACTGGACTAGAAGTTTGGTAAGTTGCTTTCTGACTGTTCCTCTGACAGCATGTCTCTGAGGTTGAGATAAACATCTTTAACTTTTTCACGAATAAAAATTTAGCAGTATAAAATAAATCAAAAATAACAAATTGATTTCTTTAAGCCATTTACAATTAATGTGAGAGTGGTGGAAGAAAAAAACAACAAAAGGGTTAGAAGAGCAAGACAGAAATCTTGCTTCCATAGGGAAGTTAACTGCTATAGTCAATTATTATATACAAAGAAGATGGAAACATGCCCACTCAGGAACATTTACCCCACACTGCTCATTTCAAGGTTACATCGGTCTTCTCCCAGGACTGTGGACTCAGCAGCGCATTAATCAAATGTGGAGATATAAGCCATAGTCCTCATCATAGTAACCAGGCTGCCTCAAATGTGCCCATGGATAGCTAACTGGTTATATTAGTTTACTAGAGCTGCTGTAACAAAGTCCCACAAACTGAGTGGCTAAACACAGAATTTGTTCTTTCTTGCTTCTGGAGGCAGAAGTCTAGAAATGAGGTCTGAAAGATAGTCTAAAAGCGAGGCTGTGCTCTCTTGGATGACTCTAGGAGAGAGTCTGTTCTGTGCTTTATCTTAGTTAGCTTCCAGTGTAGCCAGCGATGTTCAGCATCCTTGGCTTGCGGACACATCACTCCCATTTCTGCCTCTGTCATCACATGGTGTTTCCCCTGTGTGTCTTCACATTGTCTTCCCTCTGTGTATGTAGGCCTTTGTATCTCTTTTCTTATGAGGACACCAGTCATATTGGATTAGGACCCAACCTAATGACCTCATCTTAACTTGATTACATCAGCAAAGACCCGATTTCCAAATATAGTCATGTTCACAGGTACTGAGGGTTAGACATCAGCATATCTTTTTGGAAGGCATACCTCAATTCATAACACCAGCCTACTTAAGCGATTTGGTGAAGGCCTTGGGCAGTTCGGAAAATCGTCAGCCAAAGTAGTTGTTGACCTGGAATACTTGATCTTTGAATTGACCAATGAAGCAAGATGATGAACTGACTAGGCACAATTTCAGTTTTCATAGCTGATAGGGTGATTATTTTCATTTACTTTTTAAAGTTCACTTGAAAATTATTTCACTAGCTTTAGGGATTCAAGTGGTTTTTTGCAAGAGTGATTAAAGAACAAGAATGCAACAACAATAACAAAAATCTGACCCAGCTTGGTATGTAAAAAATCCAAACTTACAAAGTAGAAAAATTATGGGAGAATTATTTCCCATATTTACATATTTACTCCCATTATTACAGAGGGGTGCTTTGAGTTATAAAAATGTTTTTCTACTTAGTCATAGACCAATATTTAGACATCACTTTATACTTTATACATCATTTTCATATTAATCTATTATCCAGATAATCTTCTCAATGACCCTATGAGTTAGAAACCATGAACCCATTTTACGGAAGAGGTGAAGAGGCTACCTTATAAATGGGAGAACCAGGGCTCTGCACAGCCTAGCACACAGCAGGAGCTCTCTTTGCCCCCCAAGCCCCATCTCAGGGTCCTGTGAAGAGTAAGTTTTCCTCATGCATTTTACATTAGTGAATTTATGGAGTGTTGATCTGCAGCTTTTTTGGAAACATATTTACCATGTAAAACAAAACTTACCTCTGCTTGTGGCCAACCCTAAAGCACTATAAAAAAGAATTGGATTTTTTTGAAGAAAAGAGAAAGGGGCTTAGAAATTTTTACCCACAGCTTGATGAATTTAGTTTTCTATCAATAGTCTTGGTGACAGACAATACCTGTTGTCACGACCACCTCATGCTGCTCTCTCAGGTCCCCAGGCAATTAGTGACTCTTCCTACTATTTAAAGCAGCAGACTGGTGATTTTCTATGGACTTTTGACAGTAAAATTGGCATTTGCTCAGTTTGTTTTCTCTGACTAATTTGGAAAGACGTCACATTTGAAAAAAAGATTTCATTACGAATGAACTTTCCATTTGGGAAACCAGTATCACAAAAGAGGCTGTGACAATTATGCTGCTCTTAATTTATTTCTCACCTTTTCTTGCACCTTACTTACTTCAGTGAGGTTATACAATACCTCATTAGGCAAGGAGGTGGAGTGCAAAAATCTCGTAGGGTCTTATAAGTCAATGTAAGGTCTTTGGCTTCTACTCTGGGAAATATGGCGATTTTTAACAATGGAGGTCTTAAGAGGTTTTTGAACAAAGAAGTGATGTGATGTATGTTTGAAAGGACCACTTTGGCTGCTGTTTTCAGAATGGACAATAGGGTTTGTGGGTTTGTGGCAGGTGTTTAAAAAAAGAAAGTGAATTAGGATGCTCTTGTATAGTCCAGGAGAGACATGAGATTGGCTTGAGCCAGAGTAGCAATGGTGAAAAATGGCTGTATTCTGCAGAAGTTAGAGCTAACAGAATTTCCTGATAGATTGGATATGAGGCATAAGAGAAAGAAAGGAGTTAAGGATGACTTCAGGATTTTTCTCTCAGTAACTAGAATGATAAAGTTGTCATCAACTAAACTGTGCAAAGCTGAAAATGAGGTTTGAAGGAGAAGATAGAACTTTGGAGACATTTTACATTTGAGATATCTACTAGATCATCTACATGGATATTGTTGCTTGGAGTTCAGGGACATTGTCAGCACATAGGAGAAATTTAAGACTGGAGACTGGGATAAGACATCATCAGAGAAGACTATAGAGGTAGAAAGTAGACAAAGGGAGGCCCTAAGTACTCTGACATGTAAAGGCCGGAGAGATAAGGAAGAATCAGCAAAGGGGACTGAGAAAGAGTCTCCAGTGAGGCAGGAGGAGAACCAGGCAACCATAGTGTCCCAGAAACACAAAAGGAAGAAATGGGATCCACTCTGCCCAAAGATGTGGAGTCTTGAATTGCTTTTCAAATTTAGTGATGGGGGCCATCATAGAATAGATTTTCAACACGTAGGGCTGTGCCTAAAGATCTGTGTCCAGAAAATTTGTCATGAAACCATCAAGAATCCCTGAATTTGCAAATTCTTATCTAACAATTTTCCCCATTGTTTCATTTATTCAACACCTTTTAAAAGCTGAGAGTAATCACATTTTTAAAATGTCTTTATAGTCTCTATCCCTTTTAACTAACTTCTGAAATCACCAGTGCTACTTGAGTTCTCTATTCTCTATTTCATTCTGTTAGGTTAGA
This sequence comes from Cebus imitator, assembly GCF_001604975.1. Taxonomy (NCBI): domain Eukaryota; kingdom Metazoa; phylum Chordata; class Mammalia; order Primates; family Cebidae; genus Cebus; species Cebus imitator. The sequence continues at coordinate 170,443 of NW_016107556.1, forward strand.
ATCTGTGTTTGATTCCTAACTTCACTTACTAGTTGTGTAAATGTGGGAAAATTTCATCTCTTAAATGTCAAATTCCTTACCTCTAAAAATGAGACCTGTAGTAAGCACTCATGGGAATTTTGTGGGGGTTAAATGAGAAGATATTTGTGCAGCATTAATTAGGTGGCATTGTAGGGGTAAACAAAGTGTTTCATCCCTCCATGAGATTACTGCACATATGACCACAAGCACAGAGGACAAATCACACTGAGAGGCAGATGCTGGGTGGTTGACTAGGTTCCCTCAACAGCTATTGACCACATCCTAGAAACCCACCTCCCAGCATATGTAATCCAAACTGGAGTACTACAAAATTAGCAAAGATTTATATGTAATGGATGTTCCATTTGCTTGACAATATTTGGAATTTAAACCTGCAAATGCTAATAAGGGCCAACTACATTGAGTGAGTGCATGAAGGAACAGGTAGGGAAAGGAGGGCTGTAGTAATTAATTCTGCTTGAGTGAGTTTTCCCAGAAGACCCTTAGATTTAGTCTTGATGACTTAAGAAAGAAAAATAAAACAAGAAAAAAGTATTCCAGGTCAAGTGAACATAATGTGCAATGTACAATCTTTAAAGAACATGTTCTTTATAGGTAAACAGTTCAGTAGGACCAGAGCCAAGGGCAATAGGATCAGGGGAGGGAATCAGGGAGTGGGTAATGAGCAGAGTTGAAGCTGGAGAAGAAGGCCAGGGTCACATCAGTGAGATCCCCTGGGTTGTGCTAAGTGGGTGAACTTTTTCCTGAATGGAAGTGACTAGAGTCCCTGCATGGCTTTATGTAGGAAGTGGCATGGCCACGTTTGTATTTTAGTGCTATCACTTAGACTGTCAAATGGAAGACGGTCTAGAGAGGAGAGGACGGTGGGACGAAAAGCTGCTGACATCGTTTCTTGTTCCTTCTGTTTGACACATCTCATTTCTCTCCAATCTCCGGAGATAGTATGCAAATATTCTTCTATTATATACTTTAAAAAATTCTCAGTTCAAATGTTATCAGTCTATTCTCTTTCTATTATATTGTTTATGTTCTTCACAGACACCCCTGAAATTACCCTAAGTGATTTCCTTTGCCTTCTTTATTAGTATTCCAGTGAGTTCTCCAAAAGTTCTAAATAATGGTGGCAGCTTCTCCAAAGTTTTAGTGATTCCAGCTGGAGTAGCAGATGTCATGATGGATACCTCCTCCCCACCAGTCCCCATCTTCGGCCTATCACTGGGAATCCCTGTGAGCACAGGCCATATGAGTTGAGTACTAAAGATCTTCCAATTAAGACTTCCCCATACTCTGAACCCCAAGAAGTTACCATTTGGGGGACTTTGATTTTCCCTCTGGTATAATTAAGACTCTCAAAAGGACTCTCCTTGGGATTTAGAGTATAATCATTTTGAGATAATTCCTCCTAAAATGAGCTTCTGTGATTAAACAGCAGCCACTTTGGAGTTTGTGTCCGGCTCAGAGGCCTGCCCCACTTTCTGGCACCTTCTTTTGGTTCTTGAGTGGCAAAACTGCTTCTCCCCACCTGCTCCTGCTACTGCTTCCTCAGCACACAGCTGTTGAGAGCAAACATTCACTGTCCTTGGCCTAATAAGTAACTTCAGAGTCTCTCAACCTTCTATTGAAAGTCAGCTTGCTTCATTCCAACCCCAGCATTCTTCCTATCAAATCTCGCACATGTTCTAATTTATTTATAATTAGCCAAATGCATGACCTTCCCCAGAAACCCCTGCAGCCTGTTTATAGTCTCCTCCCTGAGGTCTCTCTGAAGCTGACAACATTGCCAGTAGCCACTTTCACATGCTCAAACTTGCTGAGATTTCAAGCTTCTCAAGACTCCTTTCTCCCAGGAATTTCAGTATTTGATTTCCTTTGAATATCTTATGTTAGTGCTACCTTGATTACATACTTTTCCAGTTCCCAGAACCTTCCACAATTACGTGGAGTAATAGAATTGCCAAACTGATTTCTAGAGGTCCTTTTGTCTTTTCTGCCTCTGGGCAGAACAGTAAAGGTACAAAGTATTTTGCCAAGGACAATAACACAAAATACCTGGCAGGGCACAAAACGTGTGTGTGCATGGCTGAAAATAGCCTGGGAACCCACATACAACATAAGCAATTAATAGAGAGGCACACAATCTTCTCTGTGGATCTGGGTCAGAGCCAAGGAGGAACTACAGCACAATTTGTGCATTTCCAAGTAAGTTTATTATTTTTTTTTTTAAAGGAAGGAATAAGACAGTTCTTTTTTCTTTGTCTTTGTCAGAATACTGTATCTGGAAAGAAAAAGATTATAGATAAAGACCAACCTCTGGCTAATAATAAGGCTAGCAAATTCATCTTGATATTTGCCTTAAGTTTTTACTAATTATTCTAGAAAAATAAGATGTAATTGACAACAAATACAGCAAAGTTAACATTCAACCAGGATATTTGTAAATTTTCAAGTACGTAAATGGTTAGTAGCTGGCCTTATTGAGCCAAGGGTTTGACAGTAATGGGAGTGAGGGAGTCAGGAGAGCTGAACATAACCAGGCTTTCTCGCTGGGCATTCAGACTGTCTTGCTCTTTAAATATCTAAAGCTACTGATAAAGCACATAGAATTTATTCCCATTCAAGTATAAATGAAGAACAACAACCTAAAATATGTATCTGTTTTTGAACCAAGATCAAAACTAGCTAAAAGTAGACTCATTGAATAATGGCAAGGAGGAATTTGGGACAGTGCATTGCAAATCAGAAATAAATCATAAAAGGTTGCCTGTGGCTCTCTCTTGCTGGGTGAGATAAGATCTGTTGAAAGTTCTCAACAACTTAGGATTTCCTGAACACTTTCATACTTCCATGTTCCCTCATCATTCTGTTGAATCCTACTGTTCTCACCTCAAACCCACCTCGGACATTTCCCTCCCTGTCTCCTGGCATGCTTACTCAGTCACCCCTCCTCTGTGTGACCTCTGATACTAGAATACATCTCTACTGCTGTACTCGGCACGCTGTTACATAATTTGCATGTTCACATGCCTGTCCCCTCCATTAGCCCACAAGATCTTCAACAGGAGTTTTGGACCCTGCGAGACTGGTAAAGGCTAAATGTTCAGAAAATACCTGTGGCCTTGAAGTAAATTGAAAATTTGTAGTGTTACCAGTAGGTGTCCAGGTTCTTGGCATCTCGAACAAAGAATTGGACAAAACACACAAATGAAGTGAGGAAAGGAAAAGCAGGGATTTATTGAGAACAAAGTACACACCACAGGGTGGGAGCAGACTAAGTATAGAGGCTCAAGAGCCCTGCTTACAGAATTTTCTGGGGTTTCAGTACTCTAGAGGTTTCCCATTGGTTACTTCACAAGTATTCCATGTAAATGAAGAGAATGAAGTCACAGAATCATTTACTCAAAATGCTCCCTACTGTAGATGGATAGGATATTACTTGGTGTGTGATCTAAGTAAATGGAGAGGATGAAAGTGAAGTTACAAAGTAGAAATGGCAGCAATGGAGAGGACGAAGTGAAGTTACAAAGCCATTCACATTCCTGTCATTGCTGAGGTGCTCTCATTCAATTCACCTCTAGGAAGTCAGCCTGGATTGGCCTTATGTTCCCTGCCTGCCTCGTGCCCTATTCTCCTGTCTCATCTCCCCTCTGCAAGCCATGATCCCCATAAATCTTTATGGGAAGCAGAAGGACCAACGGTCATTCTTCTGTGTCTGCTTCCTGCTGACTTGCGGCATAGTCCCTACCTATTTGGGATCACAGAACTTTTGTCCTGCTCTGTTTAGTGGAAACAGGGAAGATCCTTGATGGCCCTGGGTGGTGTCTTCACCTGGAGTGGCTGGAACACTTGTTACACAGCTTGATGATCTCTATGTGTCAGGAAAGACATTAGGTTAAAAGATTTAATGGGAACCTTGGGATGGATACCTATGTCGTCAGGAATATTTGTCATAGAAATGTGTTTTTGAAATTCTGCTTAATTACAACAAAGGAAGTGATTTTATCTATTTGGAAGAAGGCAATTAAATTGCAAAAATAAAAATGGCTACCAGTTTCCACCCCACAGTAACTATGCAACAAAGACACAGAAAATTGGTAGGTGTTGAAAAATGCGCGCTTTGAAGAGATCTTCCAAACAGGCTTTGTGTGAGCAACATGGCTGTTTATTCACCTGGGTGCAGGTGGACCAAGGCCAAAAAGGGCATTAGCAAATGGCAGTGGGATGCGAGTTGGTTTTATAGGTTTGGGTAGTTTTTTGGGGGGTAGAGGGGTTGCAGAGTAAGTTTAGTTACAGTGGTGGGGGGTAGGGGCAAGGAGTATACATGACCACAAGTTCAGTTACAATGGCAGGGTTGGGTGAGAGGTATTTACATTACCATAAGAACAGTTAAGATGGCAGGGTTGGGTGAGGGGCTTGTCTGGAGAAGCTCTGCTGGGCAATTAGGGACAATGGCAAAACACAGGCAGTGGGTGGGAGACTTCAGCCAAGGCAAGCAGGACTTCAGACTTTCAGGCTCCAGACTTGTATATGCAGACCTGACACACCTGCCTCTTTATATAGAGAGAGAAAGAGAAGAGGGGGTGATAACAGGTTTTAGGGGGTGGGGGCGACGTTTCTCAAAGCTTCTTCGAGCAGGATTGGGGGCGGGGTGGAAACCTAAAAATGGGAAAGAATTTAGACTGCTGGGAGATTTTGGGGAAAGGGGTAATATTATGAGGTTGATGGAAGGAGCAATTGTCGTATTGACTGATTGGTTATTGCTTGTATACAATTTTGTAGGAATTGAGAGATTAATTGGAAAAACAGGGTTTAAATAAGATAAGGAGAAAAAGTATTAGAGGACTAAGGATTGGAAGAAGCCACAACTTCCATTTGGACAGTGTCCAGCCAGTTTAGCCAGGTTTAGAATAACTATTTGCCAGATTAGTGAGCTTTTGGGCTCTGTCTTTTAATTTATTGATGGCATTATACATGAGGCAGTCTGGTTGACATAAAAAAACATTTTATTGGAGCTTTGGACCCGAATGCCAAGGGAACCAGCAAGGGCTGCTGCTGCTAAACATTGTAGCGGGGCTTGGTAGGTTAACTGTGTGGAGGGAGAGCTTTTGTTTTTATGGCGTATCAGGAAGTGTGTGGTATTTATAAACAACCGCTTTTATGAACAAGATTGGGTTTGAGCAGAGAACGGGAGCCAGATTAAGAGTGAAATATTAGCTGTAATTGCCTGGAGGAAACATGTAAACCAGCAACTTAAAAGCAGGGCATGTAAAAGTCAATGAGTACAGTGAATCTGAGCACTGTTAGACAGACAGTAATAGAAACAGACTTTTTGAGGTGTGGTTTAAGTAGCAGGGGCGACTGCATAAAGGTGGAGAAGGGGAGGGGCTGAAAGTAAGTGTGAGGTGTGAAGAGAAAGCTTTGGAGGCTGTGAGGGCTGGACGGTAAATGGGGCATAGCCTGTGATTTTGAGGGATTTTAAGAGTATTAGGGCGGCAGCTGCTGCTGTGCGTTGTCGTGAGGGCCAGCCCAGGGCTGTGAGGTTAAGTTGTTTGGATAAAAAGGCTACAGGCCATGGGCCTGGCTCCTATATGAGAATTCCAACCTCACAGCCCTGGATTTTAGCAATATATAATGAAAAAGTGTTGAGACAGGTTGGGGAGAGCTAGGGAGGGAGCAGTTTTTAGAGCTGTTTTTTAAGGAGTGAAAGGAGGAGTGAGGAAAGGATTTGGGATTAGTAGGGTTGGATACGTTTTCTTTAGTGAGTTGATGCAATGGCTTATTTAGAATAGCGAAACCTGGTATCCAGAGGTGAAAGTAGCAACCACACCCAGGAAGGAGAGAAGCTGTTGTTTGGTGGATGGGGTTGGGGTTGGGAAATTGACTGGATACCATTGGCAGGGAGAGCCCGTGTATGCTGGTGAAAGATTATAACAGGTGGGGAAGAAATTTGGGCTTTGGAAGGGGATACACGATACCCCTTTGAGTATAGATGCTGAAGAAGCAGGAGGGTGAATTAAAAGGCCGTGTTGCAATAGATGGGTGATAACAGGCTTTACTTTTAAAGCCTGTGTGGGATGGGATACTGGGGCTGGGCAGGGTAAGGGTGGGTAGGTTTTAAGGGGATGATGAGGGGTGAGTGACTTGTAGCAATGGATGGGAAGGCGGTGTTTTACACCCTAGGGTTAAGGTTGGGGGACATAAGGGGAGCTATTGAGGGAGGTATGGGTTTGGGGAGGAGGGTGGCAATGAGGTGTGGCTGTAGCCCTGGAATAGTTAAGGCGGCAAACAATTTTCCTAGGATATCTCGGCCTCACAGGGGAACTGGACAAGTGGGGATGATTAGGAAAGAATGTGGAAAGGAGTGCTGGCCTAACTGACACCAGACCTGGGGAGTTTTGAGAGGCCTGGAGGCCTTGCTGTCAATTCCCACAACAGTTATGGAGGCCAAGGAGACA
>NW_016107556.1:177151-182390 GCF_001604975.1 Cebus imitator
AGTGCTGGCCTAACTGACACCAGACCTGGGGAGTTTTGAGAGGCCTGGAGGCCTTGCTGTCAATTCCCACAACAGTTATGGAGGCCAAGGAGACAGGTCCTTGAAAAGAAGGCAGCGTGGAGTGGGCGGGTCTGTGCTGATTAAGAAGGGGATGGACTTACCCTTCACTGTAAGAGTTACCTGAAGTTTGGTGTCTGTGATGGTCCAGGGGGCTTCCGAGACACTAGAGCAGCGTTAGTCTTTAGCCACCAAGCCGAGGATTGGAGCTTCAGGAGCTCTGGGAGCAGCAATGTAAGTCGGACTGTTGACTTTCTGTGGGGGCCCCACACAGACGGGGCAGGGCTTAGGAGGAATTCCGGGCTGTGGGCATTTCTTGACCAAGGTTTCCAACACTTGAAGCAAGGTTCAGGAGGGGCGGCTGGACGTGCTGTGATTTGGGCACTTTGAAGTTTTTGTGAGCCGGTGGTGAGGCTGGGGTTTGTTTTACAGAAAAGGGAAGCATTTGTAGTTCTGAGATGCGCTGCTGCCAGGCAGATTTTTCCCTTTTTGAACACCTTGAGGGTGAGGTTGCTAAATTCCTGTTGTGAGGTTTATGGGCCAGATTTTAATGTTTGTTCCTTTTTGTAATGTTGAGGTTGATTGGGTGATAAAGTGCATATTAAGCATTTTTTAGGGGTGAGAGTAGAAGGATGACATTTAAGTGACTCCAGGTGAGATTATAGGACTGGGTTAAGTATTGGAGGATTTGATGAGAAGGAGCCTAACTAGTGGCCAATTTGGAAAGGTTAGATAAAGGAAAAGGAATGTGCACCCTAACTATGCCTTTGGCTCCAGCCACCTCTGGAAGGGGAATTGTTGGGGAGGGCAGAGGAGGTAGCAGTGGGACCAAACTGTAAACTGGGCCACGTATGAGGTGGGGAGGTGACAGGAGGGGCATAAGAAGGGGGGGTTGTGGGCAGAGGAAGAGGAGGAAGGCTCTGGGGAGTGGGGTTGGGTTTTCGGTTAGGGCCTGGTTCAGGCAGGTGGGTAGGAGAAAGGCTGGAAGGATTGATGGATAAGGAGGATTCTGGTTTACCAGCAGAAGAAGGAGGGGCAGATGGAAGGAAAGAGAAGAAGAGATTAGGGAGGGATTGCTGTGTAAAAACATGCCTGGACGTAGGGAATTTCAGACCATTTGCCCGTGTTGCGACAAAAATTGTTTAAATTTTACAAAATACGTTGAAAGTGCCATTTTTTGGCCAATTGGAGCCATTGTTTAACTTGTATAGTTGCCATGCAGTGTTACAGAAGAAGATGAGACCTTTGGGTTTTAGGTTAGGAAACAGTTGAAGTGGCTTGAGGTTCTTTAGAACACAGGCCAGTAGAGGGAGGGATAGAGGACAGACGATTGCCCATGGTTCTGGAAAGGCAGCAGAGACAAGGAAAATGTGCATGTAATTCAGCCACTCAACAGGTGTCCCTAGTTGAGGCTGAGTTGAACCTCGTCATTGGTGAGCGGTCAAAGAGAGTGTCCTCTACATTGACCTGCCACCAATATCGGCCATGAGACTGGTGGGAGAGTGACTAGGGTGAACGTCTCCATGATAGTCAAAACCCTGGGAAAATGGTCCCCAGATCCGTGACCTATGTAGGATTTTCCAGTCATGAACCTCATGGAAGAACCAGGTTTACCTGATTTTCCTTGTCTTTGCAGTGGTAAAAGGGCAAAACCGAAAGGGGGAGGAAGTGAAAAGGAAAAGACAAAAGGATGGGAAAGCAAAAAAGAGAAACTGCTTACCGAAATAGCCGGTGGTGTGCGTCTGTGGGCTGGTCTGATGACCCCAGGTCGGTGGGTAGATCTCTTCATGGAGCAAGCACAAGAACAGGGTTGGAGGTTTGGTCTCCCGTAGGAGTTCCCCTGTCCTGGGTTTCCAGCACCAAATGTTGAAAAAATATATGCTTTGAATGAAGAGACCTTCCAAGCAGGCTTTGTGTCAGCAACATGGCTGTTTATTCACCTGGGTGCAGGTAGGCTAAAGTGGAAAAGGGCATTAGCAAAGGGCTGTGGGATAGGAGTTGGTTTTATAGGTTTTGAAGTATTGGATCGAGTACGAAATTAACACCAAGACAAAAGTATGCCAAATTGCACGGACTTTATTGCCAGCGACCACAGAGGACTCACGTCTCTCCAACCTGTGGTGTCCAACTCAGGGAGAGCAGGGTTTTTAAGCTGAAAAACCACATCCTGGTTTTAGGACCCAGAGGGTGAGGAGCGGGGATGGGGATGAAGGGCTTCAGACATTCAGAGGGCTACTGGATTCTGTAAATCACCTCCTGGGCGGAGACGAGGGTGAGGGGGGGCTCCGGACATTCCAAGGGCCAGGGGACTTTTGTCACTCTGATTGTTACTTAAGTGGTTTACAGAAGTCAAGATAAACATTAGTTTACACATTATTTGGGTAGTGGTGGAAGTCACAGATCTTAGTTACTTATTGCAAGTCGCAGGGGCCAAGATGGCATTAGCTTGGGCTGCTTATTCTGGTACTGATAAGAAAAGGTAAGCAGCTTTACATAGTGGGCATTTTTCAGAGCAAGCTAGCAGCGTTATTTACAGAAGCCAAACACAGCTTTATCTTATAAAATGGTGTTGCTCTGGTTCTGGCTCTAGGCCAGCTATAGCACAATATCACAGTTTGGGTAGTTTTTTGGAGGGTGGCGGGGTGGCGGGGTTGCAGAGTAAGTTCAGTTACACTGGTGGGGTTGGGTGAGAGGTATTTGCATTATCATAAGAACAGTTAAGATGGCAGGGTTGGGTGAGGGACCTGTCTGGGGAAGCTCTGCTGGGCAATTAGGGACAATGGCAAATGCAGGCAGTGGGTGGGAGACATGAACCAAGGCAAGCAGGACTTGTAGACTTTCAGGCTCCAGGCTTGCATATGGAGACCTGACAATAGGCACTTACTTATCTTTCGGCTGTCTTTTAAACAGGTAATTCAGGTTCTCCACAGGTTCAGAGGTGTACTGGCTGATGGGAACTTTGAGTTCCTGCTCTGGAGCTTCTTGCATTGGTGACCTGATTCTTGAACGATGTATCCAGCTATCAAATCCTAGTATTTTGACTGCAGAAGGCATGGCCAGTATTTCTGAAAATGGTCCCTTCTCTTTGGGTTGTAATTGTTGGGCAGGTGATTCTTCCTTCCATGTTTTAACAAGCACCTTATCTCCTGGCCTGATTGAGTTGCTGGTTAGTTCTAGGTGTGAGGAACCTTTGAATTCCAAACTCTTGTAAATCCTGCTGGAATTGTCCTGGGTTGACTAGGTGTTTAATTAAACCAACTGTTTTTGGGTCAGTAATTAAATCATTAGTTAAGAATAGCCTTCTGTTTTGTATGGGCTGATATTAATTTTTGCACTAGTGGTATTACAAATTCTTAAAAGGGCTGTGGGCAATAAGCTAACCCAAGTTTCTGATGTTTCCTGTTACAGTTTAGCTAGTGCTTGTTTTAGTGTTTATTTAGCCCTCTCTACTTTTCCAGAGGATTGATGCCTCCAAGCTGAATATAAATCATATTTCATTCCAAGAGCCTTAGTAATCCCTTGAGTTATTTGGGAGATAAAGGATGGGGCATTCTCACTTTGGAGACTGAAGTAACCCAAACTGGAGAATTACTTCTTTTTTTTTTTTTTTTTTTTTGGAGGCAAATGTTCACACCAGCTTTATATAGCATTCCAAAACTGAACACAACCTAAATGTTTATCAACAGTAAAATGGGTACATTGTGGTAGATGCAAACAATCCAATATTACACAGAATTAAAAGTCACAACATGGTGAATTCCATAGAAATATGGAGTGAAAGGAGCTAGATCCAAATGAGTACATATAATATGAATCAATTTTGATGACATTCAAGCAGATAATCCATGTGTTGTACTGGACTGAGCGTAGAAAGTTAGCACCAAGACAAAAGTATGCCAGATTGCAGGGTCATTTATTATGCCGGCGACCACAGAGGACTCACGTCTCTCCAACCTGTGGCATCGAAAGGAGTGTGCCAAGATTTTTTATACCCGAAAAACCACCTTGGGAGTGGGGAGTGGGGAGTGGGGATGGGGATGAAAAAGCTCCAGACATTCCAACGGCTAGTGGATATTGTAAATTACCTCCTGGGCAGAGATGAGGGTGGGGGTCTCTGGACATTCCAAGGGCCAGGGGACTTTTGTCATTCCACTTGTTACTTAAGTGGTTTACAGAAGTCAAGATAAACATTTGTTTACACATTGTCTGGGTAGTGATAGAAGTCACAGGTCTTAGTTACTTATTACAAGTAACTGCTTGTTTTGGTTATTACTGGTAAGCAAAGGCTAGTAATTCTGGCAGTTACTGATAAGAAAAGGTAAGCAGTTTTACATAGTTTGCAGAACAAACTAGCAGTTCTATTTACAGAAGCCAAGGCCAGCAGTTATTGTGAGGAGAATGGGGCAGCCTTTGCAACTTATTTTAAAAACAGTTTTGCATTTTATAAAATGGCGTTGCTCAGGTTCTGGCTCTAGGCTAGCACACATGGAGATACGGGTCAAATAGAGGTTGCCCATGGTAGTGGGAGGAGCAGAAGGGTGCCTGCTAGAGGAAATGTTTTTTGTTTTTTTTCTTTTTATAAATTTTATTGCACTTTAGGTTTTGGAATACATGTGAAGAACATGCAAGATTGTTGCATAGGTAAATACATGCAATGTGGTTTGCTGCCTTCCTCCCCATCACCTATATCTGGCATTTCTCCCCATGCTATCTCTCCCCAACTCCCCATCCCCCGCTGTCCCTCCTCTCGTTCCCCCTGACAGACCCCAGTGTGTAATGCTCCCCTCGCTGTATCCATGTGTTCTCATTGTTCAACACCCGCCTATGAGTGAGAACATGCAGTGTTTGATTTTCTGTTCTTGTGTCAATTTGCTGCGAATGATGGTTTCCGGGTTCATCCATGTCCCTACAAAGGACATGAACTCATTGTTTTTTATGGCTGCATAGTATTTCATGGTGTATATGTGCCACATTTTCCCTGTCCAGTCTATCATCGATGGGCATTTGGATTGGTCCCAAGTCTTTGCTGTTGAAAACAGTGTCGTGGTGAACATTTGTGTGTTTATGTCCTTATAATAGAACGATTTATAATCCTTTGGATATATACCCAGTAATGGGATTGCTGGGTCAAATGGAATTTCTATTTCTAGGTCCTTGAGGAATCGCCACACTGTCTTCCACA
>NW_016107556.1:183465-189616 GCF_001604975.1 Cebus imitator
GAATGGCAGTTCATTCTTGATTTGGCTGTTTTTAAGTCTATTATTGGTGTATAGGAATGCTTGTGATTTTTGCACATTGATTTTGTATCCTGAGACTTTGCTGAAATTGCTTATCAGTTTCAGGAGATTTTGGGCTGGGACAATGGGGTCTTCTAAATATACAATCATGTTGTCTGCAAATAGAGACAATTTGAGTTCCTACTTTCCTATTTGAATACCCTTTATTTCTTTTTCTTGCCTGATTGCTCTGGCTAGAATTTCCAATACTATCTTGAATAGGAGTGGTGAGAGAGGGCATCCTTGTCTAGTGCCAGATTTCAAAGGGAATGCTTCCAGTTTTTGCCCATTCGGTATGATATTGGCTTTGGGTTTGTTGTAAAGCTTTTATTATTTTGAGATATGTTCCATCAATACCTAGTTTATTCTGAGTTTTTAGCACAAAGCACTGTTGAATTTTGTTGAAGGCCTTCTCTGCATCTATTTAGATAATCATGTGGTTTCTGTCTTTGGTTCTGTTTATGTGGTGAATTATGTTTATAGACTTGTGTATGTTGAACCAGCCTTGCATCCCCGGGATGAAGCCTACATGATAGTGATGGATAAGCTTTTTGATGTGCTGTTGCAATCGGTTTGCCCATATTTTATTGAAGATTTTTGCATCTATGTTCATCATGGATATTGTCCTGAAGTTTTCTTTTCTTGTTGAGTCTCTGCCGGGTTTTGCTATCAGGATGATGTTGGTCTCATAAAATGATCCGGGAAGGATTCCCTCTTTTTGGATTGTTTGGATTCTTTTAGAAGGAATGGTACCAGCTCCTCTTTGCATGCCTGGCAGAATTTGACTGTGAACCCATCTGGACCTGGGCTTTTTTTTGTGGGTAGGCTATTAATTGTTGCCTCAACTTCTGCCCTTGTTATTGTCTCTTCAGGGTTTCAACTTCTTCCTGGTTTAGGCTTGGGAGGATGCAAGTATCCAGGAATTTATCCCTTTCTTCCAGGTTTACTGGTTTATGTGCATAGAGTTGTGTGTAGTAATCTCTGATGGTGGTTTGTATTTCTGTGGAATCTGTGGTGATATTCCCTTTATTGTTTTTTTTTTATTGCATCTATTTGATTCTTCTCTCTTTTCTTTTTTATTATTCTGGCTAATGGTCTATTTTGTTGATCTTTTCAAAAAACCAGCTCCTGGATTTATTGATTTTTTTTGAAGAGTTTTTGTGTCTCTATGTCCTTCAGTTCCGCTCTGATCTTAGTTATTTCTTGTCTTCTGCTAGGTGTTGAGTTTTTTTGATCTTGCTCCTCTAGCTCCTTCAATTTTGGTGATAGAGTGTCGATTTTAGATCTTTCCTTGCTTCTCATGTGGGCACTTATTGCTATATATTTTCCTCTAGACACGCTTTAGATGTGTCCAAGAGGTTCTGGTATGTTGTATCTTTGTTCTCATTGGTTTCAAAGAACATCTTTATTTCTGCCTTCATTTCATTGTTTATCCAGTCAACATTCAAGAGCAAGTTGTTCAGTTTCCATGAAGCTGTGCGGTTCTGAGTTAGTTTCTGAATTCTGAGTTCTAACTAGATTGAACTGTGGTTTGAGAGACTGTTTGTTATGATTTCTGTTCTTTTGCATTTGCTGAGGAGTGAGTTATTTCCAATTATGTGGTCAGTTTTAGAGTAGGTGTGATGTGGTGCTGAGAAGAATGTACATTCTGTGGATTTGGGGTGGAGAGTTCTGTAAATGTCTATTAGGTTTTCTTGGTCCAGGTCTCAGTTCAAGTCCTGGATATGCTTGTTAATTTTCTGTCTCATTGATCTGTCTAATACTAACAGTGGAGAGTTAAAATCTCCCACTATAATTGTGTGGGAGTCTAAGTCTCTTTGTAGGTCATTAAGAACTTGCTTTATGTAGCTGGGTGGTCCTGTATTTGGTGTGTATATATTTAGGATTGTTAGCTCTTCTTGTTGCATTGATCCTTTTACTACTATGTAATGTCCTTCTTTGTCTCTTTTGATCTTTGTTGGTTTAAAGTCCATTTTATCACAGATAGGATTGCAACACCTGCTTTTTTTTTTGACTTTTTATTCCATTTGCCAGTCTGTGTCTTTTGATTGGGGTGTTTAGCCCATTTACATTTAGGGTTAATATTGTTACGTGTGAATTTGATCCTGCCATTTTGATGCTAGCCGGTTGTTTTGCCTGTTAGTTGATGCAGTTTTTTCATTGTGTTGATGCTGTTTACCGTTTGGTACGTTTTTGGAGTGCCTGGTACTGGTTGTTCCTTTCTGTGTTTAGTGCTTCTTTCAGGAGCTCTTATAAAGCAGGCCTGGTGGTGATGAAATATCTGAGCAATTGCTTGTTCATAAAGGATTTTATTTCTCCTTCGCTTATGAAGCTTAGTTTGGCTGGATATGAAATCCTAGGTTGAAAGTTCTTTTCTTTAAGGATGTTGAATATTGGCCCCCACTCTCTTCTGGCTTGTAGGGTTTCTGCTGAGAGATCTGCTGTGAGTCTGATGGGCTTCCCTTTGTGGGTAACCTGACCTTTCTCTCTGGCTGCCCTTAGCATTTTCTCCTTCATTTCACCCCTGGTGAATCTGACGATTATGTGCCTTGGGGTTGCTCTTCTTGAGGAATATCTTTGTGGTGTTCTCTGTATTGCCTGGACTTGAATATTGGCCTGCCTTGCTAGGTTAGGGAAGTTTTCCTGAATAATACCCTGAAGAGCATTTTCCAGCTTGGATTCATTCTCTCCATCACATTCAAGCATACCTATCAAACGTAGATTAGGTCTTTTCACATAATCCCATATTTCTTGGAGGCTTTGTTCATTTCTTTTTACTCTTTTTTCTCTAATCTTGCCTTCTCGTTTTATTTCGTTCAGTTGATCTTCGACCTCTGATACCCTTTCTTCTGCTTGGTCAGTTTGGCTATTGAAACTTATGTATGCTTCATGAAGTTCTCGTGTTGTGTTTTTCAGCTCTATCAATTCATTTATTTTTCTCTCTAAGCTGTTAATTCTTGTTACCATTTCATCAAACCTTTTTTCAAGGTTCTTAGTTTCTTTGCATTGGGTTAGAACATGTTCTTTTAGCTCAGATAAGTTTCTTATTACCCACCTTCTGAAGCCTGATTTTGTCAATTCATCAGACTGATTTTCCATCCAGCCTTGTTCCCTTGCTGGTGAGGAGTTGTATGTCTTGGAGGAGGAGAGGCCTTCTGGTTTTGGGTGTTTTCATACTTTTTGCACTGATTTCTTCCTATCTTTGTGGATTTATTTAACTGTCATCTTTGTAGTTGGTGACTCTCAAATGGGGTCTCTGGGTAGACATACTGTTTGTTGATGATGAAATTATTTCTTTCTGTTTCTTAGTTTTCCTTCTAACAGTCAGGCTCCTCTGCTATAGGACTGCTGGAGGTCCACTCCAGACCGTGCTTGCCTGGGGCTCACCTGCAGTGGCTGCAGAACAGTAAGGGCTGCTGCCAGTTTCTTCTTCTGCTATCTTTGTTCTAGAAGGATACCTGCCAGATGTCCATCTGAGCTCTGCTTTATTAGGTGACTCTTTGGATATACGGGAGTCGGGGAGCTGTTTGAGGAGTCAGTCTGTCCTTTATAGGAGTTAAAGTGCTGAGCTGTGATCTCTGTTATTCCATTCAGAGCTGCTGGGCAGGTACATGTAAGTCTGCTGCAGCAGAACTCATAACTGCCTTCTTTTTTCCCAGGTGCTCTGTCCCAGGAAGTTAGGGTTTTATTTATAAGTTTCTGTCATGCTGCTACCTTTTCTTAAGGCTGCCCTGCACAGCGAGGGGGCAGCCTAGTCACAGTCTGCCAGCAGAGGTGTTGCTGAGCTGCTGTGGTCTCCGACCAGCTGCCATGTAAACTTCCCTGCAATCCTGTTTATAGGGGTATAGTTAGAACTGCCTTGGCAATGGTGGCCTGCCTCTGTGATGGCTGATTCTCTCCACAATGGCAGACTGCCTTGGCAATGGCCGGTCACCTCAGCAATGGCCAGTCACCTCGGCAATGGTGGACTACCTCACTAGTGGTGGACTGCCTTGGTAATGGCAAACACCCCTCCCCAAGAGAACTGGACCATCCTGGGTTCAGCTGTGCTTGCTGTGAAACTCTCAGTCCAGAACATTTCAGATTGCTAGTCTTCGTGGGGGTGGGACCAGCCCTGCCTTATCACCTGGCTCCCTGCCTCAGACCCCTTTTTTATTCAGTTGAACATGCGACTCTGTCTCCCAGGCATTCCAGTCCCCAGTTGAAATGGCGCCCAGATTTGTGTGAGTTCTTGTGCGGAGACCCACTGTGCTGGCTGAAACAGCTGCACTGGGGGCTCATGGTGCTTTTTCACCCAGGGAATCTCCTGGCTTGGCTCCCTGTTTCAGTCCTCTTTTTTTCAGTCGAACAGGCGACTCTGTCTCCCAGGTGTTCCAGTTGCCAGTTGAAAAGGCGCCTGGGTTTGTGTGAGATTTTGTGTGGAGACCCGCTGCGCCAGCTGAAACAGCTGCGCTGGAGACTCGTGGCGGTTTTTCACCTGGGAATCTCCTGGCCTGGATCCCTATTTCAGTTCCCTTTTTATTAGTTGAATGGGCGACACTGTCTCCCAGTCACTCTGGTCACCAACTGAAATGGCGCCCGGATCCGTGTTTTTCGTGCGGAGGCCCTCCACGCCGGCCAAAACAGCTGTGCTGGAGACCCGTGGCACTCCTCCACCTGGGGATCTCCTGGTCTATGGGCAGTAAAAATCCGTCTGGAAATGCGGTGACCACTCACCCTCCGCCCTATCGCTGGGAGCTGCAATCCAGACCTGTTCCCACTTGGCCATCTTGGATTCCTCCAAATTACTTATTTTAAGATGACTTTTGTAACCTCATTAGCCTTTTCTGTTTTGATGAGGTAAGCTTCAACCCAACAAGTAAAAGTATCCATTAGTGCTGACAAAAAGTTGTATCCTTTGCAAGCTGGCACATGGATAAAGTCTAACTGCCAGTCTTCCCCTGGATAAGTTCCCCTCCTTTGGATTGGTTTTATTAGAGGGGGCATTTTGTTCCCCGGATTGTTAAACGCACTATTCAGTGAGCAGTCTTGGCAGACCTGCTTAGCCACTGAAGCTGAGTTAGACCAGTAAAGAATTTGTTTACCATGGCCAGAGTTGAATCCTTCCCCACATGGAAAGAGTAAGGCAGGGCTTTTATAACTTTCCACTAGGCTGCCTGAGGGAAATATATTTTTGACCCCATATGCCACCAGAATCATTGTTTTTGTCCCCCTTGGGTTTTTATTAGCTATTCTTTCTGTAGTGTGTATTGGGGTTCTATTGGGGAATTGTGGAAAGGAAGCAGTGCTAGAATCTGTTTGGATTACACTCTGAAGACTGCGGCTTTGGCTTCCCTCTGAGGCTTTGTGTTCCCTTGAGCTGTAGGGGTTAAGTCCCTTTGATGCTTGCTACAATGAATGATAGCTATGGCCTTTGGCAGGTGCATTGCTTTCAATAGCTAAAGAATTTCAGGCCCATGCTTTATAGGGCAGTGTTTGCTAATAAATAATCCCCTTCCTTTCCAGATTGCAGCATGAGCATGAACCACAGGGAATGCATATGTAGAATCTGTATAGATTGTTCAGATTTTTCCCTTGTCCCAACATTAATGCTTGACTAAGAGCAGTGATATTAGCCTTTTGTGCTGATGTGCCAGGGGGCACTGGCTGGGCTTCAATAATTGTGTCATGATTTACTACTGCATATCCAGCTCTGCACTCCCCATTTGACATAAAACTACTGCTGTCTGTGAACCAGTCATCCTCAGAATCTGGGAGAGTCTGGTTTCCTAAATCAGGCTGGCTAACATATGTATGTACAATGACCTGCTCGCAGGAATAATCAATTATTGCACCTGTGGACAACAATGAAGCTGGCTTTAAAGTGTTGCAGGTCTTAAGAGTTATAACTGGAGAACTACAAACCACTGCTCAAGGAAATCAGAGAGGACACAAACAGATGGCAAAACATTCCATGCTCATGGTTAGGAAGAATCAATATTGTGAAAATGGCCATACTGCCCAAAGTAATTTATAGATTCAATGCTATCCCCATCAAACCACCATTAACCTTCTTCACAAAACTGGAAAAAAACACCTTAAACTTCATGCAGAA
>NW_016107556.1:190059-234119 GCF_001604975.1 Cebus imitator
CCATTCAGGACATAGGCATAGACAAGGACTTCATGACTAAAACACCAAAAGCAATGGCAACAAAAGCCAAAATAGACAAATGGGATCTAATTAAACTTAAGAGGTTCTGCACATCAAAAAAACTATCATCAGAGTGAACAAGCAATCAACAGAATGGGAAACAATTTTTGCAACCTACCCATCTGACAAAGGGCTAATATCCAGAATCTACAAAGAACTTAAATTCCAAGAAAAAAACAACTCCATCAGAAAGTGGGCAAATAATATGAACAGAAACTTTTCAAAGGAAGACATTTATGCAGCCAACAAACATATGAAAAAATGCTCTTTATCACTGGTCATTAGAGAAATGCAAATCAAAACCACACTGAGATACCATCTCACACCAGTTAGAATGGCAGTCATTAAAAAATCTGGAGACAACAGATGCTGGAGAGGATGTGGAGAAATAGGAACACTTTTACGTTGTTGGTGGGAATGTGAATTAGTTCAACCACTGTGGAAGACAGTGTGGCGATTCCTCAATGGTCTAGAAATAGAAATGCCATTTGACCCAGCAATTCCATTATTGGGTATATACCCAAAAGATTACAAATCATTCTACTATAAAGACACATGCACATGTGTGTTCATTGTGCCACTGTTTACAATAGCAAAGAATTGGAACCAACCCAAATGCCCATCAATGATAAACTGGATAAAGAAAATGTGGCACATATACACCATGGAATACTATGCAGCCATAAGAAAGGGTGAATTCATGTCCTTTGCAGAGACATAGATGAACCTGGAAACCATCATTCTCAGCAAACTGACACAAGAACAGAAAACCAAACACCACATATTCTCACTCATAAGTGAGTGTTGAACAATGAGAACACATGGACACAGGGAAGGGAACATCACATACCAGGGCCTATTGGGGGTTGGGGGGGTAGGGAAGGGATAGCAGGAGGTAGGGGGATTGGGGAGGGATAATAGGAGAAATACCTAATGTAGATGACAGGGGGGATGGATGCAGCAAACCACTATGGCATGTGTATACCTATGCAACAATCCTGCAAGATCTGCGTGTGTACCCCAGAACCTAAAATATAATAATATAATAATAATAGGTCTATTGGGGTGTAACCCCATCGTAAACTGAGGAACATCTGTATATATAGTCGGTGACAGAAATTTCCCTCCAAGCACTGCTTTTGATGCATCCCACACATTTTGATACATTGTATTTTCATTTTCTTCTTTTTTTTGAGATGAAGTTTTGCTCTGTCACCAGGCTGGAGTACAGTGGCGTGATCTTGGTTCACTGCAACCTCCACCTCCTGGGTTCAAGCAATTCTTCTGCCTCAGCCTCCTAAGTAGCTGGGACTACAGGTGTGTGCTACCACAACCAGTTAATGTTTCTATTTTTAGTAGAGACAGGGTTTCACCATGTTGGCCAGGCTGGTTTTGAACTCCTGATCTTGTGATTCACTTGCCCAGCCTTGGGCTCCAAAAGTGCTGGGATTACAGGTGTGAGCCACCACACTGGGTTTTCATTTTCACTTCACATGTGATAGTAAATTTCTCTTGAGACTTTGAACCATGTGTTATTTAGAAGTGTGGCGTTTAATCTCCAAATGTTTTGAGATTTTCCCATCTATCTTTCTGAGATTGTTTTCTAGTTTAATTTTATTGTGGTCAGAGAGCATATACTCGATTATTTCTGTTCTTTAAAATTTTTTCCAGGTGTGTTTTATGGCCCAGAATATAGTCTGTCTCGGTGAATGATTTATGGGAGCTTGAGAAGAATGTTCTGCTGTTGTTGGGTGAAGAACCAAATAAATATCACCTAGAACTAGTTGACTGATGGTGTTTAGTTGAACTGTATTGTTACTGATATTTTGCCTATTTAATCTGTTAATTACTGATGGATGTTGATGTCTCCAACTGTGCTCATGAATTCAACTATTTCTCCTTGCAGTTTTATCAGTTTTTGCTTCATATTTGATGCTCTGTTAGGTGCATATGCATTAAGAATTGTCAGGTCTTGGAGAATTTGCCCCTTTATTGTGATACAATTCCTTTCTTTATCCCTGTTAATAATTTCCCTTGCTCAGAAGCCTACTTTTCCAAAATTGATACAGCTACTTCAGATTTCTTTTGATTCATGTTAGCATGGTATTTCTTTCGCTATTTCTTTACTTTTAATCTGTTTCTATATTTAAAGTTGGTTTCTTGTGTACAACATGTAATTGGGTCTTTTTTTATTCTGTTCTATCTCTTTTAGTTGGTATATGTAGACCATTCACATTTAAGGTGGTTATTGATTATAATTGTAGTAAAATCTGTATTTGCAAAAAACAAAAAAAAGAGTTATAACTGGATTGTTTAGGAGCATGGCCTGATATTTATTTGACTTTCCCCTGTCATCCAGATGTGTCCCTTTATTTCTAAGATTAACTTTACCTGATGGGGGGGTTACAACTTCTAGTAGTTGGCCTAACGTGATTTTAGGGGCTTCCTCCACTAACATAGTGGTGGCTGCTGTTGCCCACAGGCAACTTGGCCATCCTGAGACCACTTTGTACAACTTTTTTGTAAAGTAGGTGGTTGGTCTGGGTTCTGATCCTAATTTCTGGGCTAGCACTCTCAGAGTATGCCCCCCTTCTCTACTAGATTCAACGAGAAGGATTTGTTAGGTCTGGTATACCAAGAGTGGGAGACTATTTTCACTTAGCAAAGGCTTCCCTCATTTCTGGGGTCCATTCCATTAGCATATTTTCAGCCCCCCTTGTTGCTTCATATAGGGGCTTTGCTATGAGCCTGAAATTTGGTATGCATATTCTCCAAAGCCTGACCATCCCCAAAAAGAAACAAAGCTACTGTTTGGGAGAGCGGAGGGGGAGAAGGGACCAAACCACATATGGCTTGCACTCGTTCTGGGGATATTTGCTGGGCTCCAGTTGTTAGGACACATTCTAAATATTGGACCCATTGGAGAGTAATCTGAGCCTTGTTTTTGGATACTTTGTATCCTCTGTCTGCCAGGAAATTCAAAGTTTTTATAGTATTTTGGTCAGAAACCTCCTGGGTTGGGTATACACAAGGTCATCCACGTACTGAAGAACACCTCTGTTTTCTAACTGGAAATCCCTCAAATCCCTCTCTAACACGGGGGCAAAGAAGTGGGGGCTATCCGGAAAGCCCCAAGGGAGCACTGTCCAAGTGTATTGTGTGTTTCTGTGGTATTAGGATTTTCCCATTCGAAAGCAAAAAGGTATTGGGACTTAGGGCCAGAGGAATGGAGAATGTGGTGCTAGGACTAAGAACTATTTTGCATCCCCTGACATCTGAGCCAAGAGGGTATATGAATCTGCCACCAATGGGTAGACGGAGATAACAACCTCATTCATTATTCTGAGGTTCTGTACTAGCCAGTATTCCCTTGAAGTCTTTAGAACAGGTAAGATGGGGGTATTGCAGGGAGAATTGCAGGGTTTTAAGGCCCATAGGTAAGTAATATGTCAACTATGGGTGCTAGACCTTTGCTTGCTTTCTGCTTAACTGGGTATTGTTTTTGATTGAGAAAATAGCTGGGGTCTTTAAGCTGTATTTTGACTGGCACTACTCTTTTAGCCTTCCCCGGTCTTGCGGTATATCATGCCAGTGGGTTAACCTATTTATTGATGTGGTCTGGGACATTGCCTGTATTTTTGACTATTAGAAATTTTACCAGGTGATGCTTAAATTATAATAGTGTCCCTATTTTAACCAAAATATACCTTCCCAACAGGGGGATTGGGCAGCTTGGTACTACTAAAGATCCCTGTTGGAAGATTTGTTTCTCAAATTGACAAAGGAGAAGTAAATAATCTTGTTTGTGGCTTCCCTTCCATTCCCATGTTACTTGTAAATCGGGAGGAAAGTTTTCCTGTGTAAGCAGCACAGAGTAATTGACCCCTGTATCAAATAAGAACTGAATTTGGGTACCCATGACATTGAATTACCCAGGGTTCCTCAGTTGTAATTACGATGTTCCTAGGCAGGGGCAGTGAGGAAGGCCCCGGACCCCTGCAGTCTTCATCTGATTTCTCCTTACGCACTGCTAGAGTTTTGACTGACTGAGTCCCTCTGTGGGAGCAGGGGCAGTCAGTTCTCTAGTGCTAGGGGTCACAACTGGTGCTTTCACATTGAGAGCAGGGGCCTGGTGGGGCTTAGTACATTCCTGTGCCCAGTGCCCACTTTTCTTGCATTTGAAGCAAAAGCCTTTGCTGGCATTATCCTTATGGCCCTTTGGGTTTCCCTTGGACAACCTTTAGGCATTTAGGGCATCACCAATGATGGCTGACATAATTTTGGTTTGCCATTTTCTTTTGCTCTGTTGGCTTTCTCCTTCCTCCAGGTCTCCTTCTTCTTGATACAAAGGTGGTATCAAGAAGCTGATTTTGGCTAGTTTGTGGCCCCATGTGTAGCTTTTGGAGCTTACGTCTAATGTCTGGCATGGATTGGCTAATGAAATGTTGTGCCATTAATATCTTGCCTTCAGGAGAGGAAGGGTCTGGATTAGTATAGCCCCTAGTCTGGGGGATAACAAACACCCATGGGAGGATGAAATCTGTGACCCCTCCTCCCTCACCACCACCATATCTAATCAGCCATGAGGGCCCCCTGCTTTCCCGAATCCCCATTGCCATCACATTCACCATTGTCCTTTGCTGGGACTGTTGCAGCAGCTCCTCATTTATCTCCCACTTTCCACCCTTACCCTCCTCTGCCTCCAGCATCTTTCCTAAACAGCAGCCAGTGCGATATTTAAAAAATACAAATCTAAATATGTGACTCTTCTGGTTAAAAACCTTCAAGGCTTCCCATTGCTCTTCAAATTGTGCCAAACATCTTTAAGCAGAGCTTTAAGGCACTTCCTGGTCTGTCCCCTGCCTGCCTCCCAAGCCTCATCTTGCTCCATTTTTCCTTTTTTTTCACCCTACGATCATGTTAACAGATTTTTCTCTTCCACAAAAGTGCCAAGCTATTCCCTGGATCTGGAATGTTTTTGCTACTGCCACTCTCCTGGATAACAACTTTTGTCTTTCAGATCTTATCTTACATGGATGTGACTGCCTTGTAGAGACTTTCTCAATTCTCCAAACTTGGTTAGAGATCCCTCTATTAAACCATTGTAGAAACCTGTGTCTTTCCTTCATAATCTCATTTAATTCACTTATTTCTGTGGTTGTCCATTTGATGTTTCAGGGCCATGCCTGGCCTGTTCACTGCCACATCCCCAGGAGGCAGCCCTGCATCTGACAGCTAGAAGGTGTTCAGCAAGTCTTTGGAAAAGGAATGAACGGGTCAGGACTTGCTGTAAGAAGGACCTGGCTTCCAGCCATGGTTCTGCCACTTGCTAAGCTGTGTAATCTTAGGAAGGTTATTTAACTTCTCTGGACTTCAATTTCTTCATCTGTAAAACAGGAATGATGACAACTGCTTTTCTTCCAGGGCTGTTAAGAGACCCAAAGGATAAATAGAGCTTAAAGCAATTTGGAATCTGTAGACCATTATACAGATGCCATATATTATTACTTCTTTGCAGTTGGGTTGGTTACTAGAGGGCTCACCAGCCCAACATCCAGATCTCATGCCTCCTAGACTTCTTGGTTTACAGAGACATTCTGAATAGCCAGGAGCCGGCTGGTGCTGACAACTTGGTGGATTTTGGCCAATGGTGGAGGGAGCTGAATGAAGGGATGTGGGCCGGGAGGCACGGTTCTTCCTGCCAAAGTAGAATCTTTGCCTGATATCCCCCTGAGAGCCCTACATCCACGAAAAAATGAGGAGAATCACATCAGTAAGTCTTACACTTGAGTTTTGTGTCCAATCAGGTACAGCTTCAAAACTGCTTCTGCCCTTGGGACCAGGCATTTTCTAAACAACTCCTCTTCCATCCACTTCTTTTCTCACTGCTGCCAGTGGCTGAGGTATTCTTAATGACAACCCATGGAGTCCATGACAATCAGCTGAGGAGTGATTCTCATTAGATTTCAGTGAAGGAAAAGGCTCAGCCCATGACTGAAGGATGGAAAATAAGAAGAAATATATTTAATCTGGCCTCTAAGAGTTCATCTTGACAAGTAGATTGGAGTCATGACAGCTCAGACCTGAAATACTAGTTGTTATGTAAAGGAGAGAGGTAGGAAGAGTGGGATTGGAATAACAGACAACACAGCCATTTATTTGCTACTTAGCAAATTACCAAAAATTAACAGCTTAAAACTTAAAACAGCTCCCATGCTGGGCATGGTGGCTCATGCCTGTAATCCCAGCACTTTGGGAGGCCAAGGCGAGTGGATCACCTGAGATCAGGAGTTCAAGACCAGCCTGGCTAACCTGGTGAAACCGTTTCTACTAAAAATACAAAAAATTAGCCAGGTGTGGTGACGGGTGCCTGTAATCCCAGCTTCTTGGGTGGGTGAGGCAGAATAATTGCTTGAACTTGGGAGGCAGAGGTTGTAGTGAGCCCAGATCGCGCCATTGCAGTCCAGCTTGGGCAACAAGAGTGAAACTCCGTCAAAAAATTAAAAAATAAAACAGCTCCCATAGACCATGAGTCCAGGTTCAGTGTCTCACAGACTACAATCAGGATCAGGGAGGGTCTAGAGCGGCATCTGAGGCTTGTGGAGGGGTCCTTCTTCCAAGCACACGTGGTTGTTGGCAGAATTGATTTCCTTGCATCTTGTCTCTTCAAGGCTAACAGGAAAGAGTGAGTCTCTGACTCCAGATTGAATTCTTTTTTTTTTTTTCTTTTTTTCTGAGACGGAGTTTCACTCTTGTTACCCAGGCTGGAGTGCAGTGGTGCCATCTTGGCTCACTGCAACCTCCGTCTCCCTGGTTCAAGCAATTCTCCTGCCTCAGCCTCCCAAGTAGCTGGGACTACAGGTGCACGCCACCATGCCCAGCTAATTTTTGTATTTTTAGTAGAGACGGGGTTTCACCATGTTGACCAGGATGATCTCGATCTCTTGACCCTCGTGATCCACCTGCCTTGGCCTCCCAAAGTGCTGGCATTATAGGCGTGAGCCACCGCGCCCGGCCCAGACTTAATTCTTTCTTACTTCTGACACTCTCCAAGAACTCATTTCATCAATGCAAGCCCACCCAGGATTATCTCCCTTTTTATTCACTTCAAGTCAACTGCAGGATTTCTTCACCTTTACTCTACTTTTCAGAAGCAAGTTCTATATCCCTTCCACAACTGAAGGGGAGAGGGTGATGCAAAGATGTGGATACCAGGGATAGAAATCATAGAGGCCATTTAAAAATTCTACCCACTACATCCTCCATTTGCTGACCTCCATGTGTGTATTGTAGGACTTTCTCCTTAGTTCAGCTAAAGTTGGGGTCCTTCCTGTCACATAACCATGAAATATTAGGTTTGCAGACACTTTGAAGGGTGAGAAAAATGGTATTTATTGGGTGAAAAGGGAAAAAAAGGAGACACAGAGACTCTCCGCAAATCCAGTCCTGCTGGTGCATTTCCTGACTGGGGATTGAACCCCAGGTTCCACCCAGGAAGAGGGCAGCAGGCTCCTCTCCACTGCAAACCACTCGAACCTCCCAAGGCTCCACCCCAACATGCATTCCTCCCAGTGTGCAGGTCAGCCGGAGGTTCTACCAGGGAGCTCTGCCTACCTGTCTGTCTCATGTGGGGTGTGTGAGTATGTGTGTATGTGTGTAACAGAAATCAACTTGCTCCAACTCACCTTAGCAAACTCAGGAGTATTGGTTTTAAGGAAACGACGTCTTGCGGTCCCAGGATACGAATGCAGCCAGACCTGCAGAAGGACAGGAGTTGGCAGGAGGAAAGCCATAGGGAAACCTGCATCCCTATGGCTTCATCATTGTCTGTCTCTGTGAACTAACTTCATCTGCTCTCCAATTTGTGCTTTATAGTTCCAGCCATGGTTCCAATAACCAGGCCATCTCATCACATTGTCTCTGGTAGAGTCAGTCTCTCTATCTCCCTTTCTCTCCTCCCTCTCCAGTTCTAAATTCTTAGAGAAGGAATCTTGGACGGACTGCTTTTCTCTAGTGTAGTTGTCTGTGGCCAGAGTGGCAGGATGCATGCTACAAGCATTGCTGTCGGGAAACCACCCATGGTGATCATGTAGAGAAGGGAGAATGGGGTCAGTTCCCAGAGAGAGAGGCTGAGGTCTCAAGAGATGTGTACTGCGTGATGTCAGGCCTTGTCATTAGTGGCCAGTACGTGCATACGCCACATCATCTGGTATACAGCTGAGCAAGGCCTTTTGATTAACAGTGGAGGGGGCAGAATGAGACATGTTTACCTGTAATGTGCTGCATAAACCAGGGACTTGTTTCCAGCCGAAAGTGATGCTTCCTGTCAAAATCAGTTTACAACTATGTTCCCATCACCACGGCACTTAGAAGAAGGCTGATCCCACAGAAAGAATTCAGCAGCTGCAGAGAATGAGGATATAGTGACACAGGGCCCAATTTAGAGACACAGTCCCGCAGCGTCTCACAAACCTTTTTTAGAAATGGCTAAGAAAGAGCTGCTTTGAGCAAGTAGTAAAAGTAAAGAAGGACTGGGTAATCAAAAGCCCGGAAGGAGGAAGGGAATGTTCCAGCACAGACTGTAATGCTCATATTCTGATAAGAAGAAAGTGAGACACACAAAAGGCCCCAGACAGAGTGAGTTATTGAACCTCAGATATGCTGCTTGAGAGCTCTTACCAGTTCTTACTTATGAGGAACTGGCTTCCAGATCCCTTGTGTGTCTTATAGTTGCTTTATACAAGTATGTACAGGGAGGTGTAAACTGGGTGTGATTCTCACCCCAGGATGTGGGTGTTTACCAACCAATCCTTCTGTGGTCTTCACATAATTCAAAGCCAAAGGATCATTTCCAATGTTGACATATTTGTGTAATCCTCAAGGAAAAAGAAAAGGCCAACCTAAGGCAAGGCGTTATTTGCTCACATCACTTAAGGAATTTTTTCAAAATTCTAGAGATTAATGGGTAAGCCTATAAAATTCAAAAGGAGCTGTTATATTAAAGTGGGGTTGTCATCACTTCTCCTTGCAGCTATTGTCTCCCTGTCCCCGGCTCCAAGTGCATTGAATCATGAGAGGAAATTGTCACTCTGTTCAGCATTGTCTCTTCTGACTTGATATTGTGCTGCATGATGAATTGATGCTGTTGGGAAGACAGGTATGTAGAGCATTTTAAGCCACTAAGGTATGTGAACTAAATCTACAACTCACCTCTTAGGAACAACTACCTGAGGATAAGGCTCTTTCAGAAAATATAAGCGTTGGTGACAAATTCACTCAACAGATTGCTGCACCTTGTTTTAGAAAATGCTTCTAGAGGGAGCAAAACAATCCACACGAGGATTTATGAAGATGCACCTGATCCTTGATTTGGGAAGAGGCGAGAGAGCCAATGTCCGTCTACCATGGTTCACCCATGCAAACTTTCTTGTTCTCCTACTGTATCACCCAGGCACTGACCAAAGTCCTGGGCACACTTCATTAAACATGGTACCTGCTCTTGAAGAATTCACAGTCTAACAGGAGAGAAGTGTGTGCAAACCGATGGTTAAAATGCATCACAGTGGTTAAAATGCATCACAGCATTAGGTGATGTAGAGAGGAATGGGCAAAGCGTTGTTAGATCACAGAAGGAGTGACTAGCTATGCAGCTTCTTCCAGACTCAGCTTGGGAATCATCCCAGTTCCACTGCTGTACTCACCTGCTCTCTGCTTACTTTCCACATGACACTGGTAGTTTCTGCTCCTGTGTCTCTCTCCCGAGCAGCAAGCCTTCAAGAAAGGGTTGCTCAGCTTTGGTGTTATTGACATTTTGGGCCAAGTGTTTGATGATAGGGAGGGGAAGCCGTCCTGTGCATTGTAGAAGGTTTAACATCATCCCTGACCTCTACCCGGGATCCTTGCCCTCTGTGTGCCAGTAGTATCCACACCACACACATACACACGGACACAGACATGTACAACACACACACACACACACACACCACACTTTTTATGGTAATCAAAAATATCTACAGACTTTGCCAAATGTCCCCTAGGCAGCAAAGTCATCCCGTTGAGAATCCCTGCTTTAAGCTGTTCCAGGACAGCAATGACATTTTCTTCATCTCTGAATCCCTGGTGCCCAGGACATTTCTGTCACTATGAAGCAGACAGAACATGGCTTGGAGGCATGAGGGAAGCCTTAAATAAGAGACTTATCTGATTCGAAGGATAAAAAGAAATCATCTAGGTCAGTACTCTCCTATAGAACTTTCTGTGATGATGGAAGTGTTCTATGGCTGTACTTTCCAATACAGTGGCCACTATGTGTGGCCTTTGAATACTTGAAATATATGACTTATAGACTGAGGAGATAAATTTATTTCATTATAATTACTTTAAATGTAGATTTCAAAGGCCCCATGTGAGTTGAGGCTCCATCTTAGATAGCACAGCTCAAGCACTGAGTGGCCTGGCCCAGTGTAAGCACTACTCATCAAACGCAAGTTTGGTTTTCAGTAGATTCCCGGATGATTAAATATATATTTATACTTCCAGTCTTTCTGACCATTATCCGAGCCTAAAGCTATTTATTTTGGAATAAATTTCCATGCTTCATTCTAAAGAGATAATAAAAGAAGCTGATCCTACCCACTGTAAAGCAACCAGGGATGCCATTATTGAGGGGCTTGAAGACAGATGCTGATGAAATTCTTAGAATCACGCCATTTATTTAAAAGTAGCCCATTTGGCTATCTATGCTTCCATGCATTTATCTAAATAATGTGTATCGAGGGCCTACCAGGTGCTATTGTTCAATTAAGGATCACAAAAAAATATGCAAAACAGCCAGAGAGAAAAATGTAGAAAAAACTGCTGCATTGTTAGAAGAATAGGAATGGAATTGTGTGTGTGGTAGAGGCAGGATACAGAGAAGGGAGATTCTAAGTGCCTGAAATGGCTTGACAGCAGAGCTGACACTGAGCTGAGCTTGAAGTGAAAATTAGCTGAGAGTCAGTTTCCTAAACTTATCTGAACATCCACCACATGCACACCCCAGAATCACCTGGAGGCTTGTTAAAAAATAAATTTTCAAGCTTCTTCCCTGGAAATTCTTAGTATAGAAGTTTTGCAGTTTTAGCAAGCATCCCAGGCAAATATAGGAAATGGGTATTAGGAGAATGGGGCCAATAATTCCCCTGTGCTGATAGGAACAGTGCCAAAGTCCTGATAATGTTTCTGATAGCTAAAATGTATCAGTATATTACATTTGCCATATATTAGAAGTCAGGAATTTGAAAAATAAAAGAACGAAAGAGAAACAAAAACTACCCGTACTTTTCACCATTTAGACCTAATCATTGATATTTTCTATAAATATTCTGCTTGTCTTTTTGTGTACACTCTCGTGCACTCATACAAAATTGGAAGAATGCTATACCTATTTCATTTTTCACATACACTTTTTTATCTTACAATAGTTTAGACTTAAAGAAAAGTTGCAAAGATAGGACAGTTTTCCTATTATTAATGTCTTACATTAGTACGATGCCTTTGTAACAGTTAATGTGCCAATATTTATATGTTTTTGTTATCAAAAATTCATGCTTCATTCAGATTTCCTTAACTATTATCCATTATTCTTCTTCTATTCCAAGATTGGATCTAAGATATCATATTGTGTTTCATTATCATGTCTCCTTAGATCTATCTTGGTTGTGACTGTTTTTCATTCTTGTCTTGTTTTTCTTGACCTTGACAGTTTTGGGGAATATTGGTCAGGTATTTTGTAGACTTTCCTTAAACTGATATTTTTCTCATGGTTAGACTGGAGTTGTCTGATTTTGCTTGAATGATAATTTTAAGTTTGGTTTTAAATTACAGAAAAAACAAAAGAATAATAAGACAAAGATGCACATATCATCAGTCCAGAATTGACAGTTATCGTTTTTGTATTTGATTTATTTTAAAAAAAACTAATAGAATAGAAATCAAATTCCCTTTATTGAGTGTCCTTACCTATAATCTCACAACCCTCCCTGCCTCATAGATGCAACCATTGTCATGAATTTAGTGTGCAATCTTCAATTTCCACTTTTTCCTTTTATATGTATGTACAGCATACCTATAAAACCAGGAAAATATGTGGTATTTACATGTATTTTAATTTTTGTCCATGAATGACATTGTAATGACATCAGACCAACTGGTTCAACTTTTATGTGACAAAGTTGTGAGTTGTTTTCAGTTGCCATGGACCCCCAGGTTAAAGGGCACATAATCTGAGCATGCCCAGATGAACCAAATGTGCAACCACAAGGGGAAACTAAGCGCTGGCATGGAGGTTCAGGACTGAATTAAGCAGCAGCAGACACCACATGGCAGCATCCAGCCAGAGCATGCATCCTGGCCTTGCCTCATTGCCAGATCCAATCAGATCACGCCTCATTACCCATTTTAAAATCTGGCCCACCCCCAGATCAAGGAGGCAGATTTGAGCATTTCCTCCTCTCCTGTGGCCAGTGGACTTGCAATAAACCTTTCTCAGAGTAAAAACCCAGTGCTTTGGTGTTGGCTATCCACTGCATTTGGGCCTATGGACCTCGTTTGTTTCAGTGACAGCATCATGTACCCGTCATTCTTTAACCTGATTTTTTTTCACTTAACATTGTATTTGATAGCTATTCATGTAGATCTATGTAGTCCAAGCGGATCATTTCTTTTCATTGCTATATGCTATTCTGTAGTATGCCTACAGTATAGTTTATCCATTTCCTTCTTATAGACAGGTGCAAGAGATTCTCTAAAGTATAAACTTAAGGTAGCATTGCTGGCTTATAGGATATGAGCTTCCAGATATGACTGAAGTGGTTCATGCTACTAGCAGCACTGTTTAAGCAATTGTTTCTCTGCATTCTCAACAACAATTATTATTGACAGATAGTTTAATTTTTTCCAAACTTTTAAGAGTGAAATTAAATCTCACTGGTATTTTATTTTTAATTTTCCTTAGTACTACTGGTGAACTTGAGTATCATCTTAGATACGTTAGTGAATTGCTTGTTCATTTTGGGGGGCCCTTTTTTTTTGTCTGTTTCTCTTACTAATATAAGTGGTTTTTTGTTTTTGTTTTTGCATATTTGGGTTAACCATCATTTTCCTGTTGTGTATGTTACACATATACTGTTTTACCCTAAGGTTTGTCTTTTAGCATTACTATTGTCCCAATTGTCATTCAGAAGTTTGCCTTTAACAAAGTCATCAGTCTTTTCTGTATAATTGGTACTTTTTTCTATATTGCTTAAGAAATTTTCCCCTAAGATAAAAGGAATTCTCTAAGATATAGGGAATATCTTAAAGATATTCCTTATATTTTCTTCTAGTTGTTGCAATTTTTTCTTTTTCATGTTTAAGTCTTTTAGCTACGTGAAGTCTCTTTTTGTTTTTTATGTGAGCTAGGGATCTAATTTTCTTCCTACATGAAGCCTAGCTATCCCAGCATCTTTTATTAAATAGTTCATCCTTTCAAGTGTAATGCCAGTTCTACTAAATGTCATGTCCATATATGCAGTGATTTGTTTTTGGTATTTCTAATCTGTTCATCTGACCTTTTATCTGTGATTCAGCCCAAACCACAGTTTTCTTAGTTAGCTTTATAGTAAATTCTGATACCTGGTAGAATAAGCAACCCTTTCTTGCTATTCTTTTTCAGAGATGTATCAGATATTTTTGGACCTTTGTTCTGCCACAGAAATTTTAACATGTTTATAAAGTTTTATGGGAAACCATGTTAGGATTTATTTTGGAATTGCATTGAAATTATAGATGCATTTGAGGGAGGATTACCACCTTTACCATATTGAATCTTCCTATTCATAAGCACAGTTTACCTGTCCATTTATTAAGAACTTCTCATATGTTCTTCAATAAAGTTTTAAAATTTTCTCAGCAAAAAAATTTACGAATGTTTTATTTATGATTAGGTTTGAAATTATTTTTATTGTTAAATAAGATTTTTTTCAACTTTTGTGTAAATACTTGCTTGTTAGGAATGCTATTGATTTTTGAAGGCAGTTTTATATGATTTAAGTGTTGAAAATTTTTATTCGTTCTGAATGATTTCTTAGAATTTACAGACACCATACCATGAAGACATAGTGATAATTTTGTCTCTTTTTTTTACTGCGCTATCCCCATTGCTTTATTGATTAGAACCTCTGGCATAGTATTGATAATAGCTGTGATAAAGGATATCTTTGGCTTGTTCCTGACTTTCTGGGAAAATCATCTAAAACTAAGTTGATGACATATGATAAAATTTATTATATGATATAGGTTTTTGTTAGATGTCTTTTTTCATGCCAAAGATAATTGAGTTGCCTATTATTTATAGTATGTTAGAAATTTTCTTTTTACATCACAAATAAGTACTAAACTTTTCTGAATTCTTGGTCTGTACCTGTTACAGTAGTTATATGGATTGGCTCTTAATTTGCTATGTGGTAAATTACACTGATACACTTTCTAAAGTTAAACCTGTGCGTTCCTGGAATAAACCATGTTAGTCTTATTTTTAAAACCTGTTTTTCTATGCTGCTAAACTGGATTTCCTAATATTTTACTTAGATTTTTTTACATTGTTGTTTACAAGTGACTTGGCATGTAGTTTTCTTTTTTATACTTTCTTTACTGATTTTGGAATTAAATTATATTGTCTCATAAAATAAGTTGAATGGCTTCGGCTTTGTCTATTATCTGGAACAGCTTGTATAAGATGGGAATTATCTGTTCTTTGACGATAGTAAAACAGCTGCACATCTCTCCGGCTCTGTTTTCTCTTGAGGAAAGTTGTTGTGGACTACTGATGTAATCTCTTGTTATTTTGTTATTACCATATTTGCAATAGGATTCCCCTATACCATGTCAGGCTTCCTTCTAATTAAGCATTTCTACAATTACTACTTATCTAATCAGTTCAACAGTCTTATAAGCTAGGTAAAATTATTATTACTATTTTACACCTGAAGAAACTGAAGCAAAGAGGGATTAGGTAGCTTTCTCAAGTTAACTGTAAGTAACAGAGCCAAAACTGAACCCAGGCAGTAAGAGTTCTGGTTGTAGAATCTATGCTATTAACTACCACACTATAGTAAGCTTTTCATTTTTTCTTGGGCAAATTTTGTGAATTTACCTATTCCTAGAAAATTATGCTGTCATTTAGAATTGTTTAAATTTGGCATTTTAAGGGTGTCATAGTATTCACATGATATTTTGAAGTCTTTACTACACCTTTTTTTTTTTATTCCTAACATTGTTTTATTTGTGCCTTCTTTTTTTCAATTTATGAATCTTTATGAATCTGGGATTTGCTATAAAATAATAAAGTAAGAAAAGTACTGGGAGTATACATGAAGCAAGATTGGTCAAGAGTAGGCTATTAGTTAACTTTTGGGGGAGTCAAAATTTGTATGGGAACTTTCAATTGGGTGAGAGGTTGGAGCCCCAAACCCCATATTTTTCAAGGATCAACTGTATATTTTTCTAATAAATATAGTGGTGTTTCAGCCAAGCATAAGCAGGTGGGCTTCAGCCAATCACAGCTAACCATGAATGAGCTCATGCCAGATAAGGCAAAAGCCTAGCTGATCAGGTGATTTTTCAGCTTTGCTTCCATATTTGGCCTATAAAAGCTGGCTGCTCACACTGCTGGGTGGAGCTCTGAATCTCTTCTGGTTCTGAGTGCTGCCAGATACATTCTTTGTTCAAATAAACTTTGTTAAATATAATATGTCTAAAGTTCTTCTTTCAACAATCCTTTATCCTCTTTTTTTCCTCCCACTGAATTCAGTTATAGATGGTGTCTTTATTCTTTTAGAAAATAATCACATACATATTTGACTTTACTATATTCTAATTAAATGTAAAGTTAGAATCTCTAATCTCCTTTCTAACAACATAAAGACTTGACCTCACTTTAGCTCCCCTCTAAATGCTATCATCTTGCTTGTGTTATGTGCTTGTATTGCGCATGCTGATTTCTAAATTTTAGTAACATGAAAAAGTATTTTTAAACAGCCAATACAATTGATATTTGCAACATATTTAATGGTTTCTTTGCTCATCCATCCTGTATTCAATGTATTTATTTTTTATCCTGCTGAAGTACATTATATAGTAGTTCTTTCAGCAAGAGCTGAGGGCAGTAAACTCTTAATATATTTGAATTTTTAAATTTATCACTCACTCTTGAAAAATTATTTAGCTTCGCATAAAGTTCTAGCTTCATTATTCTTTCCTCTCAGGACTTTAAAGATATTGTTCCATTTTTTCTTATCTTTTCTTATCATGTATCTAGAAAGTAACTAATTTGCCTTTGATTTTACCACCTCATAGGTGGAAGGGGCTTGCCTTGTCTGAGATGAGACTTTGGACTGTGGACTTTTGAGTTAATGCTGAAATGAGTTGAGTCTTTGGGAGACTGTTGGGAATGCATGATTAGTTTTGAAATATGAAGATGTTAAATTTGGGAGGGGCCAGGGTGGAATGATATGGTTTGGCTGTGTTCCTACCCAAATCTTATCTTGAATTTCCACATGTTGTAGAAGGGACCTGGTAGGAGGTAATTGAATCATGAGAGCAAGTCTTTCCCATGCTCTTCTTGTGACAGTGAAAAAGTCTCGAGATCTGATGGTTTTAAAAAGAGGAGTTCCCCTGCACAAGCTCTCTCTTTACCTGCTGCTGTCCATGTAAGATGTGACTTGCTCCTCCTTGCCTTCCACCATGATCGTGAGGCTTCCCTAGCCACGTGGAACTGTAAGTCCAATTAAACCTCTTCCTTGGTAAATTGCCCAGTCTCAGGTATGGCTTTATCAGCAGTATGAAAATGGAAAAATACACCCAATATTTAAAAAGTTATGATATTTCTAGGTAAATTTTTAAAAAATATTATGCTGTGGTTGATAAAGCTCTTAAGATGAAAAATAGACTTATTTTTATTAAAAGGTAAAGAGTGACGTAATGGGAAGGAAAGTTGTATCAGTTTGGGTCCCTCAAGGAGCGTGCACCAAGACAGAATTAAACATTCAGAAGTTTTACTGGGATAAACACCTGTGAATGATACTGGTAAGAGGAAGTAGGAGTGACTAGGGAGGGCCTTAAGACCTCAATGCTAATCCAACATGCATGAAGGGAGAGTGGGAAGGAAAGAGGATCAATCGAAAGAGCTCAAAACTTCAGTGCAGCTCTGAGAAAGACTTGGTCAAGACAAAGTGGATTCCCTTACTGTATTAGTGTATTCTCACACTGCTATAAAGAACTACCTGAGACTGAGCGATTTATGAAGAAAAGACGCTTAATTGACTTACAGTTCCACAGGCTGTGCAGAAGGCATGACTGGTGATGCCTCAGAGAACTTACAATCATGGCAGAAGGGCGAAAAGGGAGTAAGCACATCTTCACATGGCAGCGGGAGGCGGGAGGGAGGAAGAGAGAGAGAGAGAAGGAAGTGCTACACATTTTCAAACAACCAGGTCTCCTAAGAACCTGCTCACTGTCACGAAACAGCGAGGGGGAAATCCGCCTCATGAGTCAATCACCTCTCACTAGGCCACTTCTCCAACACGTGGGGATTACAGTTCAACATAAGCTTTGGGTGGAGACACAGAGCTAAACAGAGCATATCACCTATCAGAGACTGCCTAATATTGGAGTGCCATGTTGGGCAGAAACAACCCGGATCTGTTACCTCTGCTATGCTCAGTAACCAGCTAGGAGCAGCCTGGGGAGGGTATTGCCTCAACATCACCACTGTGGTGGATCCTGAAGCTGTGGCATTTAGAGGCTGTCAGCCAACTATGCTCCGTGTAGAAGGTTCTTTTAAAGGACAATCTGATGGGGCACTCCATGGTGGCCACAGAAATTTATTTAAAATATACTTTTTTCCAGAGTCCCTCCCTCAGCCCTCCAAATAAAAGAAAAACTACAAAATCTTTTCTATAAAACAGCAACTGATAGATTATTTCTAGAGACATTATTATGTTTATTTCTAGAGACAATATTAAGCTTTCCCTTAAGTAGAATTGTAGAATTCAGAATCTGGTACAGTGCCTGGCACATAATAGGCACCCATGACTATTTGTTAACTAAATTGTGCCATTTGATTTGTTTCCTCTCCTCACATCTAATAAATATGATACTCTTTATTAAAGCCAGGTACTTTAGGTTTGGCATTTTTAATCCTTACAATAACTCTATACTACAGACATCATTAGACATTTTTACAAGTAGATACACTGAGGCTCAGAGGGGTTAAGTAACTTGCCCAAGGTCACACAACTATAAGTGGTGGTTCTAGGATTCAAATCCAGTGCTGCTCTGAAGCATGGCAGAGGCTCTCTTTCCTCTTTGTCCTTGGTAGTCTGAATAAGGCAAACTAATTAATGCATGTGAGAGGTGGCAATCACATAACATGAAGCTGAAATAAATCTCATATATTATCTAAACCAGTATTCCTCAGCCTTGGCGGAGCATCAGAACAATTTGGAGAACTTTTAAAATATTCGGATGATCAGGCCGCATCCCAGACTAACTAAATCACTATTTTGAGAGGTGGATCCAGGCATCTCTATTTTTTTTTCCTAAAGCTTTTTAACATAGGAACTTCTAATCTTCTCAAGGTTAGGCATCGCTGGTCCTGTCCAAGCCCTTCTCATATTACAGATTGGGTAACTGAGTCCCAGAAAGTCAAGTTATCATATCTGACCAAAAGTGCTGGAACCAGAGGTCATATGAAGATTTCTTAGCCCCATGTTGCCCTCTAGGAGTTTACCTGAAATTGTTGTTGCAGCCTATGACACTGCCATGGTGAAGGACTCTAGTCATATGGCAGTCCTTGTGTGCCCTCTGGTGGGTTAAATGGGTAAGGAGTCATTACCTGGGGCAGTACTTAAAAAGGTGGGTGGATGCTTTGCAGGAGGTCACATTGCCTAATCAAAACATTTCATGTGGATTTATACAAGCTGGCTGGTTAGGTAGCGGGGCTTTACATCACTTTTGGACTTTGAAGGAAGAAAACAAGATAAACACAAAAACAAAACCCACCATGCTGAATTGGTTAAGTGCCTTGTCTTCAAAGACATGCTGTATAATGCCATCTTTAAATCACATAAGGCACTCCCTCACATTAGAGCTCTGGGAGAAATTTTTTAAATCTCAGAATATCTTTTATTAAAGGTGTAGACTCTTGGTTCATCTCACAGGTTTTGCAAACAAACCTGAGGACAAATTCTAGCTCCACAGTTAATCTCATAAACTTCAGTGAATCAGGCAGTTATCATTAATCCCCAGCTTTACCATCTGAAATGGCATTACAACCTACTTCATACAGTTGTTGTGGAGATTAAACGTGTATATGCAGGGTGTGGCACTGGCCCTGGACCTTAAGTCCCCTCCACCCTGATGCCTCACAAAACGGTTATCCTATTATTGGAATGACCCATGTTGGGTACATTTCTACTATGGCTGGACAAAACTGTCAAATAGGAAAGTAATAGTTTCAGTGCAATGTGATATAACCTGTGCATTGGCATTCCTCCTGTGACCTGCTTCCCTTGTCCTCAGAGAGCACCTGCCACCCTCCCGCCACCCTTTGTTGCAGACTTCCACAGACCTTCCTGTGGCAAGCAGAATTTGGAACTCTGACCTTTCCTTCATCAAAATATCCTTTGCATGTAGCTGATTTCTCATTCCTGGGGCATTCCAATGTGAAAAGGGTGAGAAGTTGAGGAAGAACCACAAAAAGCAGAAGCATGAGTGATCAATGCAGCAGGAGAGAAAACCGGGGAGTGTTATTCTACAGGACAAGTAAAGAGCGTCTCAGAGGGAGGAAATGACTGACTGGGTCAAGCAAGACAAGGACCAAGAGGTGACCACTGGAGTTAGCAAAATGGAGGTTATTGGTGGTGGTGACTAAGGCAATTTTGCTGTAGCAGTTGTGGTAAAATTTTGATTGGAGTACAGAATTGGATACATCAAGCACAGACTCTTCTTTGGGGATGTTTTTCTGTAAAGAAGAGCGAAGCAATGGGGTGGAAGCTAGAGAAAATGGCTTCTTTTTTAAGATGAGAGAAATAACAGCATATTTATAATGCCAAAGAGAATGATCCAGTATTGAAGAGGAAAACTGATGATGCGGAAAGAAGAGGGAAGAACTGCTAGAGCAGCATCCTTCTTAGGTCAGAGGGAATGAGATTGAGTACAGAAGTGGAGAGCCTTGTAGGAGCACAGACACACTGCATTCATAATAAAGGGAAGGGTAGGCAGAGTCTATGGGTACAGATCCTGTTAGGTGAAGGTAGAGATAATAGAGGCTTATGAAAGTTGCCTTCTGATAGCTTCTGTTTTATCAGTGAATGGGAAGCAAGATCATCACTGACAGGGGCTGCTATAAAGTGAAATAAAGTCCCATCACGAGAGCAAGTGATCAGCTCAGTTTCTGAAATAGAACTCAGACTGTTGGTGATGTGCTCTAGTGGGTAAGAGGTTTTGTTAAAAATACTTAAATTATGAGGTTCCCATAGGATGTCAGTGTAAAATTCAAATAACAAACACATGTGATGCTCTGAACTTTATTTTCTAATAACTATTTAAACCACTCTACAAAATGCTCTACAACATTAAGAAAACCTCAGCAAAATTTGGGGTTGGAATTAGACTGTTTATCATCAAAATATCATGCAAACACTTACTTTCTTTAAGTGTTTAACTTATTTAACTCTGTAGAGTTCTTTATAGATGATGGTATATTTAAATTCCATATGTGACAATGAGAATTTACCCCAAGCATATAACTCTTTAAGAACATAGTAACACACATTTCTTTAAACTGTTTCAGATTAAGTTTTTCTTTTTATCACAGACACGAAAACCAAGTTCAATCTTTTCCCCCATTACAGCCTTGAGCTTGTGGCAGATTTGCACAAAGTATACCAATTTCTTCTGGAATTCTTTATCTAGTGATGCCAGTGGTTCATGCCATCACAGGTAGAAGAGAAAGCTGGCTAATTCTAAACTGGGTTCTTTATGAATGCTTTGTGCCACCAGAAAGGTCAGCTTGCGGGCATACTGACATGGGGCTGGGACACTGATTAAGCCCTGAGGAGAAAAAAAGTATTGATAATAATTAATAGAATACCATGTTTTTCAAAGTAATTTTTTTTTCATTTTATTTCGTCTACTGGTTACACAGACAATAGAATGGGTTTCTGGGTAAACAATAACTAATCTCAACCAACAAAAGGTAACCTAACTCACTGGGAACTGAAGCTCACTGGGGAGGATGGAGTGAAAAGTCACTCTGGCTTCATGGCTCTGGGAGTAGGGAGCCATCACACTTTGGACTAGTCTTTTTCCTATGATCTCATGTTTGGAACTCCTTGGAGGAGCTCCGTGAAAACGCTGGCCTTGGCCTTTGGGAACAGCTCTTGGCCTAATGCACAGGAACAAAGGGGAGACCCATGCCTCTTAACACTTCCCCACCAGGCACATCTGAGTTGGCTTCAACTTCATCTGTAACATGTAAATAACAATATACTGATTTCCTCCTAGGTTTGCATAAGATAATATATATAACAAAGTCCTCTAGAAACTATAACTATTAATCTGTTATAATAGTTATTTTGTTTCTACGACAGACTGGTGCCTCCCATTGTGGACTCAGGAAGTGATTCACGCATTCATTCATTCATTCCTCCTTTGTGAAATATCAGGAATTGTGCTATATCTAGGGATACAAAGATGAAGCGTATGACAATTCCGAGGTGGGACTCTTGAGTATCTTATTTACATTAAGTAAACAGCTTTCACTCACCGGCCAGTTGTAGTACAGGTGGCACAATTTGAAAGTAAGTCTCTGCATGTGGTCGGGCTTCAAGCCGTTGTCATCATAGATGACATTATAGTAGGTAGGACTAACAGTTCCCCGACCAGCCACCTGGCTGATCAGATAAAAGTCATACCTGAGGGGGGAAATGGAATGAATGTGGGAAAGAAGGCAAATAAAAATAAAGTCAAATATAAACTGCACACAATGAATGTTTTGTTAAAAATTGATTTTCCAGTGGTACTTGCCATTCATTACGTGTTGCTTCTGAATCCACGACAGTGCCAAGTGGGGGGTTCTGTACAGTGCGGTTCATTTCAGTAAAGAATCGTGGCATGCACTTCTTCCTGACCACAATCACTGACAGTCTTGAGATTAAAGTTAGAGAGGCAAAATATGAAAAGAAAGGAACTCAATCCAATCTATGCAGCTTTCTATTTTTATGTAATTTTTAAAATGAAATAAATAAAAATTCCATGTGAAAAACACTGCAAAACAAAGAAAATAAAAATTACCCACAATCCCTCCTTCCCTAGAGATTCAATTTTTAAAATTAGGGATTGTCCGTATTTGTTGCAAAAGGATGCTATGCCAAGTCATTTGCCTAGTTTATACGACTCAAAGGGGTCAGGAAGGAATGCTGAATGTCAACTGGCACTTTTGCAGAAAGATTTTCCAGAATTATCCATGAAGACAAGATGTGTATGTGTCATTAGTGTCTTATCCTATTTTCCCCTTCACTCCTCCTCTCAATTTTATTTCCAAGTAGCAGAGGAAGAACCAAAAGTCCTTCCTATTCCTTTAGTCATCCCTTCTGTATTACACAAAACTCATGCCTGGGTGGATGGATGGATAGACCAAATACACATTCTGGCCAAATGCTGAATGCCGAAGTGTTATTGTATTTGGTAAAGCCAAGGTGAAATCCTAATATTCACTATTATGAAAGGAACCTCTGGGATGAAAGGAAACACTGGAGTTTCATTTTAAGCGTTGTAATTATTTTAAAAATTTATTAAAAATGTTTTCAGTATTGAAACTATTAAAAGTTGAGGTTATAATGCAAGAAAAGTAACTCCTTAGCACTGTCAGCTGCTAAATTTACTCCTGCATCCCTCAATTGCATACCTGGGATTCTTAATAAACACATGTACCTGAGATCAGAGAGGAGCGAGGGAGGTATTTTGGCCCTAACAGCTGGGATAAAGCTGCAGGTGATACTGCCACCAAGCTTTCAGGCTTCCCCTCCACTCTAACAATAGCTGACTGAGGTCAAGACTCAGCTCCTTTGTGACTTGTGGCTGTGACCCTTTCGTTGATGGTGATGATGGTGGTGTAGTCCTACAGATAGAGGTATGTGTCCTGCTTAGAATAAGATGCTTTCCAAATATTTTAAGAAGCTGACTTAAGATTATTGTCCTCTCCTGTTTTCCATTTCCAATATTTTCTTGCACTTGCCATTTCAAATAATCACTGAAGAAAATTTTGTACTGAAACAGAATCTAGAAACGTAACAGTGGAGCAAGATGCCTGGTGTTTAGGATGGTCTCATTTCCATCTGCAGCTCAGCTTTCATGGCACTCAAACCCCTTTAAGAACCTTCCATAGACCTTAAGTGCACATCAGTGCCTGCAATTCAGAGGCTTTGGTTCTGTGTGTATTAGGGCCTCGAATTTGAAAGCTTGTTTTCTTCCATGTGATATTAATATGTATGAAGCATTTTCACTGCCAGCAGCCCTGCAGGCTTCATGCTGAATCTGTGTCAGCTGCTCTGAGGATACCTTTCTTCAACTAGATTACCCCACCCAAGGCCCCCAAAGCTTTTTATGTTAGACCATCCCAACTACCGTCCAATCTGAAGGAAATTACAGAGTTCTGCTGGTATGATACAGAAACACAGCAAAACTTAATTGCATTAAAAAAACCCAAAAACCTATGCTTGAATACCTTGTGTGTAATAGCTATAATTGGGAGTGTGGAGGAAAGAACAATAATTTAATACCTGGCATTTGAGCTGGATTCTGCTACACTGCTCAGCAGCTGTGGGACTTCATATTCAATAAGTGTTTTCAGCTGACCATCCCCTACACCAGCACGGTACACAATTATCCGTGCTGGCAAATCGTGATTGTACTTGTACCATTTATTGAGTGCTCCTGCCGAATTTGGTGGAAGAAAAGAATTACTTTGCTAATGCCAACAAAAAATAACATTCTAAAATATTGCAATGTTTAAATGGGTTTTATATTTCAGACCACTGTAAAATAGGGCAATACATAATTTGGGTTATATTTGCAATAATATGACAATGGATAACTTTAGGGAGCATCACTCTGTCTCTGCTACTCTAGTAATCACAACGGTTTCTATGGCATGATATATTCTTACGCTTGGCCTATCTCTTAGTAAAATTTTAATACTTAAGCAATAAATTAAAATTTAATGCAATAGACATGAAAATGCCTAAAACCAAATTAACTTTAATTTAGTGTCTTCAAGTCTCAATAGATATTAGGAAGATAAACTTATCTAGTTTATGAGAATAAATATGAAAATCTAAGGAAATGGCTTTGCTGTTCCTCTGAAAACATATCTTCATACTGAATCACCCAATTGATTCCAATTCTCACTGAGGAGATGAACTCTGGAAACATTTCTACTCACTATAACTATGAATCTTCTAAAGAGCAGAGGCCATAGAGGAACTCGTACGCAACAGAAACCTTTAATAACTGCCAAAAAAATTTACCTGCTCAAAAATTGACCAGGTTTTGATGTGAGAGGGAAATAATAGAATGCAGTAATTATTTTCATGTATATATCACACAGTTATTTTAAAACAGTTTATTGTTTAAGAAATTCATTTTAGTTTGCTAGTAGGTAATCATGTATGTAAGTCCATTACCTACATGTATCAGCAAATACACTTTTTAAGAAAAAAATATTTACAATATCCCAAAATTTACAGATGGGAAAATGCAGATCAGGAGAGGAAAGGGTTTGCACAAGTCACACTACTAGGAAATAGCAAAGCCAGACCTAGGCCAGGACTGGTAAATAAATAAAAACCCTGTATTTGTCTTTGCATTGCATTGCATCCTGCTATGGACAGG
Source organism: Cebus imitator (assembly GCF_001604975.1). NCBI lineage: Eukaryota > Metazoa > Chordata > Mammalia > Primates > Cebidae > Cebus > Cebus imitator. The sequence continues at coordinate 215,092 of NW_016107556.1, forward strand.
GCACTTTTCCTCAACTGCTGTCATTCCCTTTTTCTCCTGCTTTGCCACTTTATCTGTTAGCACCCCTATCCTAGGCCTATAGGCTTCCTTCCTAGGTCTAGACTTAACACTGCTCTGTCATAACTCGAATTCCTCCACTGTAGGTTTCTTTTGACCTTCAAACTGCTTGCTAGGGAAACCAGCAGCCACACATTTTCCTTCCTCCTGTCTTCATGTTATTACACATAGACAAATGTAAATGTAAATGCTACATAGTCTGATTGTTGGCCTAAGTCAGCATGCAGCTTCGGAGATCTTCAACTGGATGACAGTTGACATAGATAGGTGTGGAGAGTTTGCTTTGACCTATGTGGTCTTCTATAGGCACATGGATTTGAGGTCTGAAGGAACAGTCCTTGGAGCCCCCCCACATTGCTATATTTTTAGTACCAGTCATGAAAACTTTTAAGCAATCTGCAACATCAGTGGTTGTTCTCTGAAGGATACAGCGTGAAAACCACCTAAAGTTAAAAAATAAATATAAGTAAAGTTCAACTTCAAAATTTCTACTATAAAATCCATTAATATTAAATTAAGATATAGACATTGTGAGCAAAAATCAATGAATTTTGTATGTGTTATGTGTTCACAATCAAAAAGTCCCTTTCCCCAAAAAGAATTTATTGAAAAGAGAAGCTAAAGCATACTGTTGGCATCAGCCATATCTAGCTTCAAATCCTAGTCAATATACTCACCAGCTGTGTAACTTTGCTATGTGAACCTAAGTCTCAGTTTCCTCATCTATACCAAGGAGATATACAAGATAAGCACATTAATTACTACCTCATAGGGTTGTGGTAAAAATTAAAACAGGTAATATATGTAAAATACTTAGCACAGTACTTGGCATATAATAAAAAGTAATAAATAGAGGCCACTATTATGGTTATAAAATAATGTCTTAATTTAGCAGTAGAGCTCCTACTATCAAAATATTCAAAGATTTCTGATGCACAAACTTTCATTTTTATAGGTGATCCTTTTGGATTAGAAATCTTAACGTTATTAACTTGTGTACATTTCAGAAACAAGTTCTCTTGCTACCACCATTAATTAACTTAAGTCACTTGGAAAATGATGATCATGACTTCATGTTAGGTATGTTCCAGCATTATTACAGTTCTCTAAATATATGCAACATTAGTAAAACAGCTATGTGTGGTGGCCTATAGTCACATCTACTTGGGAGGCTGAGGTAGGAGGACTGCTTGAGCCCATGAGTTCAAAACTGTATTATGTTGTCATTGCACCTGTGAAGAGCCACTGCATTCCGGCCTGGTCAACAAAGCAAGATCCCATCTCTAAACATTTTGTTAAAAAAACAAAAACAAAAAACAAAAAACAATACAATTAGGAATGCTGCCAACAAATTGGAAGTCTGAAAGTCCTGAGTGATATCAGCAAGGTGGGAAAATAGGAGCTTTTCCAATGGTGATGTTCCATGACATCACTGGAGTATAAAATCAGATGCATTAAAGAGGGTAACACAAAGAGATTCACTTTACCTGCATTGCTCCTCCCCAGGCAGGGCACAGCTCAGTGCCATGAGAGACCACATCAGACCATGATTTCTCTAACAGAGTGTAGTGAGTGAGTACCCAGCTCCCTCACCCCCTAAGATGCCCACTTTTTTCTTGCCTCACCAAGAACAAGATTATCAGCACAGCTGGGAGGTTAGGAGAGTCTGGGGGTAGAAAAGCAAGGCTGCAAATCCTACTGACTCCTCTATAAGCTTCATAAAGAAGCCCTCCTGTGGGTTTCTTAGGATACCTTGCTTATGGACCACCTCAGCTGACCCACAAGCACCCCAAATGCTACATGTATCTCAGTACCACCCCTGACCAGGCTGGCTCCCCAACCACATTTGTTCAGATGGTGAGTGCAAGCATTTCACACACACAGGTAGCTTGACTCTTCAGGATTTGGAGAAGGTACATAAATGAGCATTTCAGGGCACCACCCTAGGGAAAACAGATGAGAACCTCTTGACATCTGGCCTGGCTTTGTGGGATTGAGAAAATGCATGCAATTTTAAGGATTCCCCCCACCAAGTAAGAACCAGAAGTGTGAAGTAGGCACATGAATAGAAAACATGTAAGAGAGTCTCAGAATCCCTAGCTGGACTGTTAAAGGTGTTTCTCTCCCAAAGATAGCCAATAAAGATTGGAAGAAATGACTGATTCTTCAAATGCAAAGACAGCAATGCAAGACTTCAAAAACATGAAAAATCGGGAACTGGCCAGGTGTTGTGGCTCACACCTATAATCCTAGCACTTTGGAAGGCTGAGGCAGGCAGATCACCTGAGGGCAGGAGTTCAAGACCAGCCCAACATGATAAAACCCTGTCTTTACTAAAAATACAAAAAATTAGCTGGGTGTGGTAGCAGGCACCTGTAATCCCAGCTACTTGGGAGACTTAAGCAGGAGAATTGCTTGAACCCGGGAAATGAAGGTTGCCATAAGCCAAGATCATACCACTACATTCCAGCCCAAGGGACAAGAGCAAAACTCCATCTCANAAAAAAAAAAAAAAAAAAAATCAGAAACTATGACACAACCAAAGGATTGAAATAACAGTCCAGTAACTGACTTCAAAGAGATGGAGATTTGTGAATGGCCTGACAAAGAATTCAAAATAAATATTTAAGAAAGCTCAACAAGCTACAAGGGAACACAGACAACTCAATGATACTAAAAATATATGTAGGCTGGGTGCGGCAGCTCACTCCTGTAATCCCAACACTTTGGGATGCCAAGGCGGGCAGATCGCCAGATCAAGAGATCAAGACCATCCTAGCCAACATGGTAAAACCACATCGCTAACAAAAATACAAAAATTAGCTGAGCATGGTGGTGTGCACCTGTAGTCTCAGATACTCAGGAGGCTGAGGCAGGAGAATTGCTCGAACCCAGGAGGCAGAGGTTGCAGTGAGCCAAGACTGCACCACTGTACTCCAGCCTGGTGACACAGTGATACTCTGTCACAAAACAAAACAAAACAATAACTTCAATATAGAAATAGAAATTTAAAAAGAACCAAGTAGAAATTCTGATTGGATACAATGAATTAAATAAACACAATAGAAAGTTGTGTTTATTCATTGGATACAATGAATTAAATAAATGCAATAGAAAGTATTAATAGCAGACTTGATCAAGTAGAAGACTCTGTGAGTTTGAAGATAGGTCATTTAAAAATACACAAAGGAGAAAAAAATAAAAGGAATGAAGAAAGGTTATGGAGTTTATGGAATACCATCAAGAGACCTAACATTTGCATTATGAAAGTTTCAAAAGGAGAAGAGAGATGGGCAGAAAGCTTATTTCAAACAATAATGGATAAAAAGTTCTCGAATCTGGAAAGAGACAGGGATATCCAAGTACACGTAGCTCAAAGGTTCTGAAATAGATTCAACCCAACTAAGAATTCACCAAGACATATTACAATCAAACTGTCAAAAATCAAACCTGCACATTCTGGACATGTAATCAGAACTTAAAGTCTAATAAAAAAATAAATTTTAAAAAAGAGGATGTTGAAGCAAGAAGAGTGGCTTATCCCATGAAAAGGAACTATCATAGGCTATCAGAAGATTTCTCAGCAGAAACCTTATAGGCCAGGGGAATGAGATGATATATTCAAAGTTTTGAAGATAAACTACCATACAATCAAAAATACTTTTTCCATAATTGACACTAGAATCAATAATAGGAGGAAAACTGCAATATACAAATATAGAAACACAACATACTAAAACTTAAAAGATGCAGCAAAAGCAGTTTAAGATGGAAGTTTATAACAATAAATGTCTGCATGAAGAAAAAGGAAAGCCCTGATGAACATAAATGTAAAAATTCTCAACAAAATACTAAAAACCAAATTCAACAGTACATTAAAAGTTTCACACATCATGAGAAAGTAGGATTTATACCTAGGATGGTGTTCTACCTATGCAAATCAGTAGCCAGATGTATCACACTTCTTGATTTCAAATTATATTACAAAGCCATAATAATCTAAACAGCATGGTACTGCCATGAAAGCAGACACATAGGCAAATGGAACAGAATAAAAAGCCCAGAAATAAATCCACATATACAGTCAACTAATCTTTGACAAAACACCAAGAATACACAATGGGATAAAGAAAGTCTCTTCAATAAATGGTGTTGAAACAACTAGATATCCACATGTTAAAAAATGAAGTTGGACCCTTATACCTTACATAAATATTAACTCAAAATGGATTAGGGACTTAAGAGATCTGACACTGCAAAACTTCGAGGAGAAAACATAAAAGCTTCATGACATTGGTCTTGGCAATGATTTCTGAATATGACACCAAAAATACAACAAAAATAATAAAAGTTCCTGCATAGCAAAGGAAACAACAGATTAAAAGCAACTTACAAAATGGGAAAAAATATTTACAAATTGTGTATCTGATAAAGGGATGATATCCAAAATATATGAAGAATTCATACAATTCAATAGGGAAAAAAGAAATACTCTAATTAAATAGACATTTTCCCAAAGATGACATACAAATGGTCAACAGATACATGAAAAGGTGCTCAACATCACTAATTATCAAGGAAATGCAAATCAAAACCACGAGATATCACCTCACATCTTTAGGATGGCTGTGACCAAAATGTCAGAAGATAAGTGTTAGAGAGAATGTAGAAAAACAGGAACCTTTATACATTGTTGGTGGGAATGTAAATTAGCATGACCATTATGGAAACCAGTAAAAAAAGTGCCTCAGAAAATTTCAAAGAGAACTACTAGGTGATCCAGCAATCACACTGTGTCTATATACCCAGAGGAAAAGAAATCAGTGTGTCAGATATCTGCAATTCCATGTTCAGTAGCTAAGATATAGAATCAACCTGTGACCACTGATGGATGACTGGATAAAGAAATTGTGAGACACACACACACAGACACAGACACACACACACACCCCAGAATATTATTCAGCCTTAAAAAAAGAAAGTCCTGCCATTTGCAACAACATGAATAAACCTAGAGGACATTATATTAGGTAAAATAAGCCAGGTATGAAAAGACAAATACGGTATGGTCACTTATATGTGGAATCTAAAAATGTCAAACTCGGCTAGGTGTGGTGGCTCATGTCTGTAATCCCAGCACTTTGGGAGGCTGAGGCGGGTAGATCACAAGGTCAGCAGTTTGAGAACAGCATGGTCAGTATGGTGACACCCCATCTCTAGAGTAAACATACAAAAATTAGCTGGGTGTGGTAGTGCATGCCTGTAGTCCCAGATACTCAGGAGGCTGAGGCAGGAGAATCACTTGAACCCAAGAAGCAGAGGTTGCAGTGAGCTGATATCACGTCATTGCACTCCACCCTGGCAACCAAGTGAGACTCTGTCTCAAAAGAAAAAAAAAAGCCAAAAAAAAATAAAAGTCAAACTCATAGAAATAAAGAATAGAGGATAATTATTGGGGGCAGAGGGTGGGGAGATGGATGTTCAAAGGTTACAAAATTTCAGTGACAAGATGAATATGTTTTGGACACTTAATGTACAGCATGTTGAGTACAGCTAATTATCATGCACTATAATATAGCTGAAATTTGCTAAGAGAGTAATCTTTAGTCTCAACACACACACACACACACACAAGTGGTAACTGTGAGGTAATGAAAATGTTAGTTTGACTGTGGTAATTATTTCACAATGTATACATATATCAAAACATCACACTGTACACTCAAAATACATATAATTTATGCATCAATTATACCTCAAAAAAGCTGATAAAAATTATAATAAGCTTTCTGATAAATGGCGACCATTTGAGAAAAAAACAAAAGTGGATCCCTACTTCACTCCCTATATCAAAATAAATTTTGGATGTACAAAGAAAAAAATGAAAGTCCTTTATCAACTTAATTAATGATGTGGCATATATAAGAAGCATCTCATACAACCTGGAATGAAGTCATAGGCATGCAAGTAGGATATTATTATGGTGTTCATTTTTCTGTTTCCCACAATCCAAAATATATACCTAACCAAGAATTGAATGGGAATAAATAAAATGGCTTAAGCCAAAAAGAAAATATTTTGCACAGGGCTGTTGTAGCTTCAAAACACATTGTTCAGTTACAAAGGCTGAAACAATTCTAAGAACCATAATTTAATGAGTACTCTTAGCCAATGCTTAAGGCATTATTCCTGATTTTGCTTGTTTTTATTAGCTGTGTGAACAACAGCCACATCCAATGCCTCTGAATATTAATAATCATAGCAACAAGAAGTATGTATTGAGTATTTAACATGGGTGGAAATGTTCAGAATTTGTACACATCTATTATTTGGGGAAGATGAGTAATAGCTCACCCTAATGAATATATAAAAGGTTTTTTAATGAGGCTACATAGTAGTCCAATATTATCATCACATTTTTATATGTAAGTGTAATTTATGAACGCAAGTGTTGGTGTTTAAAATGAATAAATAATACAAAATATTCCTTGCTGTTACATTCTTCAGTGAAACCACAGTTAATAGTCTAACTAAATGAAGAGTGTGTTCAGGTAGTTTTAGCAGTACCTGGTGATTCCTGGGTTAACACTGGCCACGCATCCAACAACCATCACATCCTTGCTGAGTGCATCTTTACAGACATCAATACCGACCACCATCAGGGACTTTAACTATAAAATTAAATTTGTCATGATTTAATCAGATGAGGTATCATTTCCCCTAACAATGGTTTAACAGGAAGTTATTTTTAAAATGGTCTCCAGTTACTGAATTCTTAAAGTTAAGCTATGTATAAGGGAGATCAAGATGTAGATGAGGCTTTATTTTATTTATTATTAAACCAGAAATGAGAGGGACTTAAAGATGGCAGGAGAATATGATGCACACTTATCTTAAGAGACTCACTGTTGTCCAAGACAGCCATCATCCTTTGTGTGGGGGCAGGGGAAGGGGCACCAGTGGCTAAAGAGATTCCGGGACTGTGGTCAGTGCATTTATCACTTGCCTCTGGTTTGGAGGAATCTGAAGAGGAATTCCACTCTCCATTCTTCAGATCTCTAAGGAATCCTCCCTTGGCTATGCACCTTTGTGGGGAGTGGGAGAGAGGGAAGCTGAAGGTAACCGCATTCATCCTGGTTATGGACATGTAAGGAATGGGCAACACTACCTTGCTTCTCATTCTCCTTTCTTACTCCCATGGTGCCTACAGTTCAGGGAGGAGAAGAGGATTTTCTTAGTACCACAGTTTGGAGATTCAGATCACAGGGTATGCCATCTCCCCAAGCTCTGGGGAGGCCCCATCCAGGATGTAAGATTATTCTAAGAGTTAGCACCCTGCTGAAAGCAGGTAAATGTGGAGGCAATGGAACACAGATTTTAAAATAGCAGCTGAGAGGCTTCAAATCAGGTCCCTATGCTGAGTTAGTAGCTTAACTGAAGCTCCTGAGAAGCATGGAGCCTCTTTTGGAGATTCACCATGGCTTGTGGAATGCTAGAACCCAGGGTAGGGGCTCAACAAACTAGCAAACCATATAATTCTGGGATCATGTGATAACATCTCCTACTTTAATTTTTAAAATTAATTCATTAATTATGAAAAGAAAAAAATGTGACAGGGTCCTCACAGGTATTTCCACAGCCCACAGTTCGCCTCCGAGTTTGCAGGTCATCTGCATGGCAATCTTGGTGGCGATACTCATCATCATTCCCTGTTTATTCAAGGTCCGAGCAAGCACACATTGGCTTGGGACTGGGCAGTCTAGGCTCAAATATTTTTTAATGGAATCATAATAGGTCTTCTGATTAGAAGGCAGAATGCACATTACCTAAAAGCAAAAACAGCAAAAGATTTTAGAAATTAATTTACTTCTGCTAAGAAGTTGCTTTTTAAAGAAACGAATTCATGAATTATTCTCCAAACATCTTTTGCCCCTAAGTTCCCAAGAAGCAATATTAACATGCCTACAGTTACCTTAAATGGCCATTAAACTGCTGGTGAATTAATACCATTCAAAATGCCTTATCATTAGCCATTCTCTCTGCAAAGCACTACTCCACTCCTACCCGTCACCTTTTGCTTTTCCTTTCTCCTTGTTTCTCTCCTGATTTGATTCTGTCAGTTCCCTCAAATTCCCTTCTCACAGAGTTCCTTCTCCATATACCTCCACTCGCTCACCCCCAACTTTGCAGTTGAGTTCTCATTCCCACTGGTCCCTCCCTGACCCCACCTGAAGATAAGTGAAGTTGAGAATTACCTTAAACTAGAGTGCCTTTCCCATTAGGTACAAGATAACCAAAATAAAGGAAACAAACACACTTTTTTAAAAACTGGAAGCTGAGACTACGGATATAAGGGGAGGGAAAATAAGGACAGGGAAGTGTCAAGTCCCCCGGCATTTTTTATCCCACCTGTCTCTGTCACTACTCCTACTTCTTATCAGATCCTTTCCACACTGAAGGGCCTACCTCTGCCTCTTTCTCATCTTTTATTCTCCACTTTCAGAAGCCTCCAAATTGTAGAAAAGATATGCACTGTCATAATTAGCAGAAGAAAACCAAGTAATTTTTCCACCTATAGAATTGTTTAAAGTCATAATGTCAAAGGCTAAAATTATTTACACTTAATTATATAAAGTGAATAAAAATATTTTTAAATTATTAGCAAAAGGCTCTTAGCACCTTTCTTCTGACCTATGAGTTTGGCTCTAAGCAAGAAAAGTGGTAGAACATGGCAGTGGCCCAATGAACCTGGAATATCTTATTTTGCCAGAAAATAAGAAAGTGTTCTAAGAAAGACAGAGACACATGAAGCCAGCTTGATGTGATTTTCCCACTGGCAAAATCAGGTACAATATGGTGAGCATCAAAATAAATAATAAGAGTAATGAACTATAACAAAATAGGGATCTATGAGTCTATGCAGATATAAAGAAACAAATAAATGGGGAGAAGAGAAAGTTCTTCCTGTGCCACCTAATAAATGTAGAAGGACTGATGGAGTGGAAAACCATCATTTTTCAACCATCATAATAATGATAGATTTAGACAAAAATTATAGATACTAAGATAAATGGGTAAAAGTTTGAGGAGAAACAGGATTATTTATATATTCTCAAAATATATATGCACAGATGCAACTGATGAAACTGAACTTTACACTGGAGAAATCCGGCAGACATCACCGTAATCAATGGAGTGCCACAGGGTAGGATGCACTCAGAATATAGGACCATTGCTGTGCTACTCTTGTCAAAGTGCATATCCTGAATTTCATCATGAGGAGACATCAGACAAAACCAAATTGATGAACGTTATACAAAATAACTAGTTTGTACTCTCAAAATTGGAAGGTCATCAGAGTCAAAGAAAACTAAAGGGCTGTTCTATACTGAAGGAGAGACTGAAGAGACTGGACAAGTAAGTGCAAGACATTAGAGCCTTTTCCTGCAGAGGTGACTATTGACACAAATGAAGAAAACAGTTTCTTAATTTTGATGATTGTCATATGCTTCTGTAGGACAGAGACCTTGTTTACAGAAAATATGCACTGAAATAGTCAAGGGCACTGGAGCATCATGCCTGGAACTTACTCTCAAATGGTTCAGCAAAAAAATAATAATAAAGCAAATATAATCAAATGTTAATAATTTGGGATTCGGGGTGAAGGGTATATGGGAAAGTTGTTTGTACTATTCTTGTCACTCTTCTGTAAGTTTGATTTTAGTTAAGTAAAAAAATAAATGCTCTTAGGGTAAGAATTCTCTGTTTCATATAAGATCCTTTAGGGTAAAAGAGAAACTCACTAAAAGAGAGGCAAAGAGATAGCACTTAGCTAGTTAGTTCAATTAGTTTGCATGAGATATGAACAAGAATGTTGGAAGTTGGTCTGAGTTGGCCACGGAGGTGGGAAGGGTAGATGGGAAGGACAGGAAAAGCCCTGCAACAGCCCAGGGGTGCTGAGGCCTGGTAGAAGAGTAAACATTCCCAGGAAATAGGAAGCGTTGAAAGATTTTTAAGAAAAAGGATGTCAATTCTAATTTGTCTGGAATGTCGGGATGTGATGTAATCCTGCCTTGGCCCCAAACAGTCTGCAAAGACTGCTATACACACATGCCCTTTGGGAAATGAGGCAACTGTGGATGTCCCAGCAGGTGATGCAGGGCAGGAGGAAGTGGTCCTCACTGAGACGCACAGAAGATGGCAAGAATTCAGAGGAAGCAGGAATTTGGGGCCATAGGTCACTTGGAAAAACCTAACCAAGAATCCCCTGAAATATAGAAAACACTGGATATCAGCATTCATGGGATGAGATGGGAGTAGTTTATCTTATATCTTAAAGAAAAGACCTCAATGAGTTGGAAAATATGCAGACATCCAAGTGGATGCTATAGGGTTAACAAGAAGTACTGTGTTTAAAATTAACATTAGAAACGTGGAATGGAAATAAAATATTGATCAAAATACTAAGATTAATACTTTCTTGGGTACTTTGGGATAATGCATGGCAATCTGCAGATATATCATGGGAGGGTATGCTCAGACTGTAGATATAAAGCAGAACTAAAATTATAGATTAAAGGAGTTCAAAAACTATCCTATACTTACCAACTGAACATCAGGATCAACATGTTGCTGTACAGCTCTAACAAATGCAGCTGGAGTTTCTTGTACTTTTATGCTACATAAAAAGATTAATTTTGAAGCCATATAATTTCCTTCTTAGTAGCACATAATCATTGTATGGCATTAGAAATATAAATAAATTATCATGACAGAATAGCAGTCTTAGGAAACAATTATTACAGAAAAATAGAAACCTTTTGAGTCTAAAACTTTCTTTCACTGCAAAATATAAAAACATTTGCAATCATTTGTACAGTGTAAAAAATGGTTTGGTAGAAAATAAGATTTTCTCAATTGTACAGAATCCCTACAATCAATAATTATAATGTTCAAAATGGGATTGAAGGTGAACTTTTGAAATCCCATCTCATACTATCAAGTGTTGGAAAGAGGGTTCAAGCTCAACCAGGATTAAGATTTCTGTAAGAGTGAATTGCTGTGGAAATCTAAAAACGAATGTTTTAGAAAACATCAGGTTAATGAGACCAAGATATTCAGCTAATTTGCATGATTCAGACAAAAATATATTTATTTTCCTTAGTCGTTGCTTGTCTGGAGTCTGGAATGTCTAACCTTAATCAATCAGTGCACAAGTACTTAACAATTAATTATCTGTTCTGTGCTTACATTATGTTAGGGGCCAGGAGCTCCAGAAGTAATTCTCACACACGCAGGAATTTTTAAGACTAGTTTCTTTATGTAGAATCATCCTCTTTTATATGTCTATGAGTGAATTGTCACAATACCCAGTGGCCTTTTAAAACTCCCAGCAGGTGGCAGGACCAACTCCCTGAATGCAGATTCTAACAGACCTATATGACTAGCTGGCAGCCCCATCTCAGCAATTAAATGGTCCTGACTCGTTCAATTCAAACTATTGCACTCCAATTCTGCTGTACTTATAGACCATTCATTCTAAAATCATCAGGTGAATATTTTAGAAGAGAGAAGCTATGCCTCTAAATCTAGCTAGGTAGATGGATACTTTATGGAAAGAAGATGGTTGAAATAAAATATTAGCTTTCAAATAAAACAGGCCAAGGACAGAACATAGCAATGGGCTTGTTCCAGAATTCATGTGAGAAAGAGCCTGAGACATCAGCCCAGGGTCTGCGGACTGTGGCTTCTTTCATAATCTTTTCCTGCTTTATTAGGTCGTGCGTTAAGAGAAAGAAGAGCAGGTGAAACGCAAACCAGGCTGTTAACAGATTTGATAAGAGGAGAGTTCTAAACAATGGTGTTAAATGAGATTTTGGGATTAATACTTGCGCTGCTGATGTAATTAATTAGTAACTATGTGTTTAAAGAATAATTTCCTCTTGTGCCAATTAGGACATTTGCATCTCCACTATAGCAAAGAAAAGTAAGTATGTGTTCCTCTTTTCTAAGCATAGCAGGTTCAGTAAAGTGAGGCATGGCCAACTTAATGGCTTTCCAAAGCAAAACAGTATTTCATTTTCAGTGTGATTGTGTATGTACCTCTTACTAAATGAAAAACAGCTTATTTATCTTTCCCATCCCCAGCAACTGGCATAATATCTACACATATTAGCATTCAATAAACATTCTATGAATAAATGGTTGACCTTAGTCTTACCAGAAAGCTCTCTGAATGACTAATAGTATGCTATAGTAACAGAATCAGAGAAGTTTATTTGAGATCTATTTTTCCATTAAATTTTAAAGCATAAAATCTATCAAGTAAAAGTCAGGGCATGCAACTTTTATTTTTTAATATCTATTTGCTATTAAGTAACTGATATGAAAAACTGATCTGAAGGAAAAACAGCTGAGAAGACAATATATGGACTTAACAAAAATTTATGTCCCAACTAGTACTGAAAAGATTTAAAGGAATGACACTACTGCTTAAGAACTGTGTAAAAGATTTACAAAGACCAACATAAAATATATTTTAACTTTATGAAAGTTTAGTCATTACAAAATCTATCTACTTACTATTTTCTTGGCACTTTACATTAGGAAACTGTACTGAGATAAAGAAGCTTTTGTTGATATATCTGCCATTATTCCCTACCTTCTAACCAAACCAAATTAATATAGGAAGAAAATTCAATGTATTCTCACATTTTAGGGTAGTCCACAATAAATCCCATGGAATCTCCAACTCTTCTCAAGCAGTTCAGAAAGCTGTTGGCAACATATTCAGTTCTGTCACTACATAAAATCAACCAGGTATTCAAAGACTGTGCACTCAAAATTTTGCAAGTTCGAACATCCTTGGACCAATCGGCAGCAGACACAGGTTGACACTGAGAAAAATAATGATCATGAAAGGATTGAACAAATTTATTCAGAGAGCAACTAAATAAAGAGAGTGTGAAGATGGCCAACATTTGTCATAACTGTTTAACACGGTTTGCTCTTCAGTCTTAAAATACAGATGCAGGCACTGCATATCCAAACAGAATACATATGCTTTCTGGGAGTGGAAGCATGGGCATCATCCCAGGTCTTCCAGGCACTGGCAGAACCTTGAGAGGTCCCTTTAACCTCACGATTCTCCACGGTGTGCAGAGAATGATGTCTATTTCAAAGCTCTCTGAGGTTCCCTTCTAGCTCTGAGTATCTATGACCTTTATTATGAATGATTGAGGCAAACAGCCTGTATAGTTTTATCTTTTACTTTAAGCATCTAAATATCTCAGATAGTGCTGATTATCGATTCTCTAGGTCATCATACTAAATCTAACACATTCTAAGGAACAGTTAAGATTATATATTAAGCTAAGAGCAGGTACGCCTAGAAGCAAAGATGAAGCCAGGATGCAGGCTCCTTTCTTATTCTCAAAAGATCTCTCACGTCACCAGGAGAAACGGGTTTCCTGCACTGAAGAGGGGGAACGTTAGCCTGGTTTCCAGACCTCTGCTTCTATCTCCAGACTGTAATCGAATGATGCCTTTGGCATAGCAAGTGGGGAAGATCCACTGTTAGAATTAAAAGGGGCCACACTGTATGCAAATCCCCTGCTACTTGAAGTGCTGTCAAGTGCTACTTGATCAGCAGCATGAGCATCACCTAGAAGCCAGTTAGAAATGCAGAGTCCTGGGCACCACCCCAGACCCACTGAATCAGAATCTGCATGTTAACACTGTCCCCCAGGTGATTCACATGTATATTAATATATAAGAACCATCCCAATCCTCTTGTTTTACAGACTAGAAAGCTGTGGTTGAGAGAAATTATGAAACCAGTTGGCAGCAGTGACAGGCTTAGAATGCTGGTCTCCTGACATGGCAGCCAGGGGGGCACTTGAGACCAAGCACTCAGACTTCTCTGATTTCCAACCATCAGCCATCCTCCTGATGTCTTCCACTAGGTGGCTGGGCTGGATTCGGCTCCAGGAGTCAACCTCAGTCTGAGAACAAAGGGGAAAGGCTAGCTCTCCATCAGTGGTGTCTCTGCAGCCAAGGTGCATTCCTGTCCATGAGAGCCAGCATGAGAAGAGCTGTAGTCCTTCTGCCCACAACACTTCTTCCTGCTGTTGTCTTAAGGGGCTGGGATGAGACCTAGGACAATGTACCCTGAGACCTTTGAGCTTTTAGTTCATTCAGTTCCTAGGACCTAATTTCAGAAATGCAGAATGGGTCAAGAAGTTGATGACATTGTCATCTTAGCCACCTGCTACCTCCAGTGCATGAGTTCACTGGTTTTAATGCCTTTTCTCCTGTGGACACTAGTTTCTACAGTAAAAAATGCAAATAAATAAATAAATAAGAAAAGCTTTGGGAAATAACGATTTTACTTACAGAGATTATGAGATGGATCATTTTAAGTACCTAAGTCCTTCACATGTGGATCTGAAACTGAGCTTCTCTTTACTGACCTCTCACTGAGACCCTAATGGGGGTCTACATTTTAATACTTTATAATAAAATTTGTTTTGTGTGAAAAATAATACTTCCTCAGCTTCTCCACTGAGAGTTTTTGTAACTTGGATAGATTACTGTAAAGAAACGATGAGGCCAGACACGGTAGCTCATGTCTGTAATCTCAGCACTTTCAGATGCTGAGGTGGGAGGATGACTTGAGCCCAGGAGTTCAAGACCAGCCTGGGCAACATAGGGAGACCCAGTTTCTACAAAAAATACAAAAATTAGCTGGGTGTGGTGGTGCACACTTATAGTCCCAGCTTCTTGGAAGGCCAAGATGGCAGGATCACTTGAGTTCAGGAAGTTAAGGCTGCAGTGAGCTGTGATCATGCCACTATGCTCCAGCCCAGGCAACAGAACGATACCTGTCTCAAAAAAAAAAAAAAGAAAAGAAAAGAAAGAAAAAAGAATCCGCCCATTCACCAACATGATACATTCATTGTTCAGTTAGATCAGTTAGGCATACTGGTTTATTATATCAAATAAAGGAAAGAAGAGAGCCTTTAAAAATGAAAAGAAATGCAACTGGTTTTTTAAAGTGGGCAAAACTGAGGGAGAGGGTAGAAAGATAATTATAATTTTTGCATAAAATATTAATAGTTTCATTTCTTCAACAGAAGTCTGCAAGTAGCAATGATTTTTCTCTTCAGGTTTCAGAATGCCTGTCTCCCCAACTACTATGTCTGGGACTGGGTTCTGGGCATAGTTCTTGATTTTTATGCCCATTGAGCAGTATTTTATTTTGAAAGGTTAACATACACAACTGACATGGCAACTAAAAGTCCAGGTTTGGTATCAGAAAACAGTCTATTAGAACTAATGTTCACCAGTTAATAGAAGTTCCTCAGATGACTATGGCTTTTTAAAAATTTTACTTTAGGTTCCGGAGTACATGTGCAGGTCATGCAGGGTTGTTGCATCGGTGCATACATAACCAGGTGGCTTGCTGTCTCTATTCCCTTTTTGACTATGTCTGGCATTTCTCCCCATGTTATCCTTCCCCATCCCCTGCTGTCCCTCCTCTAGCCCCCCAACTGCTTCAGTGTGTGATGCTCCTCTCCCTGAGTTCACGTGTTCTCATTGTTCAACACCCGCCTATGAGTGAGAACATGTGGTGTTTGGTTTTCTGTTCTTGTGTCAGTTTGCTGAGAATGATGGTTTCCAGATTCATCCAAGTCCCTACAAAAGACACAAACTCAACGTTTTTTATGGCTGCGTAGTATTCCATGGTGTATATGTGCCACATTTTCTTTGTCCAGTCTGTCATTGATGGGCATTTGGGTTGGTTCCACATCTTTGCTATTGTGCACAGGGCTGCAATGAAAATATGTGTGCATGTCTTTATAGCAGAAGGATTTATAGTTCTTTGGGTATATACCCAGTAATGGATTGCTGGATCAAATGGAATTTCTATTTCTAGATCCTTGAGAAATTGCCACATTGTCTTCCACAGTGGTTGAACTAATTTACATTCCCACCAATTATGTAAGAGTGTTCCTATTTCTCCACATCCTCTCCAGCATCTGTTGTCTCCAGATGTTTTAATGATCGCTATTCTAACTGACATGCGATAGTATCTCAATGTGGTTTTGATTTGCATTTCTCTAATGACCAGTTATGGTGAGCATTTTTTCATATGTTTTTTGGCCTCATATATACCTTCTTTTGAAAAGTGTCTGTTCATATCCTTCACCCACTTTTGAATGGGGTTGTTTTTTCCTTGTATATCTGTTTTAGTTCTTTGTAGATTCTGGATATTAGCCCTTTGTCAGATGGGTAGACTGCAAAAATATTTTCCCATTCTGTTGGTTGCCAGTTCGCTCTAATGATGGTTTCTTTTGCTGTACAGAACCTCTGAATTTTAATTAGATCCCATTTGTCTATCTTGACTTTTGTTGCCATTGCTTTTGGTGTTTTAGTCATGAAGTCCTTGCCTATGCCTTTGTCCTGGATGGTTTTGCCTATGTTTTCTTCTAGGGTTTTTGTGGTGTTAGGTTTTATGTTTAAATCCGTCTGGAGTTAATTTTAGTGTAAGGTGACAGGAAGGGGTCCAGTTTCTGCTTTCTACACATTGCTAGCCAGTTTTCCCAACACCATTTATTAAACATGTAGTCCTTTCCCCATTACTTATTTTTGTCAGGTTTGTCAAGGATCAGATGGTTGTAGATGTATGGTGTTGCTTCTGAGGCCTCTGTACTGTTCCATTGGTCTATGTCTCTGTTTTGGTACCAGTACTATGCTGTTTCGATTACTGTAGCCTTATACTATAGTTTGAAGTCTGGCAGTGTGATGCCTCCAGCTTTGTTCTTTTTACTTAGGATTGTCTTGGCTATGTGGGCTCTCTTGTGATTCTATATGAAGTTTAAAGTGGTTTTTTCCAGTTCTGTGAAGAAGGTCATTGGTAGCTTGATGAGAATAGTGTTGAATCTACAAATTACTTTGGGCAGTATGGCCATTTTCACAATATTGATTCTTCCTAACCATGAGCATGGAATGTTTTTCCATCTGTTTGTGTCCTCTCTTATTTTGTTGAGCAGTGGTTTGTAGTTCTCCTTGAAGAGGTCCTTTACATCCTATGTTAGTTGTATTCCCAGGTATTTTATTATCTTTGTAGCAATTATGAATTGGAGTTCGCTCTTGATTTGGCTTTCTGTTTGTCTGTTATTGGTATATAGGAATGCTTGTGATTTTTGCACATTGATTTTGTATTCTGAGACTTTGCTGAAGTTGCTTATCAGTTTAAGGAGATTTTGGGCTGAGACAATGGGGTCTTCTAAATACACAATCATGTCATCTGCAAATAGAGACAGTTTGACTTCCTCCTTTCCTAATTGAATACCCTTTATTTCTTTTTCTTGCCTGATTGCTGTGGCTAGAACTTCCAATACTATATTGAATAGGAGTGGTGAGAGACGACATCCTTATCTAGTGCCTGATTTCAAAGGGAATTCTTCCAGCTTTTGCCCGTTCAGTATGATATTGGCTGTAGGTTTGTCTTAAATAGCTTTTACCATTTTATGATACGTTCCGTCAATACCTAGTGACTATGGCTTTTTAAATGAGCAATGCACCACCCAACAGAAGATGGGTATGTTTAAATTGCAATGATTTGAAATACTGTCTTCTGACTAACCTAAATCATGTCCACTGGATGCCGCTAAGTCCATGCAAGGAAATTCAGATTGAAAAGGAAACCACAGGGGATCTGAAGTCTTAAGATAAAGAGATGGAAGTACTTGGCCAGGGAGAAAGCAAATATAAGCTCTCAAGCCACTCTGGCCGATCCACAAACTTACACATATACGAATAAATACTTTAAAATGAAAATAAAATCACAGCACTTACTATGTGGTCTTGCATTAATATTTTTTCTGAAGGCACAATCCGGCCAGTCAGAGATACCTGGCTTCCAAAATGCAGTCCCCAGGTCTCTAGTTCAAAACGAGCATTGGTGTTCCTGTTGATAGAGTTGTTTTAAATCATTAAAGTGAGATATAATTATACTTACTGAATTATTCAGGGGCTGATTTTCTGTGTCTTCAAGATTCCTGGATTCTAATTCTGCTCACCACATATTTTCCATGCTTAAAAGAATTATGGGACAACTGTGCTCATTTGGGATGTTCATGAATGGGAAAAGGATTCCAGTGGGAATACAGTGGTTAGAAAAATAAGCTTTTGAGCCAGACAGACCTCGGTTTAACTCCTAGCTCCAACATTTAATAATATATGACCTTAAGCAAACTATTAATCTTTAAGGCCTTGGTTTCCTTACTGGAAAAATGTAAGGATAATAAAAGTACCTACTTAAGGCTAGGCACGGTGGCTCACACCTGTAATCCCAGCACTTTAGGAGGCCAAGGCAGATGAATCACGAGGTCAGGAGTTTGAGACCAGCCCGACCAACATGGTGAAACCCCGTCTCTACTAAAAATACAAAAATTAGCCAGGCATGGTGACATGCACCTATAATCCCAGCTACTCAGGTGGCTGAGGCAGGAGAATCGCTTGAACCCAAGACTTGAACCCAGGAGGCAGAGGCTGCCGTAAACCGAGATTGCGCCGCTGCTCAGCAACAGAGCAAGACTCGTCTCAAAAAAGAAAAAAAAAAGTACCTATTTCATAGGGCTGACATAAAGATGAAATATGATAATACACAGAAAAAGCTTACTACAGTCCCTGGCACATGGCATGTGCTCAAAACCTATGAGATATTATCATTCTTGATAACACAGTTGTTAATAAAGAGATATTTTGGAGCCACTGGATGTGGAGATGTCTTTTGTGAATATCTGAATTTGTTGAGAGTCGAGGAAGGATGATAAAAGAAAGGAACATAAGAATTTAAGCTTCAGAAGATTCGGAGTCTTCCTATTACCCTGTCTATCCTATGAGAATATTAATGTCAGCAATAATAACACTACTTTCTATTGTTTAGTACTTTCCATTTATAA
>NW_016107556.1:234289-276937 GCF_001604975.1 Cebus imitator
TAGTAGAGACGGGGTTTCACCATGTTGACCAGGATGGTCTCGATCTCTTGACCTCGTGATCCACCCGCCTCGGCCTCCCAAAGTGCTGGGATTACAGGCTTGAGCCACCGCGCCCGGCCATTTATAACTTATTAATAAGCTTTAATCATAATTGATGTTTTATCTCATGAGAGTATGATACATGATAACTTCCACTGAGCCATAAGCTCCTTAAGGGTGGCAACCATATATAGGACTTAGCGCAGAGCAGGCCAGGCATTTGCAGGACATGGAGGAGACCCCCAGGCTTTTGTTTCCCTGTTAAAGCTCCACCTTATTTTTTATGGGAGCTCAAACTTCTCACCACTGTCTCTCTGCAACAGCTCACTATTTCCATCTATTCAGGTTATGTCTTCTCTGGTCACACTAATTCCTTTGAGTTAATTATTTTGCTTCAGATATTAACTGCCCAAGATGAGATGGGCGAGGCCATCATTGGTAAGGAAATGGGGTGATGTGGGTGGTATTACTGAAAGGTGGCAGATAGATGCATCAGAAAGATTAACCCATAGTCACTATAAGGGAAATGAACCAGGAAACCCTTATCAATTTGGCATAAGTCTGAGGGATGTCCGGGGTAAATGACGTAAAGTATATCCATGAAATACAAAAAACTGTGAAACCACTGGAGTGGTAATAGAGATCACATTTATCATATGGAAATGTCTGAGAAAAACCCTGAAGGGAAAAGACCAACTTACAAAACACGATGTACAGTATTATACCATTTCTCTTTTAAAAAATGGGATTATATGCATTTCCAAAAGTCTGAAAGACTATACACTTAATTCAATTGTGATTCACTTATTTATTAAATATTTACTGAGTAAACACACACACTCTTTTCTTACCTTTCTTTGTGCTCTGTAAATTTCCAAATCCTCCATGAGTTAGTACAATTTTTTTTTAAAAAAACAACCATTCTTCAACGATATAGCCCCATATGAATGTAAAGCAAGCTACATATATAAGTTTAAATTTCCCATTAATCACCTTAAGAAAGTAAAAAAGCAACAAGTGATATTATGTTTTAAATATATGGTATTTAACCCAATAGATCAAAAAACCTGTAATTTCTAGATGTGTCACTAGCCACATTTTGAGAGCCTTGCAGCCACACTAGATAGTTCGGTTTTAGGGCCATCAGAAAGGAAAACCAAAGAGAAGCTCAATTTTCCAATCACATGTTACAGCAAACTGTCATAAATAAGAACCGAAGCACAGTTCTGATAATCAGATGGGTAGAACCAGATGGCACATAGGTATATCTCACATTTAAATGATACATAGTGGGGTTTTCCTAAACTCCAGTCTGCTGAGGCCACTGTATTTAAGAGCAGCTGAGCATTCCTGACTCTGACTACTGGGGGCCTGGTGTTTTTTGGGTTACTTTGTTTGCTTGGAGATTGTTGTTGTTGTTTAGATTACAACCTTTTTCTTTATTCAACATTTGATCCAGACCTCCATGTACGAAACAGATGAAAGCAGGGTGTGGAGGTAAAGCGAGTGTTGTTCCTGAGCATGGCCTCCCCCAACTCCCTTCCACCCCTTAGTCCTGAGACAACTCAGATGAAGGGCTGTGGACAGCACAATTCAAAAGCTCCTTTCTCTGAATCAATACGAATGAGACATTTCCTTCAAGGACTACAGCATTACATAGACTATCTAATACCAAAAATTTGGCCCCAGGCAGGATACATGTGGTAATCCATGTGGATCCATGTGGTATTACCACTGAAAGGTGGCAGATAGATGCATCAGAAAGAGTAATCCAGTCACTGTAAGCGAAACAAACCAGGAAACCCTTCTCAATGCGGCATAAGTCAGAGGGATCTCCAAGGTAAATGATATAAAGTATAACCATGAAAAAAAATCTATGAAACCACTAGCATGATAGTGGTTTCACCTGCGGTGATCCAGTACCTCTGGAGGTCGTCCACAAGCCTGGCCAGGCGCTGCTGCCGGCCCAAAGGACTCAGACGCATCTTTTCAGCCACAGCCTTCATCAGCTGAAAATCAGAGGTTGCCTGCTCAGTCAGCCCTATTAAATGCAAATGAAGACAAAGTGAGAAAATGAACAGAAGGAACTGAGTCCATCTCAGGCCCGGTTTAAACCTTACTGCTTGAATACATTCACCATCTGTATAGCACACCCAATAGAAATGAAAACCCTGTATGTCATTTTAAGTTTTCTGGTAAACACATTTTAAGATAAGTCAAAAAAGAAACAGATGAATTTACTTTAAATATTATTTAGCCCAGTATATCCAACATATTATTCCAACCTGTAATCAGCAAAAAACATTTATGAGGTAGTTTCTTCTTTTTTTTTTTCATACTAAGCCTTTCAAATCTGGGCTGGATTTTACACCTAAAGCACACTTCCTCTCAGTCTTTTAGTAGAGCTAGTCCCAATTCAAGTGTTCAAAAACTCATGTTCTACTGGCTACTGTATTGGGCCCTGCAGACCTGCTACATTAGAACACCCCTCCCTTCAAGGGTGTTGTTCATTAAGAATGAACACCCGCTCACCACCCCTCGTTCGCACGCACGCACGTTCATTCTCTATCCTCGAGCCCCTTTTCCTACACTCTCCTCTTCCCCCCGACCGGAGGAGCCGCTCTTTCCGCGGGGCATTCTGGGGAGCTAGGTCGAGCCCACCGCTACCGCGGTCGCCTGAGGAAAGTGAGAAGAGGCCGCGACCGGGGACAAAACGCGGAGTCACCACCGCAGAGAAGTCGACTTCTTAGCAGCAGCCGCCGCCAGAGAGGCCCGCCCACCCGTTCGCCCGCCCCTCTGCCCGGTTCACAATGCAGCCTGCTTCTGCAAAGTGGTACGATCGAAGGGACTATGTCTTCATTGAATTTTGTGTTGAAGACAGTAAGGATGTTAATGTAAATTTTGAAAAATCCAAACTTACATTCAGTTGTCTTGGAGGAAGTGATAATTTTAAGCATTTAAATGAAATTGATCTTTTTCACTGTATTGATCCAAATGATGCCAAGCATAAAAGAACGGACAGATCAATTTTATGTTGTTTACGAAAAGGAGAATCTGGCCAGTCATGGCCAAGGTTAACATAAGAAAGGGCAAAGCTTAATTGGCTTAGTGTGGACTTCAATAATTGGGAAGACTGGGAAGACGATTCAGATGAAGACATGTCTAATTTTGATCGTTTTTCTGAGATGATGAACAACACGGGTGGTGATGAGGATGTAGATTTACCAGAAGTAGATGGAGCAGATGATGATTCACAAGACGGTGATGATGAAAAAATGCCAGATCTGGAGTAATGAATATTGTCATCACCTGGACTTTGAGAAATAACTTCTCTGCAAGATTTCATAATTGAGAGAATTCCTGAGTTGATAGCTCTAAAGGCAGATACTGTATTTGCCTACTTTAACCCATTTTTCAACCTGTTTGTTTTTTAAAAGGCTTCACTAAGGGTTGATATGTACCATTGTATGGGGCAATTTTAAGTCAGCTAAGGCAATAACCTTATGCATGAACATTTCCCAGACTTTCATGAAGCTGTTGAGGTCCTAGGCAATTGATGCAGCAGTTATGATAAAAACATTTCGCCTAAGTCTCCTTTTCTTCATAACATAGATACTGACATGATAGGAAGCTTAGGGAAGGAAAACTAGAGTATAGAACATGGATTCAGAAGTGGCTGGAACAATTGGCTGACACCTTACTGGTGGTAACTTGCTCTTCCTCTAGCGTTACCCTTCAGGATTGTTCCACTAAAGTTTATTTTTCAAAAAAAAAAATGTACTTCACATTATTCTATGTAAGTGATCACTTGTCAATGTTCCAGATGTATCTTAGCTAAAACTAGAGAATGCCCTAACTTAGATGGTTTTTGAAGCCTATACATTTGGTATTGTTTGACCCTTAAGCTTTTACATCTCTTAGCATGGAGGACGAAGAAAGCTGTACATTGCTGCTTGAAAGTCTGTACATTTAGACCAGATTTGTATTTGCACTGTCAGTATGGCAAATGAGTGAAAAATGTTTAATACACTATTGGATCTTTTATTTCTTTTTTTTTGATTCAGCTTATACAAGGGCTGAAAACCTCAATTTATGTTCATGACAGTGGGGATTTTTTTAAATGTCTACATTCTTTCTAACAAACTGTTGGAAGACTTAAAAAAAAAAAAGAATGAACACCCCTCCCTTCAAGGATTATATCCTTATTAATTTTTCTTTTTTTTTCTTTTGGAGACAGAATCTTGCTCTGTCATCCAGGCTGGAGTGCAATGGCATGATCTCAGCTTACTGCAACCTTCACTTCTCGGGTTCAAGTGATGCTTCTGCCTCAGCCTTCTGAGTAGCTGGGATTACAGACATGCACCACCACGCCCTGCTAGTTTTTTATTTTTAATAGAGATAGGGTTTCACCATGTTGGCCAGGCTGGTCTCGAATTCCTGACCTCAGGTGATCCACCTGCCTTGGCCTCTAGTATTACAGGCATGAGCCACCATGCCTGGCCCTTCCTCTTAATTGTTCTAATGACAAAATAGATATATATGCATCATAACTTACTCAAGCAACACACTAATGTAAAATTAGAAAGTCCTCCCTTCCTAGGCCTACCCATTAGTCAAATGAACATTGTTAAAAGTACTCGAGGCAGTTATTCAGATTTTACTGTATAGTGAGGATTATATTCTGGAAAATTCATGCAAAAAGAAAGTAAGGGATAATTCTGGACCACTCTACTGATACACCTGAAGAAAATCAAAGTTATATTGCTTCTTATACTAGTAAATTCAAATAATGGCAAAGATAAATTTGGTTTTAGGATGGTATCGGCGGTCTATTTTACATCAAAGCAATAAATGGAACATATGAGATAAAGGAAATAGATTCTAAAGGGCACTTGAGTCCCCCAACATGTCTCTACTATTGAATGAATTACCTAAAAGGCCCATCTTCCATGAGTTACATCAATGCTCTGGCATTCAGGTAACTTAAGGAGAGTGTGCCCACTGCCAAGCATCAGGAGCCTGTACCCAGGAGCCTGACAGAGGTATAAAACACAAACATTACCTGTTAGAAAGCAGAGCTCAGGTATCAGGTGGGCGAGCTGAGCCTCACTGTTGTCATATCTCTTCCGCTTTAACAGACTAACAAGTACGGGCTGATTTAGGTCAGATATGGTAATATCATATTGCTATAAAATGCAAGATTAATGAGGGAAAAGTTAATGTGAAAGCACTGCCAGATAAGCATCCTTACATTCAACAAGGTGATCCTAACATTAATATAAAAAGAAATTTAACTAATGCTATGGTTACCTTCTTATTACTACTTTCTTCCCAGGACCTATCTTTTATATCTGAGAGCCGGTTTTATTATTTAAATTATCTTTTCTAATGTAACACCATTAAAAATATTGTTTCCCTTGCTGTCTCTCGGTTTCAGCCAGATTCAGAATAGACTCTAGCTGGTTCTATACATAGTTCAATGACATCACTAGGACGGACTCAAAGCCAGCATTTCCACTACTGATGACTGAAGCAGACTGCCCATGCTTAACTATCTGGTTCTAAACACCTATATTCATTTTGAAAATGTCTATACACAAGCTGGAGGTGAGTTATATTGAGAGAATCTCAGATTTCCCAAAAGAGCATGACTGTCCTTAACTTCTAGGATAGTAGGATGTTACAGGGAAGCAGCCCAGAAGTCTGACAACTGTGAATTTGATCCCCAGCTCTTCTATTTGCTTGGGCTGTGACACTGGGGAAGTGACTTACCTTTCCTCATCTGTGAAATAAGAATAACAGTAGCTCACAGGTGTCGTACGTAAACTACTAGCATGGGGTCTGGTTTATAATGAATCCCTGGCAACTGTTAGTTCATATTCCTCTCCCTTTGCCACCCTAAACTTCAATGTCAACATTCTCACCTTGGCAAAAGCTCTTTACCCTCCAATGACAAAGGTTACAATTAACACTCATTTCCAGTATAATTTAATCCACATTGGTGACAGAACAACTGGAATTATAATTTGTAAAATGCCTGGGTATTGGGATGCTGGCATCAATAATCATAATTAAAGAAGTCAAATGTGAGCATTTCTATAATTCAAGAAAAACTTTGTCATTAACTTTGTCATTAAAATAAAAAACAATTCAAGAATCTCATTTCAAAGTAATGAGTGCAACTGATGCTATGGCTAAAAAGCTTGGAGAAGTCTTTATCAAGTGAGTTTGTATACGTGACTCCATTAATTCAGAACACACGGTGTGCTTACTGTGTTCCAGGATTGGCAGTGGATATGAAGATAAAAGAGGCACAATCTCTGCCTATCTGCATAAATACATTATCTACAAAGCGAGGTCCAGGAGAAGCACAAACAATGATATGCTGAGCACTTCCATTATTCCTCATTTAATCTTAACAACAAACCTATGAAAAAGATACTATTACTGTCCCTGTCACAGATGAAAAAACACTGTGAAAAATTAAACAATCTTCCCAAGGCTCCATAATTGGAAATTAGCACAGCTAGGATGGATCTGTTAAGATTCTGCTTGTTATACCACTCAGTACTGAATCCCTGGGCTGGAGCGGGAGGGGCAGAGAGGAAGAGGAGATGGTGGTAGTGACACAATAACTGCTGGGAAGTCAAGGAAGCCTCCATTCAAGTGGAGACCAAGACAGGACCTTGAAGAAAACATGGGAGTATGGGGACTCTCAGGTCACAGCTCCAGCAAAACTGCATCTTCCAGTAAGAAGAACTGTAGCTGAAGTATGGTCAAGAACTCTACCACCTAAGCTGCTTCCAAAAGGTAAATGTGACCCTCTCCCTTGCCCCAGTTTTCTTAGCATTTGAAAATACTTTGTATGATAAGATAAAATGGAGAAATATAAAGGTCAATATCAGGATATCTTCCACTTTGAACACTGACTATATAATAATTCAGTCTTCCTTTCCTGGGACAGGGAGGAGGGCATACTAGAAGTTGACACAGTTTTCTTTCTTTTCCTCCTTAATTACAATATACATGCAGTGAAGCACAATTGATTGCAAAAAACAGTGAGTGGGATTTTTACCATGATTCCTGTTTCAGAATGTCGCAGGTCCTAAAATACTTCTGTTTAAATATGAATAAATTTAATTATGCAGGAAAGAAACCCAAATGTTTAACAAACTGTGGATTTAATAAACACAGAACATATTTTATGCATAAGATGCTTTGCTAGATACTATGCATCAAGAATTAGCCAAACGCCATCCTTGCTCTCCAAGGAATATGCGTTCTAGAGGCAATGTGATGAATGCACAGGTGCTTAGAGAAGAGAACAGCTAGCTCTTCTATCTGTGTGACAGAAAGCAAAGCAGAGAGGACTTCACACTTGGCCTTGAAGCTAGGATTTGACCCGGAGTAAAGGAGAAAGGTACAGCGTGGCTTTCTGCAGATGCCTACTGAACACACACAAAGGCTGAGGAAGGTGTAGGCCTGTGAGTGGATGGGACATTAAAGGCATGGGGTGCATAGTAGGGATGCTGAGAAATGTAAGACAGAAATGTAAGACTTATGCAATGCTGGAAAGGAAGAAGCAGAGGACGGAAAAGGAAGGGCATGGTCTCCACTGTTCTCCCAGTGCTCACAAAGTGTAGGCACACTTAAATATTCTGTGTGCATAATCATTTTGTTTGGTTCTTAACACCACACCATGAAGGTAGACAGACAAATTTCCTTTACACATGACACTCTAGGTTTAGTGATTTACCCAAGGTCACACAGCTGGAGCCAGGACCATCTTACTCCAGAGCTTACGTTCTGAATCAGATTTCTTGGCAGCGCTTCAGAAAGATCTCTCTGATGGCTGTGAGGATGAGGGATCACAGTGAGGAGAGAGCTGGGGAATAAAGGGCATAAAGAGCAATGGTGGGGGGAGGGGGATCCACGAGATGGCCTACATTAACGCAATGGGAATGGGGCTGGACAAGAGAAATTCATGGATAAGATACAGAACTCATCTTGGTGACAACTGAATGACAAGGTTAAAGTGAAGAAGAGGAAAAAAGCAGAATTATTCCTAGCTGAGCTACAGAATTTCCAAGGAGAAACAGGAATGGGAAAGACATTAATTCAGTCTGAATTATATTAGTCTGAGATGCCTGCAGGATATTCATGCAAATATGTCTGGAAATGGAGATGAATATGTAATTTAGGAAAGAGGGCAAGGCAAAGATACTATATTTAAGCCAGCTCAAAATACATTGAAAAGGTTCTATATGAGGGAACTATGGTGAATAATGGTTCCTTTATGGGGAAGGAAGGAGGAAGATGTCAAAGGAGACTAAGATAGAACAACCAGAAACTAGCCAAGAACTGCAGGGATGTGTCCCAGGAGTCAAGGAAGGAAGAGCTCAGTTCCAGCCGGTGGGAGAGGTCACAGGTTTCAAATGCACTGAAAGCCCTTTAGGATAAGAACAGTAACTGAACTTGACCTGTGTAGAACTACTTCTAAAGCAGCAGAACTGGATACCAGATTGCTGAGGTTTCAGGAAGGAAGAATGGAAAAGGTGCTTGGAGCTAGTGTGAATGACTTTCTAAAGCTAGCAGAGGAGAAAAGAGAACTTTTCCTGAAGGTATACAATGGTCAAGGAAGGGTTTTTGCTTTTGTTTGTTTGTTGTTTTAACCTGAATATTACAATACATTAAAGAGAAGGCACCTCCAAAAGGAATTGAACATGGAAGAGGAGGGGCAGGGATAACTGCTGTAAATCTGAATAGAGTTTCCAGAGGCAGCAACAGATTACATCAGCAGCTTCTTGAGTATCTAACATGCTCAAAGCACTGAGCTAGCCCTGGGCATCCAAAAATAAGGAGCCCCCTCCCTAGAGCTCAGTGTCTAGGATGGGGCTCAGACCATTTGTGTGGTGACTTGATACAGGGAGGGGATCCTGGGAGGAATGCTATGGGGCTCCCTCAAGACTTGATGGCTAAGCTGAGTTTGCAAGGGTGTTTAGTGTTCATCTGGCTGTGAAGGGGTATCCAGGAAGAGGAAGCAACATGCATGAAAATGCACAGGGAACTGAGTCATGGAATCAGAAGAGGCAATTACAACAAAGCCAGGGAAGGAAGCAGGGGAATGGGAAGAGACGAGGCTCTAAAGGCAAGATTTGGCCACACTGTAAGGAACCTTGGAAACTCTGCTAAGGGGCTTACATGTGGTCCTAAGGCAATGAGGAGACATGGAAACATTAATGTTGGGAGCGATGTGATCAGATACACTTTAAAGGACAGTTAGGCTACAGGAAGAAGGTAACAGGTGACAGGATGAGTGGATGACCGGGATGGTGGGGATGAAGGAGAGAGACAAATCAGAGAACAGGTCGGAGGCAGACCCAGCCTACAATCTGGGGGACCTTTGAGACTTGGAATAAGGAAACTTCTCTGAGGTAAAAGGAAAGGAGATAAAGATGAATAAAGAAAAATCCTACCTGCTTGTAGTAATCCACGTAAGTGATCTCAGTTCCATCCCGCTTCTGAAAGGTGTGCGTGGGCCTCACTGACCAGTCAATGTCATCAATGCGGTAGGTTCTGTTATTGTATCTGGCAAACATTAAAAAGTCTTTACAATATTTTAAAATCATCTAACATAAGCAGCTATTTCACCAAACTTTTAATTCAACACACATCAGACTCCAGAATGTCAGAAATTATGAAAGATAGTAAAACAAGAATATTCACTTTTTTTAAAATGCTGAGCTCTTATCTGAAGAGGGCATTCCTTAATAATTTAGTATACAGGAAGACTTCTGTCCATATTCCAAAAAAAACTGTAAGAAAGTCCTTAAACCACAGTCTATTTTTTTCTCACTGATAGATACTGAAATAGCAGGTAAATCATTCTTAAATATTCAGACGCTGAAGCATTGCTCAAAACTTTCCCATTATCTTCTGGTGTCACTCAGAGTTTCTGACCTCCCAGGTAGTTTTCTGATAAAAAGCACCAAAAGAAGGCTGATCAACCCACAATGCTGACATCTTGCTTAATCACCCTGCCAGGGTTGGCCCTTGGCAAAACTATGAAA
Organism: Cebus imitator; assembly: GCF_001604975.1. NCBI lineage: Eukaryota > Metazoa > Chordata > Mammalia > Primates > Cebidae > Cebus > Cebus imitator. Next base: position 244,399 of record NW_016107556.1, read on the forward strand.
CAGGTTGGCTAAGATTATTCTAAGTTCCTTCTCCCCTTCAGCACTGTGTATGGGGTGGGAGGTGGGGGGCGGGGTTGGGAAAGCATTCTGAAAAATAGCTAACGTATGCTGGGTTTAATACCTAGGTGATGGGTTGACAGGTGCAGCAAACGACCATGCACACATTTACCTATGTAACAAACCTGCACATCCTGGACATGTATCCCAAAACTTAAGAATTTTTTAAAAAGTATTCTTGGACTAGCAGCAGTATATGGTGAGCTTTTTAGTCCTCAGGAAGTCATCTAAATTGTCCATGTTTAACTCAGTTCAGTGTACAATGAGGACAAATTTTACATGCTTATAACTAGAGGTTGCAAAGAAATAAAACATGGTCTCAACTTAAAAGACTCCTGAATCTAATAAAGAAGGTGAGACATGGAACTAATCTTCTGTCCTGTAAAATGAAATAAAATGGCCATAACAAGGTACCCATAAGCAAAGTGCTATGGGTGCAGTCCAGGGGAGGAAGCTGATTAATTCCAACAGAGCAGGCAAATGGAAGTGTCACAAACCTGGGATATTTAAGTTGGGCTTTGTGAAAGCTGAAATTTAAAAGGCAGAATTTGGAGTGGGCAATCCAGGCAACTGAAGATAATTGAATTGAACTGAACTGAAGCAGAAAAGTGCAGACTGTTGGGGGTTAGAATAGAGTGGCATTGGGGGAAAGGAGGATATATCAAGTGGGAATTTGGAACGACGTCATCTTGTGGAGGGTTCAGAATGCCACACAAGGACGTGTGAACTCTGGACAACAAAACAACCAGGTATTCTAAACAGATGAGTAAAGGGATTAGATCTGTGATACCGGGCCAATGCTTCAACACTATTCTTATTCCCAAATACTATAAATAATTGATTTCTAAAGAAAAGTTTATTTAGAGGCAGGCTTGTACCTTGTAAGGACAATGAGCCCTATTAGCTGCTTCTCACATGTCTGGGTGAAACAGGACAAGCCAGTTCTGTGACAGAGAGCAGTCATGAATTCTAGAACGGTCTCATTCCGGAGGACTTTGTAACTCACATCCGCGCTAAACAGGAGCTTGCTTTCAAAATATGATACAGAAATGGCAAACCCAGGCCAAAGGGATAATCTTTAAAAACAAAAAAAGTAAAAAACATTTTCAGTGTTATACCAGAAACACAATAAGGATTTTTAAATGGTGATTTTCTGTTCTAATTCTCGAGATCTTAACAAGATAATTTTTTCTTTAGTCTGATTTCTTCTAGTTGTTGACTAAAAACTTTTTCTTTAGCAGCAATGTCTTTAAGCATACGTTTAGGATAAAATACATTACTGTAAAGCAGTTTCTCAACCTTGGCACCACTAACATTTTGTTAGGGACTGTCCAGTGCACTGTAGGATGTTTAGCAGCAGCTCCCTGGCCTCTGCCCACTGGATGCCAGTAGTAGCCTCCCAACCAAAAATGTCACCAGACAATACAAAACATTCCCTGGGAGAGGAGGTTGCGGTGCGGGGGAAATGTCCCTGCCTGAGAACTATAGCTGTAGGAATAATACGTTCATGGAGTGATCTGTCCCTGCAGGACAACATCTAGGTTCCAAGGTGAGGGCAGTGGATAGATTTAGTAATGAGGTTAAGAAATACAGAAGTGATATCACAAACAGATATACAAGAGAAACTGGAGCACAGCCTACAGTTTCTTCCCACATAAACTTAAAAATCTTGAATAAGAAGTTACAGAAGTGGCATGAAATAATAGACTAATATTTTTAAAAATAATTCCAGTTTCTATTTTGTGGACTATAAATAGTCACCATGATACTAAGCCAGCCTCCAGGACAGGCTATGTGCTGGGCACCTACGGTAATTCAGCACAGCCCTGCACCTATGAGATTTTCTAGTCCAAGTGGACAGATTAGTGATAGGGACAAACTGGAGGCTTTATAGAGACCATGCTGACACTTTGAATGAACATATGGAAACTTCGTCATTTTTCCTCCACCAGGCAGAAGGCCAAGCACCCTATTTCTATCTTTCATGCACTTCTCCCTTTCTTTATGTTTCTACATTTGGGCTACCAGCTGCCTCTCTGCATGTAGTTTGACCACAGTATTTTTGAGAGCTAAGTAACAACCAGTTAAAGACATAGCTGACCACTTTCCCCGAAGCCTCGAATTCTCAGTTTAGGGTAGAAATTCGGCAAGGGTCATAAAGGTTCTATCCTTCACCAGAGTCATTTGGTTGGCTTCTCTTTCTGACCTTTGCTGCCCTGATGATTTCCTATCAACCACCCTAGCTGTGCTAACGTCCTTTTAACAATGAAATGGAGCACTGACTATGTGTATGATACAGCTCATTCTGCTTTCATTATCACTTATTATACACAGAAAATTCAGTTTCTGAATTCCTTCTAGGATTTATGATAATTATCTATCACACTAATATAAGAAAACAAGGCTGCTAGCTTCATGTTCACATCACCATTAAAAAAACTTAAAGAAATTTAAAGAAATTCATTACATTTCCTATTACAGAGTCTCTCACAGAAGGCATAATGGTATAATACTGCATCGTAAATTATGATGCTCACATTATAACAATTTTAGAGAAACAAAATAAACCTACTTGTGCTGGGGAATTTCCATTGGCTCTGAAGGATTATAGAAGTTCCGTCCAATTTGGTACATAGACAATTTTTTGAGGATCCTGTAAGTATATAGTTTTTGAATTTTTGGTAAATATCAGTCAATAACTGAAATTCTAAGTTCATACCCTTGCTGAACATAATGATAAAAATATATAGGAAATACAGACCTCTCATTTGCACAGCACTAGAAGGTTCAGATACTAAATACACATGTGAATGTCTATATAAGAATGACGACATCTTCATACTGAGAAAACTACAACTGAAATTATTTTTATCTGTCCGGCCTTAGCTGCAATCAAATATGTGGTCAATTAGCCAATATGGCCACAGTACTAACATTCTGGTTAGCCTGCATGGGGTGAGGTAAACACCTGTAGGCCTTTTTGACCTCTTCCCTATTTTGGGATGAGGATCTTATTTCTAATGAGGTTGCTCAGGCTCCCCAGGTGCTGCCAAATGACCAACACAGTCTCTCCAGAAAGTAATCCTGGTCACCTTAGGAATCTGACCTACATGAGGGTTTCAAGTCAGAAAACAAGGGTTTGAACTGTGATTTTGGCTGCCAAATGTCACTAAGCCTCAGCCTCCTTATCTGTAAAATCAGGATTTTAATAATACTTGCCTCAGGGTACTGTAGTGAGGGTAAAGTAAGATTAGAAGACAAATGAAAGAACTTTCTCACTGAAAAGCATCTTCCAAATGTCAGCTGGTTTAGGAGTCCATGCTTAGCAGGGACTATGCAAGACTGGCTTCTGAAGAGCTGATATGCAGTAAGCTGAGGCTCAAATATGACCAAAAGGTGCCAGACAAGACATCTGACTAGAATTAGGAATTAGGACATCTGGGTGAGGGAAGTATCTTGATGTGCCCCTATGACTCAGCAAATCCCCAAACCTCCCCATCTTCATCCCTTCCAGGGGTCACCGTTGAGCAAAGGACTGGCCTGTAAGGTTTCTAACAGATCATCTTAGTGATCCACACTAGCAGTTTTCAAGCTTCAGTGTATTCTAAAAATGTGAATTTTCAGGCCTGTCTGCGAATTTCTGTTAACTAACTGTATTTAGTGAGGGTCAAAGGAATATGCCTTTTATGGAGCTCCACGCCACCCCTAAGAAGACGTTGGAGTATGTGATTCTTGGACCAGTCTGCAGAACACTGAAAAGTTGAGTTACAACCATGTAGATGTGGGGGAAAGAAGTGGGCTGAGAGCGGAGCCAGGGCAGAAAGCAGACAGTGATGTTCTTTCTTAAATCAATCAGCTTGGAGAAAAACAAATTCTTCAGTTTATTAAGTCAAACTTATTAAGTTTGCTAAGTGAACTTTTGCATCTGGGGATAAGAGCTGGGAAGAGACACAGAAAAAGAAGAAAAGGAAAAAGGCACCCTCCTTGCTGCCAGTGAGAAAGCAATAACCCTCGTACTATTTGTCTCAACTTAGGATAATACTGGATATTAATTGACAGTTTGTGCCACTGAGTGGCTGTAATGAACTGCATTGCACATTATCGTTCATGTACGAGAAGGTATGTGAGAAATTGCCCTAATATTGCTGGCACGCTGCCTACAAAATTGTCGATTATTTTAATACCCAGGCTCTATGCTGAAAGGCATCATTACTCCAAATGAAATTCATATTTCCAGTGCCTTACTTTCTGAAGATGATATTGAAGACCTGGATGCACATGGGAGAACTTGATGGCAGCTCCCTCTTCAGGGTGATAGTCATCTTTACAGTCTCGCCTCTTTGAGTTTCACTTGATAATTCTGTGACCTGGGAAAAAGAGGTACTTAATATGTACTTTACAAATTAACCGTAAGTGTGCAGAATGCAGATATTATAAAGCCATCAAAATGTAATATGCATCAACAAAAAACTGCAGGTGTTAGTATATGAGTAATAATCTAATCATCACACTATGTTCAGAGGGCTTTTTTTCTCTCTATCTTGCCAATCTTAGAAAAAACTCATCTCTCTACTCTCTAACTTCTTAAGAGAGAATTAAAGCCAGACTCGTGGTTCAGAGTTTGGTGCAAAGAGAGTTTCAGAGCAGTAGTTCTTGATCTTTTTAGGGAGTGGGAAGGAGATGGGTCACAAATTATTTTGCGAGTCTGATAAAAGTTACAGATATTCTTCAATAAAATTTTACACAAACACATACATACATCATATACACACACACACACACACACACATACTGTATATATATATATATACCACAACAGTGCACATAACTGTACCCATTTTCAGGGTATTCATTAATATCCAGAAGCCCATTAGTGGACTGTCCTGCCCATCCCAAGTTCACAGATTCCAGAGGACAGCCTCCCAAAAGTCTGTTCATAATGTAGAAGAGCAGAGAACAAGAGAGAAGCAAAAAAAGGAGAGAGGATAAATAAGAAGGAAGGTAAACATGGGGAAAGAGAGGAGAAAGTGGCAGAAATTAGAACAGATCAGAAATCTGATTATAAGCTGCTGAAAGGCCTGGAGAAATCCTAGAGTCCTTATAACCCAGAACAATGTTCTAGCAATATAATGAATGCATGAATATGATTCTATAGCAGCTCCCCAACTACATTTAAAGCTTCTTGGACCAGAAAGGACTCAGAATAGGTTCTTAAAATAAAAGAATATACAAATCAATCAATACATATCAACGAATGATCATGGACTTTTCAAAGGGATAAGGAATTAGATGAAGTCAGTTAATTAGCAAGCATTTATGTATTCTGCCTCTACTTTCTACAGCTACAGTATGCTTTTAACCACTTTTAAGTTGCATCAAGAATGTAAGGCAGGAACTGGTCATTATATGGAAACAAAGAGAAACTAATCTCTCACAGGGATGTAAGATTTCATCCATATAATTTCTCGCTTCAGATAAAACTGTACAGAAATCAGAAGTGGACAGCTGTAGAAAGAGCTTATCAACATTGGGGAAAATCTGGCAGACAGAAAGGATGCCCAGTGCTTAAATTGCTGCAGGGGCTTTGGGACAAAGAATTAAGACAACTAAGGATGTTGGAATGAGTGGTTGAGGGGAGGTGGCAGTAGATGGTCTCAGGAACTGCATTTTCAACACCCACTTAAGATCAAACTCTTCAGCCCCCCATACCTCTTCCACCAAACAACAACTCTTCCTTTACTTCCTACATCTCTTACTGGACCTCAGACCCTTCAGTCAGAGCAAACTTTCACTTCTCAATTCACAATCCCATCAGTTGGCAAGTCTTACTGTATGTACACCAGGGATGTCTCTGATATCTATCAGCTGTTCAAACACCATTATTTACCACAGTGCTAAAGAGCACATGATGTGAAATTGGATAGACCCTGGTCCTCTGCCTTTTACAGCTGGTGTGATGTGGAGCATCTTTCCCCATCTCTAAAGTGGTACTGAGTCTAACTAGAGTCACAGGGTTGCAACAATTAAATGAGATAATGCACTGATTTTATTTCCAGCCATTGCATAGGCACTTGGGAATTCAAATAAATGGCAGCACTTTGTATCTCTGTTCAAGCCCTTTTGACACCCTGCCCACACTATTTCAGTGGCACTTTATTAATCTTCCCACCTCCTCCTGTGTAAACCATTCAATAGGATGTGATCAAAGTAACTGTAACTTAACACAGCTGCCATAAAAACTCTCTCTCAAAGTCTGCAGTGGTCCACAGAAGAGTCTCTATTCCTTGGCAGGATATTTAAAGTTCTCTGTACCTTTGAAATCACAACTTCTACACCTTGCTGGCTAAACCTGAATGAGCAAAAGTTTCTAAAATATGGCCCTCACTTCCTATCATTGCATGTTTGCCTCTTCTGCCTAGGAATCTCATATCTCCCACTGTCCACCTCACTGATCAAAATACTAAGAAGGAACTATCACTCCCACTGAAGTGTCTTGCTAGGAATAATCTTGCCTTTCATCAAGCTCTTTATGACAACCTTGGGCAAGATATTTAACCTCACTAGGGTGATGACAGGGTGAAATAAGGTCATGCTATAAAGAGCCTGGCAGGCGGTGGCTCATGCCTGTAATCCCAGCACTTTGGGAGGCCAGGGTGGACAGATCACCTGAAGTCAGGAGTTCGAGGCCAGCCTGGCCAACGTGGTGAAACCCTGTCTCTACTAAAAATACAAAAATTAGCCGGGTGTGGTGGCAGGTGCCTGTTATCCCAGCTACTTAGGAGGCTAAGGCAGGAGAATTGCTTGAACCCAGGAGGCAGAGGTTGCAGTGAGCCGAGATTGCGCCATTGCACTCCAGCCTGGGTGACAAGAGCAAAACTCCGTCTCAAGAAAAAAACAAAGAGCCTGACGGAGTAAGTGATCAACACATATCTGGTAGGTGTAATTGTTATTAGCAGTGATGGTAGCAGCTACTCATGGGACACAAAGTACAGATCTGCTCAAGAGAGGTATTCTGGTGGTAATCTGGGGAACAGTGAAGGACAGTACTTAACACCTAGTAAGTGCTTAATAAATGATAGCATAATAAAGATACTAGTTACTATTATGGCACTTATTTCATTTCACCTTACATAGTATTTATTTGTAAAAAAAAAAAAAAAAAAAAACCTTTGATTCTAAATTGAAATTGTGGAGAACAAGTACTCTGTTTTATCTATCTTTGTTTGCTCCATGGTCGCAACACCCTGCCAGGTTCAGAGTAGGCTCTTCATAAGTATATGAGAGTGGCAAATACATACAAACATGAATAGCAACAGCGGTCTGGCTGCAGGTGCACAGATGGGGCCTGGAAAACAGTGGAAGGCCACGAGGCAGCTGAACAGAACTTCTGGAACTCCTAGGAGTGCAAGGAGTCAACTAGTGGAGGGGATGTTTCAACTTAGATAAGAATCCTAGGACATGTGTAGGAACTTTTAAAATTGATATAAATAACTCATATTTCATGTGATAGAGCAATTCATGAAATAAATGACAGTCCTAGCATCAAAAATTGATGTAAAATTATTTGTACATACAGCCACAAGTGTGCAGGAGCAAAATACAAGTAGAATTAATTTAAAGTTCTGAAGCCATAGGCCAAATGGTGTTTCTTAGTCTTACCTACTTTGGGAATTTTTTTAAAGATACATATTTCAAGGACACTTATAGCTCTTATTTTTAAAATACTAGACCATCAGCTTCTTAATTAAGAAATCAATTACTAGTGAAGTCTTAATTAGGAAGTCTTTTAGCTCTCAGGCAAGGGAACAGGAAAGAGGAAAGGAATGAGTCAAATACTCATTCCAATTGTCATGAAAATCAACTAATCTCTTAAATACATAAGTATATATAAGGAGACTTCAAAAAGTTCATGGAAAATACATATTATGAAAAACTATGCATGGATTTCAAAACTATTTGCACCAAAATAAACTCATACTAACTTGCACTAAATTTCAGCACCAAAATAAACTCATACTAACAGGATTCAGTGTGAGCCACTAAGTATAAGACATGAGTTTGAAAAGAGCCCCTATTAGAGCAATATGAATTATGCTAAACTTGAAACCAGAACAAATGTCAAATTTTTGGTGATACTTGGGTAGAAGAATGGCGAAATCATTGATGTGTAATGAAAAGTTTGTGGAACCAATGCCCCAAAGAAATCAGCAGTTTACGAATGGGTAACTCATTTTAAGAATGGATGAGACAGTGTTGAAGATGAGGCCTGCTGCAGATCATCTGTACAAATTTGGAAAGAAAAAAAAAATCATCTTGTTCATGCCTAATTGAGAAGACCAAAGATTAACAGCAGAAACAATAGCCAATACCACAGACATCTCAATTTGTTTATTTTATACAATTCTGACTAAAAAATTAAAGTTGAGCCAGGCGTGGTGGCTCACACCTGTAATCCTAGCACTTTGGGAGGCCAAGGCGGGTGGATCATGAGGTCAGGAGTTCGAGATCATCCTGGCCAACATGGTGAAACCCCATCTTTACTAAAACTACAAAAAGTTAGCCAGGCGTGGTGGCAAGCACCTGTAGTCCCAGCTACGTGGGAGGGTGAGGCAGGAGAATCGCTTGAGCTCAGGAGGCAGAGGTTGCAGTGAGCCGAGACCACATCACTACACTCCAGCCTGGGCAACAGAGCGAGACTCTGTCTCAAAAAAAAAGAAAAAAGAAAAATTAAAGTTGAGCAAACTTTCCATTTGATGGTTGCCAAAACTATTGCATTCAGATCAGCTATAGATAAGAACAGAGCTGTCAATAAAAATTTTAAACAAATGGTATCAAGATCCTGAAGCATTTCTTCAAAAAACTGTTAAGAGGAGATGAAACCTGCCTTTACCAGTACGATCTTGAAGACAAAGCACAATTAGAGGAATGGCTATTGAGAGGGGGAAGTAGTCCAATCAAAGCAAAAGCCAACCCATTAAGAGCAAAGGTCATGGCAGTAGTTTCTTGAGATGCTCAAGGCAGTTTGCTTGTTAACTTTCTAGAGGGCCAAAGACTAGTAACATCCAATTATTAGGAAAGTGTTTTGAGAAATTTTGCCAAATCTTGAGCACAAAAATGCCCAGGAAAATTCCCTGGAGAGTCCTTCTGCACCACAACAACAATGGTCTTGCTCATTCTTCTCAACAAACAAGGGCAAGTTTGCAAAAGTTTCAATAGAAATCATTAGGCATCCACCTTACTGCTGATTTGGCTCCTTCTTCCTTCTTTTTGTTTTATAATCTTAAAAAATCTGTAAAGGGCACCCATTTTTCTTTAATTAATAAGGTAAAAAAGACTGCATTGACATGGTTAAACTCTCAGGACCCTTAGTTCTTTAGATATGGACTAAATGGCTGACATCATTGCTTACAAAAGTATCTTGACCTTGGTAAAACTCTTGGTAAGCAATAAAGGTATTTTTTTATGTTTACCTTTTAATTCTATTTTTCCACAAACCTTTTGGAGTCTCCTTGCATATGCTTGTGTGTATGTATGTGTAGGCACATAAACACACACACCCACACATATAGTGAAAAAACTAATCATACTATACCTTTTCTTCTAGCTTTTGTGACAGAAAAAGCATGGCACCATCGAATGCTTTTGCTTTGTCAGAAAGTTTACTATGACTATAAAGTAAAGCAATTCTCAGCCTTCTAGACGCTAAATCGGGTAGATATGTCACATGGTACTGGTATAGCTGCCAGTCTTGGGGAAAATCTAAGTTAAAGAGGTTTGTAACCAGTTTCACAGGTATTCCACTGGAACCTGAAGAAGACAAATAAAAAATAATTTTTTAATCAAGAAATCACATATTAATATTAATCACATCATTTAAAATGTATTTGCATATGCATAATAGTTGCTATAAAGCAAAGATTTTTGCACAGTGATGCAAGATACACCCTAAAACTTGCAGCCTGATAACACCGTTGGGAGCTAAAATGGTACCATGCAAGAAGCAGGCCTCATAAGAACAGAGCAGACACTGACACTCCTGTCCTTGGGAGACAAGAAACATCTGAACTCAACCATTCCGGGACGCCTTTCAAAACCTGCCTTCCTACTCTCATTCTCTGTAATTCAAATCAGTTCAAGTAATATTTTCAGAAGCTGCTCTGAAATTATACTGCTGTCATAAAGAAACAGTCTGGTTCTTACTATGAATATACTATCCCCAACCTCTGGGAAATCCAGATAATCAAAAGTTAATCATATTTCTGAAAATTCTGAAAAACTTCTATCAGTGGTTAGACCAAACAATCTCAGAGAAGACCCTCAGAGATTGAGGGGAAGGCCGGGGAGAGAGGAAGGAACTGTCATTTTTCCTATGCGAAAGCAGACAGAGCTTCTGGGCTTTTGTTTTCTGCAGACACATGGAGGCCATGTGTGCTTCCAAGACTTCCAGCCCCACACAGACATTTTAATTCACATCTTAAAAATCTATAGGACAAAATTAGAGTTGGCCACGATATAGTCAGTTAGTGCTCAGGATGGTGTAAGTTCCCCCCAGGGCAGAATCCAGGAGGGAACGAAGGAGGTTCTTCTCACTTCGCCTTACAGAGAATCATCCAGTTTTGGTCTTACAGAGAAGAATGATATAGGGACCAGGCATGGTGGCTCACACCTGTAACCCTAGCACTTTGGAAGGCTGAGGTGGGTGGACTGCTTGAGGCCAGCAGATCGAGACCAGCCTGGCCAACCTGGCAAGATGCTGTCTCTTCAAAAAATGCAAAAATAGCTGGGCATTGTGGCCCATGCCTGTAATTCCAGCTACTTGGGAGGCTGAGGCACAAGAATCGCTTGAACTGGAAGGCAGAGCCTGCAGTGAACCAAGATTGCACCACTGTATTCCAGCCTGGGCAACAGAGTGAGACCCTGTCTCAGAAAAAGAAAAGAATGATATAGACTAGGCACTGTATTTGCTTTTCTCATGGAGGAAAGCAAACTAGAGACTCCAAGGTGGTGAGGAATACAAGATATCAGCTGTGCTTCAGTATTTCCTCAGCTTCCACTTTGGGTATATACCTGGTAGGAACAAGAAATCTTAGTGCTATTTTAGTTAAATAAAATATCTCTTTTGTTCTCACAGATATTGAGGAAATGACAAAGCAGCATATTTTAGCTGCTCATGTAACTAAAAAGTAGTCAACCTAGACTGTCAGAACTGGTAAGACCCTTCAAGATCGTCTACACATGATAGTTTTCAAATGGCTGCTGGGTCCCATTAGTGCTGCAGTTAAGAAATCAGGTGGGGTGAACTGCATGTTTAATGAAATGACCAGAATAAAACAGTGGAAGAGAGTGCCTGGCATGTAGTAAGGGTAAGCATTGTTTCATGAAACTTTGCTTCAATTGTGTGTGGACAGTTTGTGTGTATGCTGGATAATAATATATTTGTTATTTTGGTTTAAAAAGTTTGGAAGACACTGATCTGCATCAGTGAGTTTTAACTTTCGTAAGGGGTCCACAAAGCCTTTTGAGAATCCAATGAAAACAACAGACCTACTTTCCAGAAAATATGTATACTGGCAGTTTGCATGTAATTTTAGGGGTGAGCCGGGAATCTGGGTAAAAAATTCCCCAAATAGGTTACATCTTTCATTTTACAGTTGAAGTCCAGAAAGGTTATTACTCCCCGGAAGAAGAAGAAACATCTTTTTAATTCCCACTCCAGTATATGAAGAAAATCTTTTCCAAAAGTGAGATGTCGTTTTGGGGAAGACATTATTTCTATTAATAAAAGAGAAAATTAAGGCTAGGAAAACTAAAGCTTCTAACAGTGCCTTGAACATAGCAGATGTTCAGTAAATATCTGTTAAGCAAACATATGAATTTATTTATTTTAGACCTAGAAGGTGGAATTCCTTAAGCAAGATTTGGTAACATTAAAAAGTAAGTAACATAAAACTGGGTACCTGTTTTACAGTCTCTCACATGTGCCAATTTTTCTCTGGTACAGATATCCAAATCCATGAAGTCCCGTTTATTTTTCACACCTCTTTCCATGAAGGTACTTCCAGCATCACAAGAAGATATCTCATATTTACCTAAAATATGAAGAGAATGCAGTAACAGCTCATATTTCATTCTAGTGATGCTGTTTACAACTACTATCTCAAAAATGCAGTGCAATCAAAGCTTGTGGTTTTGAATGCAGCTTGCCGATACTGCTGAAAACATTCATGACTATACAGAAGTCTTCAGTCTAAAAATGGAAAACTGTGAAGAAAACACAGACTGTTTTGTTAAAAATAACAGATCTTGGCCCTGTGTGGTGACTCATAACTGTAGTCCCACCCAGTACTTTAGGAGTCATGGCAGGCAGATTGCTTGAGCTTAGGAGTTAGAAGCCAGCCTGGGCAACACGTTGAAACCCTGTCTCTACCAAAAACACAAAAAATCAGCTGGGCGTGGTGGCATGTTCCTAGGCAGATGTGGGAGGATCGCTTAAGCCCAGAAGGCAGAGGTAGCAGTGAGCCATGGTCACATCTGCACTCCAACCTGGGCGACAGGGCAAAACCCTGTCTCACAAAAACAAAAACAGATATTGAGTTAGTTCTTGTTCTAGTAATATTGTAGACTTTCTCTTCTTGGCTAAGGAAAAAGCTCTCCCTCCCCATTCCCTTCTCCATACCTATTTATGGAAGGCAGCTCTCCTGACCTTACCTCTTATATAACACCCTGAAGAGTTACAGACTAAATTCTGTCCTCATCAACTTCTGCCCAGAAAGAGGCTGAATCTCTGACCTTTCCCAGTGAAAAGAAGAGAAACTGCCTAGAACATTACCATCAGTTTTTTTTCTAGATCATTCCCCATGAGAATAAAAGCCAGTGTTTCACCTCAGAGCGTATCCCTTACTGATAGCTTCTAGAAAACATGAAATTAAAATCTGTTTCCAAATGAGTATTTTCTGTTTAAATTAGTACAGTACATGCTGACTTTTTTTTTGGCATGTAGAAAATAACTTTAAAATATAAAAATACAAAATGTTACTGCAAAGTAATATTAATTTCTAGAACTCTGACATGACCACTGCCTTTGATGTAGTCACTGTATAAAACCACCCTACATGGAACTGCTACTGGCTCAAATGCTGTCTTGCCCCTGCTCAGTGGAGTCTAAGTTTCCCAGAAAAATCACAAAATATATGTAATCTTTAATTCTATTACCCTCACTAGATTGTCCATATAAGCCATTGCTCTTGGTTTCAAAAGATGTTAGGTAGTTTCTGAAAATTCAAGCTACCAGAGTATGACATTTACCAGGAGCTGGAGGGATGGGGGAATGGGAGTTATTAATAAATACATAGTTTCCATTTTGCAAGGTGAAAAAAGATCTAGAGTTGGATGGTAGGGATGGTTGTACAACAATACAAATGAAGTTCATCTCCCGAGACTGTACATTTAAAAGTAATTAAAGTGGTAAATTATATATTATATATATTTTTAAATAAATAAATAAACTCCAATTTGCCCTCCAAGGTTGAAGGATTTTCATCACTCACATTCATGAGAATGTGTGGCAGATATGAAAAAGCATTCGCAAGGATGGAATAATGTTTGAAAATAATGGAACGCACTGGGCCTGTTAGAGCAGGGCTTCTGTGCTCACAGGCTGTACATTCATTTGTGTGTTTGGATCACAGGGGTACGTACATAGGACTGGAAAACTCCCAGTGAGGAACAGTAGAATCAGACATAAGATGCATCAGGGGACCTGACCTTCAGAGTCTGGGAGAACCTAAATGCTTAGGGGACCAGACCCTCAGAGTCTGGGAGAAGCTAAGTGCTTAGAGTTTCCACATTTACTAGAAATCAGTCACTGTGGAAATAAAAAACGTTGTGGTAGAACAAGAGAGATGGCTAACTGGTTTTATTCAGGGTCATGGGCTACATTGTGTTACCTCAAAATTCATATGTTGAAGTCCTAATCCCCAGTGCCTCAGAATGTCACCGTATTTGAAGACAGGGTTTTTAAATAGGTGATTAAGTTAAAGTGAGGTCATTAAGGTGGTTCCTAATCCACTATGACTGGTGTCATAAGAAGAGGAATTAGGACACAGAAATGCAGAGGAAAGATCATGTGAACACGAGTAGAAGACAGCCATCTAGAAGACAGGGAGAGGGTTCTCAGAAGAAACCAGCCCTGTCCCCACCTTATCTCGGACTTTAAGAGTCCAGATTTGTGAGAAAATAAATTTCTGCTGATTAAGCCACCTAATTGGTGCTACTTTGTCAGGGCAGCCCTAGCAGACTAACACATGGGGCACAATGTGTGATTGTGGTGACTTGGAGTAGCATGTTGGCAAGTATCCTAAGACCAAATCTGGCTTTGCAGTGAAGAGAGCTACCATTGAATAGTGATGTTTGCCACAGGAGGGGGAAAAAAGAGCAGTGGCTATGCGTGTACCAGGTTTCTACCATCCTTCCAAGCAATGGCTTTGGCATTTATATGCCATTCAGATTTTTTTTTGCCTTTTGAAAAATTCATATAAATTTAAGGCATACGAGTACAGTTTTGTTACATGAATATATTGCAGAGTGTAAAGTCTGGGCTTTTAGTGTAACCGTCATCTCAATAATGTACATTGCACCCATTAAGCAATTTCTCACTCCCCTCCCAACCTTCTGAGTCTCCAGTGTCTATTACTCCACACTGTATGTCCAGGTGTACATATTATTTAGCCTCCACTTACAAGTAAGAACATACAGGCCAGGTGCGGCGGCTCGCCCCTGTAATCCCAGTACTTTGGGAGGCCAAGGCAGGCAAATCACCTGAGGTCAGGAGTTTGAGACCAGCCTGGCCAACATGGTGAAAACATGTCTCTACTAAAAATACCAAAAATTAGGATGTGGTGTTGTGCGCCTATAATCCCAGCTACTTGGGAGGCTGAGGCAGGAGAAACACTTGAACTCAGGAGAAGGACGTTGCAATGAGCAGAAATCATGCCATTGTACTCTAGCCTGGGCAACAAGAGTGAAACTCCATCTTAAAAAAAAAAATCTAGGTGTTATCAAAATTATAGTTAATAATTTTAACAAGAAAATAGTTACGTTAAAATAGCAAAAAAAAAAAAAGAACATGCAGTATTTGACTTTCTGTTTCTGAATTATTTCACTTAAGATAATGGCCTCCAATTCCATCCATGCTGCTACAAGACATGCTTTCATTCTTTTTATGGCTGAGTAGTATTGTCTTATATATGTATACCGTATTTTCTTTAATTATCCATTGATGGATATTTAAGTTGATTTTATATCTTTGTTATTGTGAAGAGTGCTGAAATAAACATACAAGTGCAGATATATTTTGGATATAACGATTTATTTTACTTTGGGCAGATAGCCAGCAGTGGGGTTACTGGATCAAATGCTATTTCTATACAACACCATAAAGATTTTTAAAGCATTTTTTTCAAAATTCTTCAGTGAATAGAAAGAAACGGAAACTGACTTCCTAATATCTGTGGCTTCCTGTCTACCAAACACTGCCAGGAAATGCAGCACATGCTTCCATGTTGAAGAGTCTCAAAGGAACATGACAAAGGGATTCCCTCAAGGAAAGGAAATCGGGAAGTGCAAGAGGTGAGCCTGCTGCTGTAAGGCCTAGTAGGGCTCCTCTTGCTCCATTTACAGTGAATGGAACTAAATGAACAGGCTGAGTCGCACTCACGGTTTGTTGAAATCCTGCTTGTTCCCATGAAGCCACTGCTAGAGGATGCTTCATTGTTACTAAGATCAACAGATGTAGGCTAAAATGGCCAGAAAAAAAAAAAAAGTTTTGTTCCAATTTACAATGGTAAGTCACAAACCAAAAGATTATCCTAAGAACAGTGTCAGGTCATTAGATTACCATGAACTAGGCAAAGAAAATGGTAACAGGTAAAACCTTTGAGAGATGAGAAGAGAGTGCCCATTCTAGAAAAAAGGAGAACACACTATAGTTTTCCTCAGTCATCAAACTTTTTATTTTTATTATTTATTTATTTTTAAGTCTCACTTTGTTGCCCGGGCTGGAGTGCAATGGCACAGTCTTGGCTCACTACAGCCTCCGCCTCCCGGGTTCAAGCAAGGCGGAGGTTGAAACTCAGTCATCAAACTTTGACTGTAGTACCAACTGTCGCCAGATATAGCTGGAGGTGCAAAGAGGCAGAGGTGAGATTCTTGTGCCCAGGGAGCCCACCAGAGGGCAGGCAGCACACAGGCACATGGACCTCATGCTTCCATGGCCCATGGACAGAAAATGAACAGAGAGACCCGGGTCAGCAGCTCAGATCGTGACTGCCTGAATAAACTGGGCCAAAACAGGTTCACAAAACAGGCCAAGGAAACCATCAGTACTCTCTCTTTTCACAGTGGCTACTTCTCTTTGTTCAGGAAGTTACTATATCTTGGCCTGCTAAAAAATGAACAAAGTCCAGAGAAGACCACTCCATGAGAAAAAAGGCATAAGGACCACAAACTACTCATTTGAATACTTGCTCCAAATGCTAAGAATATGTAGTTGTGTTAATGACATTACTCCATAGTTGCTTATTGGCAGGTAAATTCAATCTAGTTGCCTAAATCCAGCAAGGAGCTTTCCTTATAGTGGTTGCTCAAGAAACAGTAGTTTAAACCGCTTGTATGAGAGTATTTATTTTTAAATACTAATTAGCTAGACAAACTGCATTAGATTATATGCCGTGTAATGTTATGAAGGCAAATCACTTTTTACCAGGCAACTTAAAACCAAATCATGAAATTAAAACTTAGAAAGTAGAAGAGAATGACATATTGGTCCCCAGTGTTCAGTCCTCTTTACTGGCTAATATACCTACATTAATATCTTACTCAGACAAGATCCCTTAGAAGGAAAAAAGCTATGAGAAGAAACCTTGGTAAGACTCAAACTTGACAGAAAAGACAACGCACTACTTCGCAACAGAGAGGAGGTGACACATGCAGAGCAAGGCATTGTTCAAACCAGAGAGGGAGGAGAAAATGAAACCATGCGCAATAAGCATTCTACACACCAACGACGAGGCTTGTGTGCGCCCCACTTCTGTGGCTTTGAAGCTGCTGCGGGCGACGCCTCTGGCCCTCGCTCGGGCCCTTCCACTCATGTTTCCGGTGAGCCCAGAGTGGCCACAAGAGCTGCAAAGTCTCAGTTAGGGTGTGTTTGGCCTTGGCTACAGATAGTGAGGCTGCAAGGGCGAAACTGTGCCTGGAAGCGGTGGATGTCCGGCAACCCCAAGCTACGCAGGGCCAGAAATGCCTCCGAGGCTCGTGCGTGGGTGGAGAAGGCGCGCAGGGGCGTGGGGATTGGCGCGAGCACGTGGGCCTGGGCAGGACTTCCTTTTTCTTCCCATTAACTCCACCCCCACCCCCAAATTTGGCATTATCCAGCTTTTAAATTTTTGCAAATCTTATGTCTATTGGGTGGCATCAAACAATTTTTTTTTTCAGTTTGTGTTTTCTGCTCACCAATGAGTGTAAGTACCTCTTCATAAGTGTGATAGTTTTGGAGTCTTCCATTCTGCAAATTGCCTGTCTCTTCCGTTGCCCATTTAAAAAATAGTTTCTCATCTTTGTGATTTGGAAGAAACCTTTTTGTAAAAAAATTGCAAATATCTACTTCCAGTCTATCACTTGTTAATTTTTACTATACAGTGCTTTAACTGTAATTTTAAATGTTAATGTTGTCAAACTCAGCCATTTAAAAATGTGTGCTTTTTGGGTATTTTTAAAAGAAAATTCCACTTATCACAAGGACAAGGCATGATATGATACTTTCTTTTTATTAACTTTGTAAGTTTACTGTTCACAGTTAAGTATCTTCTATCCTTCAGGAATTTACACTCACACATATGTAGGTATATATGTGAGTGAGATAGAGGTCCAACTTTATCTCCATATAGTGAGCCATTATTCCTTGACATCATCTATTAAATAGCATATACTTTCTCTAATAGTTTGTGAAGCCATCTCCAGCAAATTCCCATGTATACATAGATCTACTCTGACCCTTCCATTTCTGCATCAGCAGTTTAACACTTTGTATTATTCATAAAATCTTGTGGGATTAGTCTTTGCTCTTTGATCATTTTTTTCCACCTGATTTATTTATTCACAAACTTTATTCTTCCATATAAATTTTAAAATAAGTTTATCAAGTGTCTTTAAATATCTTGCTTAAATTTCAAGAGCATTGTATTCGATATATAAATCAATTTAGGAAGAACTTACATCTTCACAATGTTAAATTCCTCCATTTATTCAAGTTTCTCTTTGTATCTTTTAATAGAGTTTAATTTTTTCATAAAAGTCTCATGTACTGAGAACTTTTGAAAATTTCATAGTTTTTGTTACTACTGTGAACTGTATCTTCTTGTCATGTTTCATACTTGGTAATTATTAGTGTAGACATATGATACTGGTTTTTGTAAAGTTGATATTGTTTATCAAGCTTGCTGAATTCCTCAGTTCTTAGAGCTTGTCTTTTGATTTCATTGAATTTGTATGTAGATAATCATATCATCTACAAATAATAAGAATTTTGTCTCATCACTTATTCTTTTTCTTTTTGTTTTTCTTGTCTTATGTTGCCCAGATTTTTCAGTACAATGTTGAAGGTTACTGTGGTAGTTGGAATTCTTGTTTTCTTTCTGATTTCAAAGAGACTGAAATGCCTCCATTTTGTTTGATATTTGCTATAAATAACTAATTTATAGTCTTTATCATCTTGAGAAAGCTTTCTTCTAGTCCTGCTTTTCTAATATTCTTTTAATTATAAATGTATGTAGAATTTTATTAAATAGCAAACTGGATTTGTTGAAAAGCTTGTGTTGAAGTTATAAGGGCACATACACAGGCTGTTCATCAGAGTATTATTGGAGTGGCAGGTAGTTTGGGGCGCTTATATGCCCATCAGAAAGAGCAACAGGTAGGTAAAATGTGGTAGACATATGGAGTGGATTACTAGGCTAACATTCAGGAATAATGACATAAATATAAATTTAGCAACATGAATAGATCTTAAACACACTGTGTTGGATAAAGGAAAAGCTTAAAAAAAGGTTGAGAGCTATACAATGATAAAACATTACACTAATTTTTAAAACCTGCATATGGGATACATACTAATTTTTTAAGTAAATGTATATGTCCAAGAAGAGACACAATAGATTAAGTACTTATATAAGGGAATAAAACAGGAATGTGAATGGGGCAGAGGAAGAGAAAGCAAAAGACAATACAGTATAATATAGAATGTGCACAGACCTGTGAGAATCATATAAAATGAATCAAAGAATATGATTAATTCAACTTTCTGTACTTGGGGACTTAAAGAAATATTATAGCTAATGTTTATCGAATACCTACAGTATGCTAGGCATTATTGCCCCAGTTTTATAGTTTAGGAAATTAAAACTTAGGAAAACTAAGTGACTTGCCCAGGCCCTACGTTATATGGCATAGCTGGGATCCCAATTCAAGTCTGTCAACCTGTAAAGCTGACACTGTATCCACTCATTTCCTACTCTCCTCCCTCCAAGAAGGTGATCTGCCTTACTTTAGATACAACTCTTACTAGAGGAAAAAGGTCAAAGCCTGTGTGTTATTTCCTGCTCTGCCCTTCTATTTATTCTCCGTCAGAATACCCTTTTACGAGGTTCTCTTGGAACACAACCCTGACTACTGGCAAGTGAAAGACATAATGATGGCCAGCCTTGGACTTGGCTCAGTGAAGCTACTTTAATGAATAATAATAGATTTATTTGAAAATTAATGAGTCTGAAAGTTGTGAGTGATCATAAACTGCTGTGTTACAAAGGAGGGGCAGGTGGAAAACACATTGTGGACAAGGAATCTACTTCTGAAAATATGTGCTTTGTTTCTGAATGCTAAAATAATCTCATGTTTTCCAAATGTACAACCTCCAGATACTACATTCCTTTTCATGTGACCTGCATTGATGTGGTAGCATGAGAGAGTGACAAGAAAGGCTGAGAATACATGTGACCTTTGAATGGTCAGATCCTTTCAGTTTTCTGACTACGAATGTGTTATAAAATCAAAATATTAAGGATTTCTAATCATTATCTGCATTTTTCAACTCTCTGTTATGATTGCTATAATAACCGACATACAAAGCATTTACATTGTGCCTTTCACATGTGCTTTTTTTAATGCACATGTACTTTCCCTGTGGTAGTGATTGATGCAGGAAAAAGATAAGGGGACGTCCCCAGAGAACCTCTGACCCACCTGCACACTGGAAAAATGGGGTTAGAGCCACAGCAAGTTGGAAGCAACCGCTGGCAGTGAGGAGGAGCCTGGGCACTTCAGTCCCTATGTGTGGCCTGGAATGAATCTGTGAGGTGGGGGCCTCTCGCTTTGCCAAAAGTTTTTTTCCTTTTTGCCCAGTAAATTTCATTTCCCTCTCCCTTTATTGTGTCTGCATGCCTAACTTTTCCTGGTCGTGTGACAAGAACTGTTTTAGCTGAACTAAGGAACAAAGTTCTTCATCAGTAGGGAGGCAGTACAGTAAGTTTACATGTATGCATGGGCTTTAAAGTCAGACCACAATTTGTATCCCAACTCCATTGCTCACTAGCCTCACCCAAGGAAATTTACATAATCTCATTTTCTCATTTGGCCTCAGTTTCTTTGACTGTAAAGTGGGGATAGTGTCACACTAGGATTTCTCAGCCTCAGCAGTATTCACATTTTGGGCTGGAAAATTCTCTGTTGTGGAAGTCTGTCCTATGCATTGCAGAATGTTTAGTAGTATCTCTGACCTTTACTCACTAGATGGTAATAGCATTCCAATTGTAACAGCCAAAAATGTCTCTAGACACGGCTCCTTGTCCCTGGGAGGGCAAGTCACTCCTGGTTGAGAATTGCTGAGATATGTCTACTCTAAGGATTGTTTTGAGGATTAAATGAAATAATGATGATGTTTGTATAGTGTTTGCCATGCAATAAAAATTGCATAATTTATTGTATGTGATGAACAAATTTTATAAAAATTCAATACAATTTTTGCAATATGTCATACTTTTGAACTTGTGTCAGATCACTCCATGTGCACGTATTGGTTTAGGATACTGCTAGTCGTAGCTGCCTCTTGTCTCATGCTACCCTTCCTTCACATTTTCCTCAGTCCACCTTTCAGCTCCAGCCATTACTATGGCAATCGCCTGCACACAGTGTAACCTGATAGCTTCGCACCTCAACTGAATCCTACATCTCTCGGTTCTGTCCCAGGGCCTCTCTGCTGCAACAGGACACCCACAGCCATACTGACACAGAAGTAAATCTCAAGTTAACACTTTCATGGGGCAACCGTTGGCTAAAAGGGGTGGGAGAATGTGGATAAATCCTTTCTCTCCCATCCATGGAGAAGATAATTCTGTGGTGCATTCTTTGGCTTCACAGTGGGTCCCTAGTGGGATCAAGTAGCAGATGCCACAGAAGTGATGATCTTGATAATGCATCCTTGGGTTGAATTCCATCCTCCCTTATTTCATCCTTCTCAGGCCCTCTGTCTCCTGTTCCTTGCTGTCACTTACCAAAATAGACCACTCACTTGCAAGCCCTTATCTCAGGTTGTATTTGGGAGGAAAGTTAAGCTAACATAGTTCAGTAGGAGAATATAGTATTCATTCTAAAACATATTCCATGCCTGCTGTGGAATACTGTAAATGGTAACGGTTCCAAGCATTAGTATCTGAATGTCCAAGCATTCGTGTCTAAATTTTATCAACGAGAAAGCACAATTCAAAGATTTGCCTGAACTCATCCTGCAAGTCAGGTGTAAAACTTAGTTTTTCAGTTATTCAGTCTTGTCTGTGGCTGCAACTTCATTTTTTAAATGACTTTTATTAGGTAAACCCTGTAAATAACAATCATAGGCTGGGTGCAGTGGCTCACGCCTTTAATCCTAGTACTTTGGGAGGTCGAGGAGGGCAGATCACCTGAGGTCAGAGTTTGAGACCAGCCTGAGCAACATGGAGAAACCCCATTTCTACTAAAAATATAAAATTAGCTAGGTGTGGTGATTCATACCTCTAATCCCAGCTACTCTGAAGGCTGAGGCAAGAGAATTGCTTGAACCTAGGAAACAGAGATTGCAGTGACCTGAGATTGCACCACTGCACTCCAGCCTGGAGAGCAAAACAACTCCATCTCANAAAGAGAAAATCCTAGCTCTACTAAAAGCTATATGGAAGCCTAAGGCAGTGGCATTAATGCACTGCAAAAAAAAAAAAAAAAAAAAAAAAAAAAAAAAAAAAAAAAAAAAAAAGAAAAGAAAGAAAGAAAAAGAATGATCAGAAAAGAACGGTCATGTACAAGTGTAGGCCTGTTCGCATCTGCTAATTCATTTGTCAGTATCCATGGTTCCTGCTAACACAGAATTAATTCCCTGGGCACAGGTGTAGGTGCTTGAAAATCTGTGGAATTAGCGCATCAATGTGTTACCCTTGGTGGGCCTTATTTTAATAATACTGGATTAATTTTGAACAGTCTCATTCTTTTAACTTTCTATTTTGAAATATATTTATAAAAAAGTTGCAAGGATAACTCAAAGAATGCCCATAAGCCTTTCACCAAGATTCACCAGTTAACATTTTGCTATATTTGCCTTATTATTTTTTCTTTGTGTGTGTGTGTGTGTATGTATGTATGTATATACATACATATATATATATATATATATATTTTTTTTTTTTTTCTGGTCCATTCTGCAAAGAAGTTGACATCATGATCTTTGACTTTTAAATAGCTTAGTGTGTGCATCAGGTCTTTGAATAATGTTACTTTGTTCAACATCATTCCCTTTTAATGTTGATGAGAAAAAAATCTGTTCTCAGCCACAGCCCCTGGAGTTTGCGTATTCTTCCCCTGTCTACATAAGTTTTCTCTGGGTACTCCAATTGCCTCCCACATCCCAAAACTGTGAATGTTAGGTTTATTGGCATGTCTACAAGATTCAAGTCTAAGTGAATATGGGTGTGGACGTGAGTGTTCCCTGCAATGGAATGAAGTCCTGTTCTAGAAGGGTTCCTGCCTTGCACCCTGAACTGTTGTGATAGGCTCCAGGCACTCATGACCCTAAACTGGAAAATTTGGGTAAATAATTATCTTACTTGTTTTTATTAACCTTTCTTAAATGTACACAGAACTCACATTTCAATGTTTAATATTAGAAGTGTTTGGGGTCTGTATTTAGAAGTTTGATGATACTTTGTGACCAGAAGTCAGCCGTAGGAACTTAACTCTTGTTTGCATCGATTAGCCTATGGTAAAATCGGTTTCATATATGTTGTTTGGCTTAAAGTCAAAGTTTCCAAGAGCCTAGTGACAACGCTGAGGACTTACTGTATTTGTTAAGAGTAAGAATATTTTTTCATACCCTTATATAACCACAGCACAGTTGTCTAAAGTGGGAGATTTAAAATGGGTAAATACTACTGATTAATCTATAGTCCACTGTTAAATTTTGCTAAGTGTCCTCAAATGTCCCCCCCAAAAAAGCAGTTTTTTTCTGGCCCAGAATATAGTTAGGTCAGAATAATGCATTAGCATTTAGTTGTCATGACTTTTCACTCATGACTTTTTACTCTTCTTGAATCTGTAACATGAACAGTCTTGCTTTCTTTTAAAAAATTATGAGAAATATATTATTGATATGTTCAGAGAAAGAAAAATTCCCATTAAGCATTAGATGTTAAGTTGCTTAACCATTGTAATGGAAATCTTTCCAAAATGCATCATCTGCTTCCTTGTGCCATTGTGCTCCAGAAAGGATTTAAGATTATTTCTACATGTACAAGATAAAATAGGAGGAAATGATTACAATAGAGAGCTTTTCTATTCCCTAGTTCTTCCCCTAGTTTCCTCTCCATTAGGTTTATAATTCTTCACACAAGCACTCTCTTTCCCCAAGAAAATCCCTCCACCTCCAACAGGAAGCCCCATTCCCGTGACTCAACAGTGTCATTTTGACTTTCCTTAGCCCTAAGCACTTTCCTTTGTGAGCTCTTTCTTCCATTACAAAAATAATTTTAAATTATATTTTACAACTTTGGTGGAACAAAAATGAATATGTTAATACTGTAACTAAAACATTTTCTTCTAAGAATTTTTTTTTCTTTCTCGGATTTTTTTTTTTTTTTTTTGTTTTTTTTTTTTTTTTTTTTTTTTTTTTTTTTTTTTTTTTTTTGAGGTAGAGTCTCACTCTTGTCGCCCAGCCTGGAGTGCAGTGGCGCTATCTCAGCTCACTGCAACCTCTGCCTTCTGGGTTCAAGTGATTCTCCTGCTCCAGCTTCCCAACTCCAAAGTAGCTGGGACTACAGGCATGTGCCACCATGCCTGGATAATTTTTGTGTTTTTAGTAAAGATGAGGTTTCACCATGTTGGCTAGGCTGGTCTCAAACTTCTGACCTCAGGTGATCCAACTGCCTTGGTGTCCCAAAGTGCTGGGATTACAGGCTTGAGCCAGTGTGCCTGGCCGAGTTTTTTCTCTTTTCATTTTAAAAGAAATTAAAACATTTTCATGGTCCCCCAAAAGCATCGTAGGCCCTATGCACTGTACTTATGGTGCCCAGCAGATAACACTGGTCTTGCCCTCACCCCCCATATGAATCCTGCAGACTGAGTGATTGGATGTAGACGCACTCTCGGGGACTGCAGCAACAGGTCAGGATGGCCACTGGCTCCCAAGCCCCACAGAAGCATGCAGAAGGTATGGTGAGGGAGGATCTCTGGCCCTCTAATATCAATGGCCAGGGTAGACCTGGGTACTCTGCAATAGTCCGTTCTGTGTGAGTTACAGGCATGTCCACTTATTCTGTTTAATTATGGAATGTGTTAGAGCAGTGCATGTATCTCTCCCAAGGACAGGTAACATATAGAGGTGGGTAGAGAGCAGGACCACCTACAGACACCCTGGGAAAGGAATTATTTCCTTAATTAGCAAAGCTCCTCCCTTTCCCCCCCAAGTCAGTACTTCCCCACTTACTGTGCAGAGTTGCATGTGGTGTCTTTCCAGTTCCAGCTTGGGGCCTACCAGGATAAACAAGGAAGTTAGATTCTCTCAACATTGGATGCTTATTTTGTTACCCCAAGAAAGGGCTCCAAATTTCTGACTATCCTAAGGACTCAGTTAAAGCTTTTAATTTTCTCAGTGCTGGTGATTGGAATGGAGGGATATCTTTCAAAAGCAGCTTTGTAAATAAGGGAGAATTACCAAGAGTAGCAAACTGGCCTAAGATCTGCAAAGTTCAGAGTTGTTGACCTCAGTCCGAAAAAGTGGGAACAGTAAGCCTTCTGTTAACCACTGAACTCAGACCCACTAATTTCCTTACTGCACTCATGCCTCAAATAACAATCA
This sequence comes from Cebus imitator, assembly GCF_001604975.1. Classification (NCBI taxonomy): domain Eukaryota; kingdom Metazoa; phylum Chordata; class Mammalia; order Primates; family Cebidae; genus Cebus; species Cebus imitator. Next base: position 269,879 of record NW_016107556.1, read on the forward strand.
CCCCGATCCATACTATTGTCAGACTTTGTGGCCAGTCAAGTCTTCCCACATGGAGTTATGAAAACTGAGATTTCTCGAGGTAATAAAATCTGGTAACATCCTAATTGGTTCAGATCCTGTTTTGGCCCAATACCATGGTAATATTCATGAAGTAAAGAGAAGGTCGTTGGGACATTGGGGCTTAGTCATTTAGGGGGAATTTCCTGAGGGGGTTGGTGAGGGGAGTCATGAGTGACTCAGCTCCAACAGGACCGCTCTATTTGAATCTGTTTCATATATTGGGGATCTACATAAACTTTTGTTTGAAAATTAGATTCTGCTTTTTTAAAAAAGAAGTCTACAAGTCACCAATAGTCTTTTTTCTTACTTTTATTGCAGAAACGATCTAAGCAATCTTAGAAGCTTAAAGATTTAGACTGTTGATCTTTCATCCACCTAAACTCAGGGTAGTTCACAGGGAAAACAAGTAGCCTTGGTGTCCAAGACATGTAGAATCAGCCTTAGCCGTGCAGAGAGGAGCTGCGTTATCTGAAGTCAGTAGCTCTGCCTCTCAGTTATCTGTAACATGAGGATTATAAACTTAACTCACAGGGGGGTTGTGAGTGTAAAATTGGATAATGTGTGTAGGGAAGTACCCAACTTAGCCATATTGCAGCTTCAATACAGTTCACCTTCTCTGAGCTGCCCTTTTCCCACTGAGGTCAACCTTATGTACTCTCCCTATTAAAGGAACTTCTTTCCTACCCCATGGTGCAAAACCCATTTTTTTCTTATTTGGGCCCCAGCAAAGATAAAAGATGCTGTTACAAGAAAGGGGTCCCAATCCAGACCCCAAGAGAGGGTTCTTGGATCTTGTGCAAGAAAGAATTCGAGTTAAGTCCATAGCGTAAAGTGAAAGCAAGTTTATTAAGAAAGTAAAGGAATAAAAAAAATGGCCACTCCATAGGCAGAGCAGTAGCATGGGCTGCTGGTTGCCCATTTTTTATGGCTTTTTCTTGATAAGGGGTGGATTACTCATGCCTCCCCTTTTTAGACCATAAGGGTAACTTCCTGACATTGCCATAGCATTTGTAAACTGTCATAGTGCTGGTGGGAGTGTAGCAGTGTGGACAACCAGAGGTCACTCTCATCACCATCTTGGTCTTGGTGTGTTTTGGCCGGCTTCTTTACTGCAGCTTGTTTAATCAGCAAGGTCTTTATGACCTGTATCTTATGCTGACCTCCTATCTCACCCTGTGACTTAGAATGCCTCACTTACTGGCAATGAGCCCAGCAGGTCTCAGGCTTATTGTACCCAACCCCTATTCGAGATGTTGTTGCTCTGGTTCAAACACCTCTGACAATGCTGGATATTATTCTGAACAATGAGCCCTCATATACCATAAAAATTATTTATTTGGTTACTTATTTTCTCTTTCCTCCAGAAGGTTCTACCAGAAGAAAATTTGTATGACCATGGAAATAATTCTTAGATACAACTCCAAAAGCATAATCCATAAAATATTAATAAACTTGACTTTATTAAAATTAAAAACTTTAGTTCTCCTACTTAATCACACCTAAAAATGCTATTAAGAGAATGAAAAGATGGCAACGTAATAAAGTGTTTATAAAAGATATATCTGATAAAGCACTTGTATACAGAATACATAAAGAATTAATGGAATACTGTTAGACAGTAAAAAGAAAGGTACTACTGATACACAATAATATTGAAGAGTCACAAATGCATTATGTTAAGCAAAATAAACCAGATTGAAAAGCGACATACTGCTTAATAATAGAAAACAGATCAGTGGTTCAGGAGCTGGAGTAGCAGAAGAAGCTGTGTCCAGAGAGGCATAAGGAAAGTTTTGAGAGTATTGGAACTTGACCACAAGTCCTGTTTTCTAGATGCTGGAGTGGCATTGGCAGTGTTGCACTATCAGAATCGCTGAAGTGAATTAACCAAGTCTCATTAGGCTTTGAACATGCAAATAAATAGACCATGGTGAACCCCAATGCCTTGAAATGCTGTCTGCTCAAAAATCTGTGGAGAGGAAGCAAGGGCAAAGGCAGTATCTCTCCTTGGCACTTACTCTAGGCAGTCTAAACTGAATCCTTCAATGTTTCCTATTTACTTACAAAATAAATCAAAGTTCTTAGCCAGGTTTATAAGGCTCTTTGTGATCACTCTGTTTTCCTCTCTAGGATCATCTCATAGCATCCCCACCTCCTGCTTCTGCCCCCCCACCCCCGTCCACCCTTGTTTTTTAGTCCAGAATTACATGCAAGTCCTCTAACCTACCATATTCCCTCACACTTGCGGTCATGCTCACCTCTAAAGTGTACTGGAAACTCCTCTTTAGATTTGAGAACTCATCCAAATATCATCTCCACATCAGGGACACTTTCCCTAATCTCCAGCCATCCTCAGCACCCAAGCTGAATTAGACACCCTTTGTCCATGCTCCCATATGCTCCATGTATTCCTCTACCATGACTCTTCTCAAGTCATTTGAAAATTGTTACTTCACTTATCTGTGCCTGCTTCCAGACTATTATTTCCTTGAGGACAGGACCATGTTTTTCATCTATGTCCCCAGCATAGTACCTATCATGTATAAATATATATTAACTAAATGAATGGCTAAATGGATTATTGAATACATGTGGATGAATGGATGATGGATGGAGAGATAAATAAACACTATAAAACAAGTATGTAAAAAGCGCTTTGGGAACTGTAAATTTGTGTTTCTGTGATCCTTGTGCATTAGTAAATCTGATTGACTGATTTTGGATTTCTAGTTATCCCACCAACACTCTGTTTTCATATATGAAATTTATACAGATTAAGCTAGATTGTAATTGTGGTAGAAGATAATACATGCCAGGTTGGAGGAGACTCACACATTGGCCACAGATAATCTTTATGGCAGCACCATTCTGGAAATACTAGTCTAATCACTTGTACAATATCAAGATGACCAGCCAAATCAGACAAGTCAAAGCTACTACATACTGTTCCAATTTGACATGATTCTATAGTCCCAGATTTAATTTCAAGTATAAGTTCAAATAACTGAAATATAACTAGAATTCTGCCCACTCCACATTGAGGGAAAAGGAGAAGTATAGGAGTGGAAGGAGACGGAGGAGGAGGAGACACTTTGATAATTGTTAGGCTTAGACAAATGAAAAATGAATAAGTAGCTACACATGAAAAAGCAACCTGAAAATTAAAAAGTACTTTGAACATGTACTTTTGGCATCACAATGACTTCTTTTTTTAAGTTTAATATATTGGTATAGCAGATAATCCAAGTCATAAGAATAACTATTAATATGTATATAATGAGCTATGAAAAGAAAAGCAACCAACTATCAGTCTGTTTTTTAAATTTTTCATTTTTTGAGACAGGGTCTCTGTTGCCCAGGCTGGAGTGCAGTGGCATGATCTCAGCTCACTGCAACCTCTGCCTCCCAGGCAGGCTATTATTATTAAAATAATATTGAATATCAGAGTAAAAAAAATTGCGCTCTGATAATTGGAATGACTATTGCCCAAATTTTATTATAGCTTCTAGTTATTTTTGTTTGCCTGTAGCTTAAAGTTTGAGTACTATAAACCTATGAATAACAGAAACATAACTTTCAACAAAGATGTCTTACATACGAATGTAGTTCCAGCATAATGACATGATAACAAGACTGGACATAGGTGATATTTAAGAGGAGATAGGTACCTTCTAGTGCTCCAGTTGTAGAGAAATCCACATGAGGAGCAATCCACAAATCCACACACATTAACAACACTTAGGCCAAAACATTGCAGATAGCTACCAAATTCCTTTGTCAAATGTTCTTCAGGGTTTTCAAGTTAAAAATTTGTCAGAAGCCCCAGCGGGCAGCTCAGCAGCATCACCCTGCAAACCCCTGTGCCCCCATCCCAGCACACAACACACATCTATCCTCCCTCTTCACTCACAGGCAAAAAGATTTTGTTAAAATTGGATTGGGGCATCCTCTATGGATAGCCTAAACCCGCAATCACCCATCTGTGAACAGGGAGGCTTTCCTCCAAAATTACAGTACCGCATTTTCAAACCCCAAATTGGGAAATATAGAGAAATAGGCACACATTACAACATATTATAAATTAAAAGTACCTGAGGAAATCAAGGACCTGCAATAAGTCGGTACAAAACCAGTACTATTTCTTTATAATTTCTTTATACTACCAGTATTCTCTGTTTGTTCATCACTGGGAATGCAGAAAATTAGAAAGGTAGTAGAATGATAAGGAACCTAGCACCAGAGCAACCCTGGATCCTGTTTCCTGTAATACTGGCCACTGATGGCCATTATGCTCCAAATAACATGAACTGGACACCTGAAACAGCAAGGCTACTACCCATTTGGCCCCATGTCAGGTCCATCTGGAGAGTATTATCCCACAAGATCATAACTGCTGTTAACCTAATACTGGCCCTCACCATTAGGTTTGTAGGCTCTTATAAACACCATAAGAACTGCTGGCAACCACCCAAGGCATTGCCTCTAGTGAGTCAGCCCACCTTGTATAAGAAGCCCTTCCTAGTTCTGTCTCCTGCTTCGCTCCAAATATCCAGACACTGAGACCCAGCAAGCCTCCTGGTTAGCTAGTGCTAGAGATGTGCCTCATATTTTACAGATAAGAAAACTCAAATTCAGAGAAGTTGAGAAACATGACCACATAAGAACCTAAAGATCAGTGAGACATACATAAACTGGGGTATGGTGGCAAACATCACAGTTACTGCAAAACTTAGACTTAATGAAAGAGTACGACAGTGAAAGAACACAGACTTTGGAGTCAAATAGATCTATTAGAATCCTGGCTCAGTTACTATCTGCGTGATTGTCCATGATTAACGTGTTTGAGTCTCAGTTTTCTTATCTCTAAAATTGGGATAATGCCTGCATTATCTACAGCTGCATAACAAACCTTAAAACAACAGATATCTATTATCTCATAAATTCTGTGGGTCAGGAATCCTGGTATGGCCCAGTTGGGGGCCTCTAGCTCAAGGTCTCTCATGAGGTTGCAGTTAACATGTGAGCCTCATCTGAAGGCTCACCTTGGGGAGAATCACTTCCAAACTCACTTATGTGATTGGCAGGACTCAGTTGTTAGCCAGCTGTTGGACTGATGACCTCAGAAGTCTTCCTCAGTTTCTTACCATGGAGCAGTTCACGCCACATCAGTTGGCTTCTTTCAGAGCAAGCAAGCTAGAGGGTGAGAAAGGGCTCCCAAGAAAGTAAGCTGGTCTTTGTATAACCTGATCTCAGAAGCTTCAGCCTTGCATTTCTCCCATATTCTATTCATTAGAAGTAAAAGGGAAAGATTACAGGAGGGCATGGATACCAGGAGGCAGGGACCAATGTGAGTCATCGTAGCTGCCTACCACAATGCCTTTAACTGAAGAGTTAAACAGTAAAACCATACCTAAGCATCCTGTGCATAGTAGGAGCTTATTAAATAACAAATATTAGTGAATTAAAACATCTGGCAAAGAATCCTAACCTCAAAGCCACAAATTTGTACCTCCCCAAGAAGGTTTGATAAACTCTAGGCTATCTAAAGTTATCTAAACATATTACTATTTGATTTCTAAGATGGTTGTGTTTAATTATATTTCAGAATAAGTTTCAGCTAATGGAACAGAGATTTCTAAAATGTGTACTCAACATATGAGAACGAGAAAAATCACAGGGTAAGGGCAGGTGTTCCCAGTTGCTAGGAGAGCAAAATCCCTACAGAGATTAGTAATTTTGAAGGCGATGCTTAATAATAACACTTATTTTTAACTGTAGTATTAGTGAAAACCATCAGTTACCTAAAGTACTGAGACTAGAGTCTGCAGCACTTGTATTTTCCAGAAATAACATTAAGAAAACTTAGTTTTTGATGAAGGACATTCATTCCTGAAATGCATTCCTCTGGCAACTCTGAGGCTCCTACTAAGAGTTATTTAAATTATTTTGTTCTGCATATGATCTAATATATATATCATGTATTGGGATTATTTCTCAACATGTCTGTTTCCCTGACAAGGCACACACTTGTCCAAAAGACTATTTTGAGTGCAAGGTCCTTGCTTTAGTTTTATTTACATCCTCAAGTCCCAGCACAGTGCCTACACATGTAAGCCACTTGAGAAATGTTGGTTAAAAGTTGCTGAATAGTCTCATTTCTCCCCTTTTTAAAAATAATTCAGATTAAGATGCTTAGCACTCATGGTCTCATAGGGCTTTTTTTTTTTTTTTTTTTGTATATTAGGTGAGATTTAGTAATATTTTTTGAGACAGGATCTCACTTTGTCTCCAGGCTGGAGTGCAGTGGCACAATCTTGGCTTACTGTAGCCTTGACCTCCTGGGTTCAAGCAATCCTACTCCCTCAGCCCCTCAAGTCACTGGGACTACAAGTGCATGCCACCATGCCCCAGTCATTTTTGTATTTTTTGTAGTAATGGGGTTTCACCCTGTTGCCCAGGCTGGTCTTGAACTCCTGGGCTCAAACGACCCACCCGCCCTGGCTTCCAAAAGTGCTGCCATTATAGGCATGAGCCACTGCACCTGGCTTCAGTAGTTTTTTAAAACATTCATTTGAAGATCTGAAAATGAATTTGTCATAAAAATCCAATTCTTTAAAACTTACATGAAATAGTTTTATAATAAACTTGTACAGGAAACTCCTAAGCATATTAAATATCCTGAGTTCTTAATTTTCTTCACTCTACCCTTTCTAATCCTTAAAATGGTGATTTTGACAGTATAACAAAATAGATTTCTTTAAAAGTGAATATTGAGTACAGATGAAATACGCTGCCTAGGAATGAAAAAATGGCCATGGATGTGAATTTTCCAAAATGAAAAAAAAGGAGCAATCAAGTTCAAGAATCTGTTGTCATATATCAACGGACAGTTCTATATTTCTGTTAAAATGTTGATTTCTTGTTAAGTTTCCAACTTTCCCTGTCAGTGAATTCAGACTTCTTGATTTAACTCCCCATTTGTCAACAGATGCTGTGTTT